>NC_138082.1:51915000-52282500 GCF_964212035.1 Myotis nattereri
ATTGGACTGTCGGGCCTTGGAGGGAAGGTAGGGGAGGGTGGGGGCAAGGGGGAAGGATCAACCAAAGGACTTATATGCAAGCATATAGGCCTAACCAATGGACACGGACAATGGGGGGTGAGGGGATGAGCGGGGGGGAGGGGGGGGGAGGGGGTAGAGGGTACACATATGTAATATCTTAATCAATAAAAAAATTAAAAAAAATATTATTGGTGATATAGGTTGATTCCAAATATGATAAATAGTCATCAAAATTGTGCACTAGCGTCGACCTTTGAACCAGGAGGTCACAGTTTGATTCCTGGTCAGGGCACATGCCTGGTTGCAGGCTCAGTCCCCATTGTGGGGCATGTAGGAGGCAATCAATCAATGATTCTCTCTCATCATTGATGTTTCTAGCTCTTTCTCCCTCTCCCTTCCTCTCTGAACTCAATAAACAAATATTTTTTTAAAAGTGCACTACTAGTAATGATTAGTGAAAGTGTAAAATTAGCTCTGTTACCAGTCCTCTAAGTCCCTTGAGCTTATGGATTAAAAAATATAGCCATTTTAAAAACCACAGACATACACAGCTCTGTTATAAAAGAACTCAAGCACAGTAAAAAAGCTTCTCTAAGTTAGGCAAAGAACTTAGGTTAATTAATTTTTAAATCATTTTAGTAAAAATAAAAATTCTCTTTCTGATCTCTGTCTATAGGAGCTGATCAGTATTCAGGAAATCTTACTCTGCACCAACCTACCGCTTTGGAAGTTCAATGAGTTCGTATGGAAATAAGAGAGCTCTCTCATCATCAGTGAATTATTTCATTTATTGAGCATCTACTGTTTACCAAGCACTATGCTAGGTTCTGAGGATACAGAAGTGAACAGAACAGACAAGATGTTTCCTTTCCTGGAGCTTTATTTTGGGGATAGGCTGAGAGGGGCAGGTAATACAATGCAAACACTAACCAGTAAAGTATGGACTGTGAAGAGTGCAGCTGGAGGAAGTAACTAGGAGTGGACACAGTAACGGAACACAGTACTTTAGTTGTTTGGTCAGGGACGGTCTCTCTGAGGAGGCGACATTTAAAGTGAGACTCAGAGGAGAAGGAAGGAAAAAGTCATTTGAAGCAGAAGAGCTCCAGCCTTAGAGGTGGAAGGAGCCTGGTGGGGTCAGTGAGAGAAATGCTGGGTGGCGGGAGAGACGCTGGAGCCATATGCTGAGGCAGTGAATTAGGACCTGGTTGGCCATGGCAATAAGCTTACATTTTATTCTGAGTACAATGGAAACTCGCTGAAAAATGTTTCAAATGTCCTAGTAACATGATCTCATTTCCTTTTTAAAAAGATTACTCCAACCCCACTGTGAAGAAGAATGGAAGGAGGAGGAAAGAAAGAAAGTAAGGGGATCAGTTAAAAAATCAGCTTTATAATGTAAAAATATCCTAAAGATCTGCAAACTGAAATATATGCTCCTTCCATACGGAACCTTGAAAGCAGGCAAGATTTGTCTAATTTTACAGAAGTAAAATGAAGTGGCATTAGCGAGAAAAGAAAGCAAATCTAAGCACTTACTTCATTGAAATACTCAGAGAAAGGAAAGTTTGCCTCTCCTGAGAGTGGCTGCATTCTCCATGGACAAGAGCCTAAGGCAGGGAAATGAGATGCCTGTGTCAGCAAAGGGTCGAAAGATTTTCATTTTCATGCCCATAGTTGGTAGTACCATTTAGACATGGAAAACAAAAACACACAAACAAGTAAAAAATAGGGTTTCAGGAATTTACAGTTAAAATATGTATTGTATAATGCAAATTTCATTTGCAACTAAAAAAGATTTGCAGTATCACTAAAATGTGATTTAGAAGCTCTGTGATCCCAACTTTTCTCAGTTAGAAGCTTGTCAAATTGTATAAAGAAAGAAATGGAATTGCAGAATTTTTATGCAGAAATTTGCTTTAGGAATAACTGTAATAGGAACTATCTGAGGATATTTATAGTTTTAATACATGTGCTTAACCTATATTTTTCCTCCTCTTTCTAAACATATGCATGGTAAATCCTCATGAATTTGAACTAATTGAAGTTGGCCTGTCTAAAGTAATAGTGAGAATTATGGTTCATATTCAGAAAATGACATTGTATTTATTTATATCTGTGTAGTAACTATAAACAATAACTTTTACTAGAATACACTGTGGGAAAAGAGTAGTATTTCAGAAGAATTTTCTCTAGATTTATAATACTTATTACCTTTTCCTTTTTAACCTATTTCATGATTAAGACTAGACATTTTAAAAGATTATTACTCTTTTAAGAAAAAAACTAATGTACATGGCAAGATATTTTTCTAATTTCCAGAAAAGCTTCCCCCAAAATGGTATTATATTTTCCTTTTTTTAATACTTTAAACCTCTGGATAGCTTTCTCTCTCTTCTCTCTTCTCTCTCTCTCTCTCTCTCTCTCTCTTTCTCTCTCTCTCTCCTTTTCTTCTCCCACCCTACCTTTTCTTTTTATCTTGTTGACTACATACCCTAAGGAAGAAAATTGTTTCTTTAATTAAAAGAGGAGAAACACTTTTAAAAGCTGCCAGCGTGGGGGAATGTTTTCAGAAATGAAGCGTCAGGAGCACCGGCTATGGCCTCTGCGCTGTTTTTCTGACTGTTTTGGTATTTTAGTGAGCGTAAAGAAATGACCCTTAACGTTGCCGTGTCAGGCTGGTCATAAAATGACGTCTTGGGAAAACCAAACTCTTGCTTTCCCTGCACGTTTTTTCTTCCTGTAATTAGACTTGCCATCATCGGGGACTGTCTTTGTTATTGCCAGCGTCCCTCTCACCTCAGCTGGGGACAGCAATAGCTAAGTGAAGGCATCCGCTCGCGCACGGTCAGGAAGATCTGGACGTGAGCCGCACTCACAACCGCTGCGTTTTTCCTTTGTGCACCTCAGTATCTTTGGGAATTCTTGGTTTTATTTGCAGGGGCCCTGCTTGGCACCCTCCTCCCTGTGCTTCCTCACAATGCTCTATTATTTGTTATTGAAAACATAAAAAGGGGGGTGGGGGCGGGTAGCTGCTGTCCTGGCCTTTCAAGTTCCCAATCTGCCTCACACTTTTCTGGAATTGGTCACCAGCCAGGACCATCACTAAGGAGAAACATGTGGTTGCCACTTGCGTCTAGGGCTCCCCTCGCTGAATCCGGTAGTTTCAATTGCACGCATGGATGTCACTCTTCCAAGTGAATGAACCCCGCGGGGATTGTAGAGAGGACGAGGGTTGTTTTCTATAAGCCGGGGACCCCACGTTTTCTCCTCAAATCATCAGCAGACTCACCTTCTGCGGAGCCTGCCAGCGCCAGGGCAGATGTAACTAATTAGCACGCTCACGCATTTGTTTTCTTCAAGCCCCGGCGGCTCCCTGTGCTTTCTGCTGGGCTCTGCTCAGATGGCACCCAGTAAGGAAAGTCATCGATGCTGTTTCTTCTCAGAGATTTAAAGACTTGTGATTTAAAGACCTGTAGCTCCTAGGCCCAAGCTATTGATAAGTTGCCAAGTACTAACTAAGCAATCTCAAAAAATACATTCATGGGTCATTAATTCATTCATTTTAAAAAATTTATTGAGCCACTATTAGACACTGGGAACCGTTTAAGGCAGAGAAAATATGATCACTGTCTTTATGGAGGTTATCATTTGGAGGAGTGGTGCAGGCCATAAATATATATATATATATATATATATATATATATATATATATATATAGCATTTATAAAATCAAAGATGATTCCATGGAGGGATAGTACAATGAAGGAAATAAAGTTCTGGAGTGTGAAAGGGAAGCCTAATTATCTGATTCTCACCCGCTTCTGCGTGTTTCTGTTTAAACTGAGCTTCTCTAGAGCGAGACTCAGTTTGGGCCCAGGGAGGTTAGCTTCTCATCCTGTTGGTCCAAAGGATGAAAGAGGTACGGTTTTCACATTGAAAGAAAACCAAAAAGCCACTGCACAGATCTTCTCTAACCCTCACCTGTAAAGGCTTAAGGTGTGAAAGTGATCCCTCCCCCCACCCCCCCCCAAGGTTACCTAAACCTTGATCTGAGGGAGTTGCAATTAAGAAAAATACCAAGTTTGCTCTCAGAATATTCGGCCTCTTCTTTCTGCCTTAATGACATCTCTTATCTCCTCATCAAAACCTGTACAGTATAAAGAATCAACCATTTAGAGCATATTGCAAACTAAAAATGTTGCTGGATATATTTCTAGTATATGTATTTGTATCATAAGCCTTACTTTAAGTTACATAAGTCCCTATTCCCTATGAAAGACACACTAGGAACTGCTGAACAGAGGAGAGGCATTTTGCTGGTTAAAGAGCTGACTTAAAAAAACTCTTGAGCTTAGATATCAATACATGGCTCATATTTTTCCTATTGAGCACATTAGGATTAACATTTCAGGTACACTTTACAAAGCCCGTACCTGGCCTTCTATATGAATGCCAGCTTAAGAAATTATGCTTGTTTCCTCAATATTTCAAAATGCCCAAATTTCAATCGTCAAAGATATTGACCTTTATTTAATTAGCTAGTGAGTAATGACAATGGATATTTTCAAGCAAACATTTGAGCCTCCATCCTAGGTCCTATATTTGTCAGTATAAAGGAGACCTGATTTAACATACATGCCAGGTTATTAGCATTAAGACTGTGTTCAAAGTACTATTTTGTTCCTAGCAAAAACTAAAACATACTGTGACTATAGTAACTTTCCCAGGTGAACCCGAAATTGTCCTTTGACCCATGTAAGCAATCAGATTTGTGCTAAGCTCATCTCCAGTTGGAAGTCACTGGGTTTGAGTTTATTTTACCATTTCCACTAGTTTAGCAGAAAAATTCAAAACTTCAGTTCAAAGTGCTTGGAACCGTCTGCAGAGAGTTCAGAACCGTACAGGACCTGAACCTGAACCCATTTCTCTAACATTCACAGGGGATGTTGATAGCCCTCTGGGAATTAATCTCATAATCAGACTATAAGAAAGATTGAGGCTAAGAGTGATGAAGTTAGGGCAGACACATGAAGAAGGTATTTCCTTAGGGGTTAAAAAGAAAAAAAATATACAGAACATCAATCTCAGTAGCCGAGGCTGACAGATGATGTTTTAAGAAATAACCATCAACAGCAGGGAAATCGTTCCTTTAATTGTACAATCGCTTTTGGAGCTATTTGGAGTTGTCTGCATAAACTATTTTCAAATACAAACACACATGCACACCCACACACATTTATTGAGAGCAAATACCCATGGCTGTAGTTAATGGAGTGAAATACAGCTGAAGTGGGACTAGGAGAACAGCAGGGGAGGAATTGTGGAAGCCAAGCTAACTGCTCTGATACAAACTGACTTTTTCTTGTCTTTTCCCACCAGACCATATATTATTGTACGTAGTGTACGATGGGGATGCTTTATGTAGTAAAAGCACCATATAGAATAAAGGGTCAGCAAAATAGGATGTATGATGTTTTATTTACCTCTTTTAACTCAGGAATTTCTGTCTTCCACTCCTTGGTGATTGATACCTGCAAAATTAAGGGAGATTATGGGTACTTTGTGCCTGCAAAACACAGTTCTCACCTAGAATCCTGCTTGAGGCTGAAAATCATGTCGAAAAAATGGTAGGATGTCACAAAACCATGATGAAGGAGCTAAAAGGGTTGATTTATGGGGAGGGATTAAAACAACTTAATAGAGTGACTAAATCATGACCCAACTCTATAGGAGTGTCATACATTTTGAAGTCAGAAGAGAATTTTGTAAGCTGGAAATTTCAAGGACATAGTGGGTCATGGAAGGGGGAAAGGAAAAGATCTTTGCTTCGTTGGTATATTGTGTGCAGGGCTAAAACTAGGGCAGGTCAGCAAGTCAAGAGTTAAGATTGCTTTCCTCAAAGTGATGTAGAGGAAGTGTCTTCTCAGAAGTAAAAGATATAAGTTTGGAATGATGTTAAATCTCAATGGGCAAGTGTCCTCCAGAGCCTGTGTGAGCAGCAGGTAAATGAGATGACTTCATAGGCGTCCCCTATCTCTAGTGTCTATGATTTTGTTGTTTTTGAGTCACTATTTTTGTTTGTTTTTCAAATTCATTGTGGAAACAAATAGTCTTTAATTTTAGTGCCTACATGTACCTTCAAAATCCAAAGCACCTCTCTCTGACAGTCTACTTACAGACTTATCAAAATGATTCTTTCAGCTACTTAGGAAGTACAGCAATGGGAATTTTAGCATCCTAATAAAGCACTCTCCATTATTAAAAAAATAAAGACAGACACCTGAAACATAACTTCCTTTCTGGCTAAAATGCAAAACCTGTAGTTTAAGGATGTTAGTTCCACGCAGCTCATTCTCTCACAGGGAAAGTGTTTGGGCACATGCAAACATGCAATACCTCACCATTCTCTCGCCCTATTTTTGTGATTCTTCTTTTTTTTTTTTTTTTACCAATACAAAAGTTTATTTAACAAAAGTTCAATGTGAAAATGGACTGGACTCTATTTTTATATTGTAGTAAAACAGGTGCTGTGGAGAGGGGACATGTGGGAGCAGTTGATTTCTCTGGTAACTATAGCCATTCTTCACACTCGTTCCAAGGCTTCTAACATGATGATACTATTTCCTCGTATTACCACCATCCCAATATTGTTCTGTTGCCCACCAGTTGCCATCTCCACACATTCATCTATCACAAGATTCATAAAGGGATCAAATCCCCGTAATATTCCTTGGACATGTCTGCCACCATTTAATTTTAATGACAACTTCTTGTCCATAAATTTTTTTAACTCGGGAGGGTGAGCTTTGCTCATGGTGGCCAAGCGAGCTCAAAGATACTTCCAAACGGAATTTGGGGCCGCTCTCTGATTCTTCTTATTGTGAGAAATAGATACTTGGTACTTGCTGACTAACAGTAGTAAAATTAATATTTTTATATATATAGCATATATAGCACAATTCTACTATGAGAAGGAAAGAGCATAACTGTACAGGGGCTGTGCTACAAATATTAGTAGAGAATGAGCTTCTGAATCACTGGTTTTGGACAATCTTTAAAATATGACAAAAAATTGAGAATCCCTAATCAATGTTAATAACCTTCTTAGGAATTAGTTGGCTTCTTCTTCAAGAGTCACTTATAAACCTTGATATATATGTCAAGTGAATCAGGGTATGTGACATAGATATCCAGCTTGTCTCAGTATAAAGTTCTCTCACCCTTTGAGACAGCATGGAGGGAGCTGAAGGGTATTGTGCTAAGCGAAATAAGCCAATCAAAGAAAGCCAAGTATCACATGATCTCATTCATATGTGGTATCTAATGAACAAAATAAACTAATACAAAAAAATAGATCCAGAGACATAGAAACATGGAACAGACTTTTGAATATCAAAGGGAAGGCAGGGGTGAGGGGATGGGTGGAAGAGATCAACCAAATAACTTGTATGCATATATTTATAACCCATGGACACAGACAATAGGGTGGTAAAGGCCTGGGGTGGGTCAGAAGGGGCCAATGAGGAAAAAAGGGGGACAATGTAATACTTTCAACAATAAAGATTTAAAAAAAGGAAGAAAAGAAAAAGTCCTCACCTGCAGTTTGCAGAAGAATATATATATATATCCTATCTAATAAAGAGAGAATATGCTAATTGACCTTCATGCAGTCACAAAGATTGTGGTGCCCACAGCCAATAAGGAAGGAATATGCTAATTGACTTCCCCGCCCTCAAAGATGGTGGCACCCACAGCCACAAGATGGCGGCGCCCAGACCCCTCAGCCCCGCTGGGGCGGCATGCACATGGCAAGGCCAGGCCCACCTCCGGAGTGTGCTGCCTCTAGAGACCCCCAGTGCCCTCAGCCCCCCAGCCACCCAGGGCCGGCCCGAGGCCCAGGCAAACCTTGGATGGCAGCTGCCCAGCCACCCAGAGCCGGCTGAGGCTCAGGTAATCAGGGCTGGCCGAGGCTTGCACTGTCAGCAGTGGCAGCAGCAGAGGTGTGATGAGGCATCACCTTCCCCTGATCGCTGGGTCACCTCCTGCCCCTGAGGGCTCCCAGACTGTGAGAGAGAGCAGGCCGGGCTGAGGGACCCCCCACCAGTGCATGAATTTTCATGCACCACGCCCCTCTAGTGTGTGTATACATACACACAAGGATGTGTGTGATATTACATGTGTTATTTGAATTCACTTTATATTGGGTTTTAAAGATATTCTTAGTGTCTGGAGAAAAAATTCCAAAGTACCTTTAAAAATGTTATTGTTGCCCTGGCTGGGTGGCTCAGTTGGTTGAGCATCATCCCATATACCAAAAAGCTGGGAGCGTGATTCTTGATTCACAGTTGCAGGTTCTATCCCCAGTTATGGCACCTCGATGTTGCTCTCTCTCCCTTCCTCTCTCTAAAAAAAAAAAAAACAAACAAAAAAACAATAAGAACGTATCCTCAGGTGAGGATTAAAATATATATATTTTAATGACTTCCTTTGTAATCTACTTATGCTTAATATTAAAGAATTAAGAATTACTTTAATTTTGAATTTAACTTCTAAGAAAACAGTATCTTATGTCTTTTCCTTTATATTTACTTAAAATCTAATATTTTTTTTCTTGCTCTGAAGTTAATCTCACTTATTCCTCTTTTCTTATGATTTTTCTAAGTAGATGTTGTATTATTATGGTTTTGTTTTTGGACCTGTTTTTAATACTGCCCTCTTTAGCATTTTGTGATGTCATGTATTATCATTGATCTATACAAGTTTGAGTGACTCTTTCAGTAAGGGTTCAACTAAAGGAAATGAATCATCACAGATCTGGCTTGTTGTGGACATAATAATTTTATTTCACTTATGTCAAAAATGGGAAAAAATCAATCATTTCAACAAAAAGTAACATAACTTGTGCCAAATAACAGCAAATCTTTGTGAAAGAATAGAACATTAAATACCCCTTTTTTGTATCCTCTTGTGGACACCACCTTCAGGAACTGACTTACAGGAAGTTGAAGATACAAATGTGCCATTTATTGATAGAAAGAATTAAGGCCTTTTTTTAGAGACTTGTCTTACTATTGGACAGTGTGAGAAAAAAGGAAATAATTTACATTATGAAACACTCAACAAACAAATCCTGTAAATAATATATGCTGAAGAGCAGTGTGTAGCTCTCTCAGGCTATAGCTTAGAGAGATTTTGTTTAAAACATTTATTGGAGGCATATATTACAGTATATCATTTACTGGCTGGAAGCCATGCAATATGTGTCTTTACAAAAAAAAAATTACCTTGTAATATGAGCCCCTCCAAGGCATAATTATATAATAAAGTTCTTATTGGGAAAACTGGAAGTAGGCCAAGCCTTGTCCAAATATAGTGAATGTCAGAGCCAAATTTATTATCCTTAGCTATTAACAGGAGAAGGCAGGTTTTGTTTACCAAGCCTAATTCTCTCCTAATTACAGCCACTATAAAATAATTACTATCCATGGGATAACAACACAAGACAGAGTGACTAACAGAAGAAACTGCAGGGGTTAGAAAACAGAGTGCAATTCTGTGTCATTTTGAACAGCTTGTGTACTGCCATGAACAAATTAACGGACTTCATTAAGGAATTATGTTTTAAGAGTGGCTTTGCGGTGAAGCAGTAAAGCAATTAATGCATCTTATTTGGTCCTCGATCTGAGTTGCAGCAGTTTGAGACAGCAACTAAATTTTTTTAAAATTTTTGATGTATCAGGTTTAATAGGATACAACCACATTACTAGGCGAGATGGTTAATGAGTGTAAAGAAAAAGCTCTGTTTTGGACAAATGATAGCCAGCCCCTGCTAACTTGTTCTGTCTTTATGAGCAGATTTCTTACCGTGGCGATTTTAATAATCTACTGAAGACAAATGCCAACTTTTATCTAATTCCATTTCACACCAATTCTTCTGTCCTAAACTCTGTTGGATTATACTTCTGATGAAAGGCAAGAATATTCTGTATATCTGTCTGAGCCACCAAACTGTGAACTTGAAATATTATTTCAATATTTCATATTTGCTTTCCACACAAATCAAAACGGAATATTAGCCGGTTGAAACATGATGCTTCATTAAATTCTCAATGTTTCTCGTTCCCACATTCCCTAACCTCTTCCATCTCATCACTGTGTCCCAGAGGCGTAAGAAACCTTGCCGTAGATCTTTGTGCCCTTAAAACACATGCACCAGAATCAGCCACTATTCTTACTGCTTGTGCACAATGGCAAGGGTGAAAGGTCAAGATGTGCCTCTTGCTGGGTCAGTGTCTCTTCACTCTCTCCACACCCCCAACCCTACCCCTCTCTGTAAAGGGTCACTTCTCCCTGCAGTAGGAAAAATGCTCCTGTTTTGGTGACTTGGTGAAAACATACAAACTCAGCACACTTGGGGAGTCTGTTTTAGATACTCCTTTTAATAGGCCTCCAGATGGCCACATAAAAGCAAAAGGATTATTATAGCAACTCCCAACCGGGCCATTAGAGATAAAGGTAGACCAGAGTTTCCTTTAAAACCATTTTTTGTGTGTGTGTGTGAAAAATATATGACCTAATCATAAAAAAAAAAAAAATACATGGTATAAAAGTAGGGAAGAAGTTCTAAATCTAGAAATTTATTTTTGTATTCTATTTATCTCCACAAATGTCCCTTTATGCAAATAAAGTCCCTTAATTTAAGATCAGAGCACCAACATGTAATTTTAGGTTTTTTTCCAACAATGCTATGCATGCTTTAGTTTTTTGTTTTTTTTTAATTTAAAAAGTTTCTTTTTTCTCTTCTTTTTATTCTCCAGACACTAAATGTTTCTATAGGGAACTAAAGTTAAGAAAGAAATAGGAAATAAAGAGATTCAGGAAAAACATTTCATGTGGAAAAAGAAAATGTCCTATCTCAAGTATATATATATTCCAAGAGGTTTTTGAGCTGTAAGGTCGACATGAAATGAAGGTCCCACAGTGGCTGAACACCTCCTCATTGTACAATCAATTAAAGAAGTGTCATTGAAGGTCTTCCTTCCCTCTCCACCGTCAGAAGTCAGAGTGGCTCTGAGGTTGAAAAGAGGACTGGCTGGTTTTACACAGTAGAATAATGGCTTCCTCTTTCCTACTTTTTTCTTTTCTATATTTTCCAAAATATTCCAATAAGCATGGTTCATTTATTTTAAATAAGTTTTGTTTTGGGAGTTTCCACCTATTAGCAAAGATGTTCCCCAGAAGGTAAAGCAGACATATCAGACATAGGCTATTACCTAAAAGTTGGGCAAGTTACTTTTCATCCAAGCCCATTAGCCTTTTACTATGAATCAATTCCTCCCAGATTCTAGAGTTAGCATGTTGTTTACCCTAGTTTGAATTATGGCTTTTCATCTTTTCTTGTGTTTCCTTAAAAATTTTAGTGAAAGTTTGGAAGAGACAGTATTGAAAGTTACCAGCTAGTCCCCATTTTGAATTGGAAATTTCCTTTATCATTTTCATTACTATTATTATGAAATATTTCAAACACATAAAAGTGCAGAAAACAATAAAAACATATATATTCACTGAGATTTAGCAAATGGTAGTGCATTATAAACAGTTGTACATAATTGCTTCATGTCTTTCTTCCTAATAAAAGGTTACAGATATTGGAAACCCCCCCTTGCACCCCCTCAATTGATGTCATAAAGCTCTTCCATTGTCATTCACCCTTCCTCTCCAAAGGTATAATAGCTCCTGTCTTTAAACTGGTTTGTGAGTTTCATATGCATCTTTGTATATGTTTACTACATATGTATATGTCCATAAATAATATATTACTATGTTTTTAAATTTACATAAATATTATTCTGCTACTTGCTTTTTCACTCAGCATTATGTTTTCAAGATTTGTCCATGTTGATGCATGTAGAATTGGTTCATTTTATAAAATTGTCATATAGGCTTCCATTGTGAACATGAATATAACAATGTTCACAGACAGGTGTATGACCAATAGATGACAAGGCCACCTGTGTTGTGTAATCTAGCAGAGGAAGGATTACCTTTCATTTCTGGATGGTGATATTTTAATTTCTATGCTAAGAATTGTTGTTGTTGCCACCTAAGACCACATTTTTAATTGTTATAAACAATGACAGTGACAATACAAATACTACTATTTCTAGTGATTCACACCCCTCTGTGGAAGAATTCACTGTTTGGAAGTTGTGATAAGTGTAAAGGCTGAGAGACCCGCATGATGCAGCCATGGGAAGGGAGTTTCCCCCAGGTCCCACAAAGTAGAGGGCAGACCTACCAAAAACTGTATCTTCTTCATAGTGAATGAAGAAGCTGGTCCAGAAACTTAAAAACAAACATATAGCCCTGATTCAATTAACTTCATAAAAACAATGCATTGACATAGTGGATGGCAAAGGACTTGGCAATGTATCATGCCAATCAATGGTTCACATATTCTTCAAGACCCTGAATTAGGTATAAATGTGATATATCCTAATGGTTCTGCAAACTCACCGCATTAACTGCTGAGTTATATTATAGCCGGTGTGACATGTGTTGTCGATCTAAGCGTTACAGGCTCTCTTGTGTCTTCATGTCAATCTCTCTATCCAGTTTAGAGACTTTTAAACTCCATTTAAAAAGTACACACAATTATAAATGTAAAATGTTACAGTGCTATCAAATGTTTAAAGAAGACAAAGATTGTTGACTCAAGGTCACCAATATCCACTTACCAGACATTAAGTATGGAATGCTGCATGTTGAGGCAACATTTAAAAAGAAGTGAGAAATGGCAACATTGATGCCCTTATCAGTGACCTCTCTTCTCAGGGCTTATAACCTTTCAATTCACTTGTTCACTATGGCCAGCCCTAAACACAGGTAGAGTAAAAATCTACCCTTAGAGCATATTTCAAGAAACATGAAGCAGACATAGCTGCAGAAATCTCCAACCAACATGCCACAGGGTTTGAAATTCTCATCATTTGAATTTATGCCTGACTTGAAGCATTGTATCTAGAAGAGTCCATAGTATGACATAAATATGACTAAGCAAAATAACATTAAGATTTTATTATTCATTAAGGCCTTAGTAGGGATATGTTCATATGAATTGTTAATCATTTAACTTAACAATATTCTAAGGAAGTTGGAATATTATGATGAATGAAGAGAAGTCTCTATTGTAAGAAGCTGTCTGATGGGAATGAGAACAGAGAACCAAAGGGAACACCTTCGAAGGTTGAGGAGAGAGGAGAATGAGAGTTGAGGAAAAAGCCTTGAAGAGCAATAATGTGTGTGTGTGTGTGTGTGTGTGTGTATGAAATGTGTACATGAACAATATCTACTTCAGAATTTTGCTCAAGGCTAAGCCTTCCTGTGCATAACTAATCTTGTCCCTCCTTGTACACATATTATTTTATGTCTTTAATGTAAAACTGAAAAAAAAAATCCTTAACATTTCAAGACATACTTTATGAGTTAATTCTCTGAGACTTGTATAAAAATGTACTCTTTTTTTTCTTCCTTGACTTTATTTTTCCTTTTAAAATTTTATTTTATGCTTGTAGCAACTGAAGGAAATATTCATACAAGTTTAAAATGCTGATACTGCACTTTTGCTTGTTGGAATATTGTTTGCACAGTATTTGCTTCGGGTAAACACCCATCACTTTCATATTTGAGTAGGAATTAATTCAAAGTATTTGCTTCATAAACAATGCAGTTTGCTTACAATCCCACTTGAAGCTTGGCTTGAAACCGCCACTTTTCTGTAAGTAACAATCAAGATCGCAATCGTTCTCTTAAATGAGGCCACTTCCTATAGGCCTGTGTGATACTGAGCTAAATCTGATGGATTAAGACCAGCTTTCCCCTAAGAAAAACACTTCAGTAATTAACATTGGCTGAATGCTTACCAAATTCCAGCCACTGGGAGGCAGTATTGTGTAGTAGTTAAAATGTTGAGTTTTGTCATCAGCCAGTCAAGGGTTCAAGTCTAACTAGCATAACTATGGATTAGTTAACCTTTAAGCTTCATTTTTCTTACTTTGAAAAAAAAATGAGATAAGACTCATTTCTATTTTACACTGCTGTGAAGATTAAATGAGATAATGTGTGTTGAGTGCTGAGCACATGCCTTGTGCTCATAAAACCCAATAAATCGAATCTGATATTTGGATATATTGCAACATACTGATGTGTTTCTCCTTCCTTGCACAGTCACCTAACCTCACGTATTCCTCTCTGAGAAACAAGTGCCATGCATCCAGAGGCACTTTTTGTGGGGAGAACTTTTGGCATTAAGCCAGGGTGCCCAGCAGGGACGCTTCTCTCAAGAGTCTCCTACTTACTTTCTTGTCCGAGCTTTAGCACATCCCATCTCATAATTTTCATCATTATCTCAGAATACAATGTGTCTTCTATGACAACTGCACTAACCACTGAATACTATGGGCATTTATCCTAATGGTAACATGCTGTTGTCAGATACAATTAAGTCCCAGAGTCCATAGAATCACTTAAAAAACAAAAATTTATACTCCCAGGGCTGTCTTTTTATCCATATGGTAGAATTTATCACCACCTCCTATACATGCAAATGCTCAAAGTAACATATATATTTCACTAAAGAATACTGGGTGAATATTTCAATGATGTCTACAGAGCTATGTGGAAATGTGTATCCTTGACATAGCATAATATTCAGAGGCCATACCTAAGCAGTTTATAGTTCTTGAGACAGAGGATACTTTCAAAGAAAGACACCGTTCCAGGCACATGCAGGACCTTGACTGTGGGATCGACAACTGACCCTGTACCCAGCATATTCACTCATTCAGTCCACGGCTTACATCTAGTCTTTAATGAACATGTTTGATGACTTCATCCACACGTTACTTTCCAATTCTCATTAATCATTGACTCTGAAAATAAAGTGGCCCATAGATTCTTTAGGACCTAGACCAGTTTCACCGTCTTTATCTCATAAGAAGGGAAATTAACAGTCACTCAACATTTATGTTTATAGCTAAAGTCCTTTCACATCCTTTAGAATTTTGACACTTTTTCCATTTGTTAATACTAGTATATGATGGATCTATATATACATTAGCATTTCATTGATCATCAGCTTCTTCTCAAGATCATCTTATGGTAAGTTCATCTTGAAATATAAGTAAATGTATTATTGTGTGTTCTACAATCATTTCACTGACAGATTACGGGTTTCTGTATTTGCCCTTAACTTTTCTGGGCAGAAATTCAGAAGCAGAACTCTGGCCTGTTAAGAGACACAGCTGTACCCTGCAGGTAGGATGAAAAGGTCCTCGATGAGGTCTTGAATGCGTGTCCTTACATGCTTCACACTGCAACCTAATGTGCAGTTGCAGACCGCCCCACCTGAGATAACAAATGAGAAATTCTCAGGGCTGTTGAGCACTTTGCAAATTTTCACAGTGGATCAGCACAAACTTAGTTAGCACAGGTGTTCACATAATTGTGATTCATTGGGAAAATTCTCAGTGCTCAATAGCCCTCACACTCTTTTCCCTCCTAGGTGCTGGCTGAGTGTGAGTATATTGTGGGGAAATGTGCCATGATGTTGGGCTCCGCTGGTGCTTGGCTAAAAGGTGTAAGGCTGATAAAAAGAACTGCTAAATGTGTCCATTTCTCTTGGTCCATTTGCTTAGGTTTCCGAAAGCAGAGATGACATGTATTCAATAGTTCAATAGCTAGAAACCAAGTCCAACTTTTTTTTAAAAAAATCTTTCTTGATAGTGAATAATATTAAGGCTTTTTCTTTGGTTATTTAAAAAGTATTAAGTCCCAAACAATGTGAAGATGTCATGCCTCATTTTCTTGCATTGTAGCTGCCCACCTTCGGGGGAAGTGTGCTCAGTACCACCTATTTGTCAGCTCTGTTTCTTAACATGCCACCATTTAGAATGAGGCTCGGGGAAATCATTCTGAACCACTAAGGTAGTTCACTTTGCAATCAGCCCTTAGTAACAACCTTAGCTTTTCTATTTACAGAGTGAAACGAAATTACATGATGTAAACCTCTTAGTAATGATACAACATTTGCATAGCTTTTAATGCGGCGGATGAAGTGACTTGGATTTTTAAAAACCTGACCATACCGTTAATGCATATTGATTAGGCTCCTGCATTTTTTCTGACTGTGGTAAACACCATGAATTTCAGAATAAAGGAAAAGAAAAAAAAACCAGTTGCCTATAATCTATATGTGATCTATACATGTCTGCTTTACTCTATACTTTTTAAAAATAAAAAACTGAATTAAAGGATTTCAAATTTTTGTGGCTCTCTCCATTGGAAATTGATTCAAATCGCATTCCTAATAATCAGCTCAGGTGTGCCTTCTGCTGATCCCTACGTCTCCACCTAAGTGAAAAACTCTCTGCCCTCACAATATATTGATAATTTCCCCTTGAAGGAAATGATCAAACAGATCATATGTTGGCATTTCCTTTCAACTTCTGCTCATTTCTTTTAAGTACTTGACATGTAAGTGTATGCTGATTTTAATGGATCTAAGACTTTTTCCAATTCTTCCTAAGGAAAGAAAATGTGCTTCCTTAAATTATTTCAGGTGATCAACCAAAGATATAAACCTAAGTATAGATGGAAAAGTCCTCAGTGGCCCTTATGCTACCTCAAACCAAGAACCTACATGCAGCATTTCAGTGAAGGGTCTTCCTTGATCCTGAAATACCAGAGGCCTTCTAAAAAGGGATATTTTCCCTTTATTTTCAAATAGAGACTAAAGCATTGGTACTGACAGGAATCTCAAATTCCTCAGCAGCTACCCTGTGTCTGGGAATGAGACACTAGGTAAATAGATATATGATTACTAACAGGTGCTTTAGCCACAAATCTTTGTATTGTCCGTTACTTACTTTTACCTACAGTGGACCAGGGCGTTACTAAGTTTCCATTTGTCTGAACTAGAAACGGACTTATATGATCTTAATAGCTCCTTTTCCCTGAACCTTTGCTGACCCTACTATGTCTTACTAGGTCTGTGTATATTAGGAAAGCCATTGCAAAAGAAAGGGGAAAAATCTCATCTGAGATACAGCAACATTCTCATGAAATTCTAGAAGAAAAAATAAGCAATTCAATGAGGAAAATATCTCAAAACAGCTCACTCACTAAGGAAGCAAAATGTTTAGATTGTGTTTCTAGAAGTTTCAATTGTTTGCTCTTCATCCTTATCAGAACTTATTTTTTAGAGACGAGAGGCAAGAACAGGGAATGGGAAGGGCAGTGAATACCCCAAGCAGACATGTCTGCTACTCTTGCCCCTTTAGGTGTGAGAGTTTCCAACAGAAGAAAAGTCATTCCCCAACTTAGTGATGCAATAGAGAGATGAAATTGGTCCAAACATAGTAAAATATGTTTAGAGTCTAAAGTGAAAATATTAATTCTTAATGATAGATGTACACAGAAAGTCTTTAGTATAGAACTTGACATATTAGGTTGCAAATGGTTGTACAAGTATGCCATTGTCCATAAATGTCTATTAAAGTATGTCCTCTAAAATCTCCATTTAACATTTTGAAATTATATAGACTCTGTCTAAATAACAAATGATACCTGAAGCCAATTCAAACAGCAAATTTGTGATGTCAGGACCTTTTATTATCAAGATAATTATTTTTTTTATTGTAAGAAATTTACTTTTACCAGATAGCTAAACCACAGATCTTTGTAAACCACAGATCACTACTGAGAACAACATTAACTATATTTTAAAAACCTCTTCAATCATTTAGGTTTATTATTGCCATCCTAAATTTTAAACTTTAAAATTTCTATTCAGTAGTATTAGCAGACATCCATTAATTTATTCAGTTTGTTTCCAACTAGTAAGATTAGCCTCTCTCTCTCTCTCTCTCTCTCTCTCTCTCTCTCTCTCTCTTTCTCCCTCCTTTCCTACCTCCCTGTCTCCCTCCCGCCCTCTCCCTCTCCCATCTCTGAACACTCTTATGAGTGCTAATTTATGTGGTAATTCACAAACTATTTGGTACTTCATATTCCCAAAATTTGTCTCCAAAATACTGCAGCCTTGTTCTAACATTTCCCCCCTTTCTGACTTTATATAACTATATATTTTGTTTATAATTCTTACAGTAAGGCATGGTGAGTTTTTCATTGACCACTAAAATAATACTTAAAATGATCTTTATAAGAAATTTAAAACATGGATGTATATCTTTTTTTCTTGACTGAAATGCTAGTCTTGAACATCCTTAAGACCAGTAGTGAATATTAAAAATATCATGCTATTATTATTATTAAACCTCACCAGAGGATATGCTTATTGATTTAGAGAGAGGGAAGAGAGAAAGAGAGAGAGAGAGAGAGAGAGAGAGAGAGAGAGAGAGAGAGAAACAAGGATGTGAGAGAGAACATAAATTGCTTGCCTTCCATAGGCACCCAACCAGGAATCAAAACTTCAACCTTTCAGTACACAAGACGACACTCCAACCAACTGAACCACATTGGCCAGGACAGAAATATCATTATTTAAAAAAATCTGGGTCTGGGTGGAGAAGGTGGCTGAAGAGTTTTCATCATTATTCCTCATGCTATTCTTCAGAGTACCATATTTTTCCATGTATAAGACTCCCCTATGTATAACATGCCCCCCACTTTTCCAACCCCATATTAAAAAATCAATATTTTAAACATTTTGTTGGTTTTCCTCTTAAAGCCTTCTTTTTTTGGCATCTTAAGGAGCTGTTCTTCCTGTTTTCTCCACTGTCTGATCATACACTCAGTGGGAGGAGGTCCAAACTGTCTCTCTGCAGCTCTATTTCCATGCTCTTTTGCATAGCTGATTACATTCAGTTTGAATTTTGCAGAGTAAGACAATTGCTTACCGGTATTTATCTTTTTATTTTTTGACATCTTTATGGGCTTAGGACGTTCTGGTCCCTGTTGCATCTGCTCACTCTCTACCTCCAGTTATGGCATCAGCTGATGTCAGTAACAATGTCTCCTGATTGGAGGAAGCCTGTTTGACAAGCTATGGGCAGCTATGCACCTGTGTGGCTCCCTCTTAGGCTGACTTCTGTGTATAAGATGCACCTCGATTTTGAGAAAAAAATATCATCTTATACATGGAAAAATACAGTATATTACAAGCAAAACAACCTCTCTTGGATCTGGGATGCTTTGGATAATGAAGGGAGTGGAATGGCACAGATTGTCTCTTGAGTTCTCCACCAAACCTCTGACTCCCTATTTCATGGTCAGAATATCAGAAAGCCAACTTTATTCCCATTTTAAGGTGGGGATTCTTGCAGGTTGGCCTCCTTTTTATCTAGATAGTGTGGGAGTTGCTTCACTTGCTTGTGTTAGAGAGAGCTGAACTTCTGTGATATTGGAGCGGGGGGCGTCCTTTCCCATCAGATTCAAATGTTTTCCAGATCTACTGGTGGTAATTGACATAATTCATTTTAATGAGTTAGAAGTACTTGAAGAGCTTTCAGTGAAAACATGTGGAGCCGCTCTGTAAATTCCTAGGCTTTTAGAAGCCTCTCGGTCTCCAGTGTTTCTGCATTTGCCATATCCAGTAAACTGATCAACAAAAATGATTTATTGTAAAATAGTTATAAGTAAAGAAATGTCCTCTGAGGATACAATAATTGTTTTCATTTTCCTTTCCCCAGTGCCAGTGGTATAATAAAATGCTAATAGATGCAAGTTATGCATGATCTTTAATGCATACTAAAGAGAGACCGTTTAAAAATCAGGTACCTTTTGTTGGTGAGTAAGCAGTAGCATATCGTTTCCTTTTTAAGCTCTTGTATGAACGGGAGGGTTTTTTTCTGCACAGTCTGCCTACTCAGGCCCACCTCCAGACGGCTGCAGTTAGACATTCCAGAGGAGGGGTGGAGGGAGGCCGGATGGGGGAGGAGAGGCAAACAAAAACATCTTTGACTCCAAATGATTCCATCAGGAAATCTCAGAAAGAAAAAACAAACATCACCCCAACAGGACAGCCACTGTGACTTAAAGAAGAGAAAATTGAAATACATGAAAAATCAATGAGGTAATAATTAAATTGTGGGGCACACCATCCAGCAGCCAGGCCTCCTCATGCATTTAGTAATGGAGACAGGGAACTGAAGTCATCAGTAGTTAAAAGGGAGCAAAGAACAGCCGTCATCTTGAAGCTAATTTCATGATGAGACACTAAAAAACACATACCTGCTACAGTACGGCAGGATATTTATAGGAGGTTAAAGATACAAATTAAAGTCCAGGAGCCTATACATTCCTGATTACCCAGCATTCTTAAATCAGCCCTCCTCAGTCTCACACCTGGGGTCTCAGCTGCAGCGTAGCTGTCATTTACGCTACCCATGGCCCAGGATTGATGACAGTCATTCGCTGATGAAGCTGTATACATCATTTCTGTCCGAGCTGCACTGGCCAGATGGACCCTGACCATCCATCGCCTGTCAGGAACGCATCTGTTCACACTGCTGCTAGGGGTACTAACAAGTCATTGGCTCTCCAAAAGGACAGTGTCAGCTGGATAGGGCACAACATAAAGACGGGTGTTGTTGGGTTTTTCTTTCTTCTTCTTTTTTTTTTTCTTCTTCTTAAAAGGGAATAATACATTGCATTAACTTTTAAAACTAAGTAATAATAGAGATACCTAAAGATCAAAGATACATTGTCAACTTCACATTGATAAAGCAAGCTGGTTTTCCTTCTTAAATTTGCAGTCATTGATGTTTTAATAAAATGTGATCCATTCGATATTATATTAAAAGGTTTGTGAAGATTTGGGAGGGGGAGTACATCATTAGTATTTGTTTCTAGATGTTTGTCTATTGTTTTTTCTGAATCCAGGTTACTGTTATTACCTGTTTTAATTCTTATTTTGAATAAAATTATCTCTCTGTCTGAAATAAAAAAAGTAATCCAAAGAAAAGTTTGCAATAAACTTATTCATGAATCTAATCAATAGCAAGATCATTCAAATTTGGTAAAGATTATGTTTTTATTTTAATTCGTTGCTACTTGAAAATGTTTCACAAAGAAAGAATTGTACCTATGACTTACTTAATCTTTGTATGCCAGGAGCCAGCTATGTAATTTTCCTATATTACTGCACTTGCTCTTCACATCTCTATGAGATAGAAATCTTAATATTCCCACTTTCCAGATCAGAAAACTGGAGAATAAAGAGTTAAAAGATTCACATCTAGTGTTAGTGGCAGAGTTAAGATGTGAGCCCAAAATAGGTCTGACAGCAAATAAGTTCATTGCTTTTATATTTGGGCTCCTAAACATGAACTTCAAATATGGACAGTCATGACTGCCTAGTATCTTGATATTTTTCTAAATCTTTACTTTTGTTACAAAAATTGAAAACTTTTTCCTTGGCAAAAATTTAACAATGTAGATTTTAACTTAAGAATGATAACATGAATCAAAATCAGACACTTCACTGTTTCTCTCTAAAATTAATGGTAGAATTTAAATTTAAACATCGACTTTGCTATGTAGAGACACATGTCACAAAGTTTAGTGATCAACACTCACACAAATGTTCTTACATGAATAAAAGTGTATAATCTACTCAAAATGATGGAGAAAATAAAGCATGTGGCGTGAGCAGTCTTCAACAGGTAATCAAAGCAGGAGCAACTGTTAGAAGGAATATTGAATGTGAACAGGTGTGTTTGGAGAGAACGGTAAAATACAATTTATTTATAAGTACATGTCTCAAATACACCCTCCAGCTCTTGCTTCAGTTTCCTGATTTAGAAAATGAAAAAAAAATAATTTTTTTTTCATCAGTGGAAATTATATTTTACAGATTTTGGTGAAAACCTACTGCAAAAGAAAAGAATCTAATTTTACTAGATGGAAAACTGATAAAAAAGATGGAGGCCATTTTCAAGGTCACAGAGGAGGCATTTCTCTATTGGCAATGTGAGACACATTGTTGAAAAATATGAGTGACTATAAACCTCATTTTGGCTGTCGGCTTTGGCAGCAGCAAAAGATCTGCAGGGAAATTTCTCCATAATTCTCCATTTTGGCTTTATAAATTGGCAAATCAGATGGTTTTTCTTGCTATGAGGGCCTTAGCCTCCAATGAATTTACTTTGCAATTTTTCTTGCAATTTTTATTTCTGTATAAATATGGTAAAACTTTGAAACAAAACAAAATGTCTTTATGCCTTCTGCTATTTTCAGTCACAAGCAAATACATTTTACAAAGAAAGTTTCCACAAATATTTATAGTAAGTCAATATATACTGATTGCCATGTTTGGTTTCTCCTGGGTTCAAGTGGGAATGGTTCATGAGCTAAAGGAACTTAGGATTCCTAAGAGGAGAAAGGAATATATACAAATAACTACAACAAGCTAAACTGTCATTAAATTGTAAAAGCAAGGTATTATATAAAATCTGACATGAGATTGCTTCCAGCTGGAATTGTGAAAAAAGAAAGCTTTATGGAGGAGGTAGTATTTGAAATAAGTCTTGATGGGTTTATTTAGAAACTTGTGTTAAACAAAAGCTGGTATCTCAGCTAGAGGGAACAGTTCCAACACAGGCCTAGAGGTAGAAAATCAAGGGGCAGTAGAATCAAGAGTGAGTAGACTTATATGTCTATATCTGCAATATTATATTATTTATAATAGATGCTTTGTTAATGTTTCCTGAGTGAGTGAATGAGTAAAAACGAATTAAAATTATCAAGGCTTTGACTATGAGTTAGAACTTACATTCCATCATTAAAAAAAACAAAAAGCTCTAATGTGGTAGGTAGAATACTATCCTTTCAAAAATGCCAATCCCTGGAGTTTATGAATATGCTCTTGGTGGAAAGGGCTTTGCAGAGGTGATTGGAGGTAGGGATCTTAAGGTGTGGAGACTATCTTAGTTGATCCTGGTGGGCCTCACCTGATGGCATGAGTTCTTGAAAGGGAGGACATGTCCACATTTTGAGCAGAGGGAGATGTGACTAGGGGAAGCCTGAGAGAGAGATGGCATTGCAGGCTTTGCAGATGGAGAAAAGGCAGCACACGCCAAGAATGTAAGCCCTCTAGAAATAAGAAATAGCAAGAAGACATTCATTCTTCCCGGGGAACCACCAGAAAGGAACGCAGCCCAGCCAATAGTTTCACTTTAGCCGCCTCTGACCCAGGTCAGACTTCTGACCTACAGATAATAAACGTGTGTTTTTTAAGCCACTAAGTTTGTGATAATGTGTGGAGGCAAATACATCTAACTTGTGTTGTTTGGAAATACCACAGTTTATGGGTCCATCAGGGTATTTTCAAGTATCATGTTACCACCTAGGATGTCAATGTTGAAAATGTATATCTAAAATTTGGTACCAAGTTCTAGAAATAAAAATAAATTTATTATTAAAGTGTATATCATGTTTGTGATTAAAATAAGTAACACAAAATTGTGTATTAGATGATGTGTTTACTTTTCAGTAATTAAGACCGGAATATTAATAATCATTGATCAAGCTACAGTTAGATAGTTGTTCTGTAATTTTGGGATGTATTTTGTGTTTGATTAACTAGATTTCTTAAGGAACAAAAGAAACTTGACAAATAAAACAGCAAAATTATTGCGTGAGATACTGTGTAACTGTGTCTATTCTATTTAGTATATTCAAGTAGCACAATGCTTTGCCCTCTGTACAATCAGTAATTATTGTTTGATTTGAATGGTGAATTCTGCAAATATGGTTTTTAAAAATGATTTTCCTGTCCCATTATTCATCTATTCAAAATAAATGTCTATTCAGTATGCCAGACTTCTGTGTGTGTTTGGCTGACTTAAGATGCATTAAGTATTGTTTGTGATGTAGCCCTAAAGAAGTAAGTAAAAGGTCAAGAATTTATCAGGCACTTAGGAAATGTTTTGTTTATACTGCTTATTTTTCTGTAAAAAATTAAGAAAAATTACACTGACAAAAACAGATACAGAATTGTCAAGTCACTTTCAATATGTAAATTTGTAGTAGATATAGTATACTGAGTAAGCAGGTGGGGGAAATAATTGATCGCATGTTTTTAGTTAAACCATGACTTGATGGCAACCTCACATCAGACACACTGCCTCTGAGCTCTTTGGCCAGTGCCATTGTCACATCCAGGCAGAACCAGGCCGCCCTTGCTTTCATTTGCTGTACATACAGGGTTTTATTTGTTGGATTTTCTTTCACTTCCAGGTTCATATTGACAAAATTTATTTTTTAACTCTCTGCCATGAAGGACCCAATTCCACTGCCCAATTGCTTGCCTCTTCACCTCTAGAAGGTCACGGAGCTGCTGAGCAGAAGACAGTGAGATCCAGTGGGCTGAGTGAGGTACTGTGCCCCAACATGAGATGCTGGATTGGGTAACCACACTTCCTGTCTTCCTGCTGCTCCAGAGGCTCTGTGGACCCGGTGGGGAAGGGTGAGGGCCCAGAGCAAGAGGAGGGGTGGGGGTGCAGAGCTCTGGTTAGTCCTACATGGAAAAGTGCACTCCAAACAAATCAACACCAAAAATTAAAATATTAAGCGAACCACCTGGTTGGGCACATATTCCACTTAGCCTCCTCGTGGCGGGGAGGCAGATTGGTTTATGTTTATTTGCTTCCCTTAACTTAAGGAAAAGTCAGCAGAGTGATAAACGTAAAGCATGCCTGGATGCAAGCAGGGCTGGCTCTCCTGTCTACCGTGCCTTAATCCAAACTCTGCTCTCTACTCCCATGGGACTTAGTCATTTCCATTTCTTATTTCTCCTGTCCTTGAGGGGTAAAAATAAAAAGGAAAAGCATTTTTTAAAAATGTTCAGTTAAATTAAGGAACTTTCATGACTTAAACCACTCTCTTCCCTGCGTAGTTTTCCATTCCACCTCGTTCACGGTGTTTTCACCTTAATCAAGGTGAAAGATCACAAGGGGTAGAGACACGCAGACCTGAGATTGTTGTCCTCTCAGGCACTTGCCCTGTAACATAAGCAAGACACACAGGCTTCCTATGATCACGTTTTCAATTGTAAAAATGGGGACAGTATCTAATTGATTTATTCATGGATTCAGTCTACAAATTAGTTTGATGCCACTAGGTACTAGAGCTACAAATGTGAATGGTGCCTGCCCTCATGGGGTTTTAAACTACTAGATACACACTGTGAATTAAAGGATAGTCACTGTAAGACTGTGTGAAAGGGGCTAGGAGGCTAATAGCTCCTAAGAACTGTGAGATTCAAGCACCTGACTCCACAGTAGCCTGCGGGAGTGTGGGTAGGATTAGGGGAGAAAGGTAAAGCGCCAGGAACCTAACAGGTAATCAATAAAAGGTGTCCTCCTGGTCCAGGGGTCACTCTTAATTAATTGGCACTGTGTTTTTACTTCCTTTTATTATGTTTCACAAATGGATTTTTAATATTTTTATGTCCCATATTTTAAGATCCCAGTGATATGGGACCTTGGGTTTCATGCTTCCCATTAGATTTTTTTACTTTAGTGGCAATGAAGTGAAGCTCTGGCCTCAGACTTCTGGTTAAAAATCCCATCTGTACCACCCACTGGCCATTTGACCTTGGACAACTTGCTGAATCTCTCTGTGTCTTTGTTTCTGTCGTCAGCAATGCGAATATGTTTGCCTACCTCACAGGATCAAGGCTGGCTTAAAAGACAAGTCTTCCACACTCAGTAGAAAAGAAGTATTAATTGTTCCTAGTATAATTATTACTACTATTAGTATCATTTACTCTCTTGCCTTCTTCAGAGTATGATATAATATAAATACTGAGTGACCAAAAGGCTACTTTCTCTTGTAGCTATAAGGATAGCAAAATGCCATGCATAGATCATGTTTTAGGGTTAGTTGAGGAGAAGGAACGGAGGTGTACAATACAGTCTTCTCCACCTGCTATAACTAATCAGAAGCTAAACAAGAGGTTTCTTTGAATCAGGATGAGCCTCACCTCTGTTGTGAACTTCTTCAGATCTGGACTTCACCTTAGCTATCCTTTGATCCACAGTGCCTAGCATGGTGCCAGGAACCTGGTAAGATCTTGAGCATTTCCACAGAGTAGAGCACATTGCATGCACTTTTTAAATTTTATGTGAGGGTGAGTGAGTGACTGAAATCTAGATGGTCATAGAAGTGTTATCACATGAGGCTGGTAGCCTGTGAGACAGTTCATTGAATCTGTGGAAAATCTCTGTGAAACACATGAGCGTTCCCCGGGACAGAAAAATCCTATGGAAAGTTGCCAGGAGGTTACCTGACCAAAATACACGAAATAAAAAGCATATTGGTGAACAGAGGAAGAAGAAACACAGAACACATTGAAGGAGCATGGTCCCTTAAATCAGAAACATTCATATTTATATCTTAGCTCCCTCCTTTTGCAGATATTTTGATGAAATATGTAAACTAATACTTAGTTCCTTCATCTGTAAAATGGAGGCATCCAAACCTGCTTCAAAGGACATGGTGAGGATGAAAACAGGTCATGAGCCCTGGCCAGGTGGCTCAGTTGGTTAGAACATCCTCCTGTACACCAAAAGGTTGAGGGTTTGACTCCTGGTTGGGTGTATATGGGAGGCAACTGATCTATGTTTCTCTCTTACCTTGATCTCTCTCTCTCTCTCTCTCTCTCTCTCTCTCTCTCTCTCTCTCTCTAAATCAATATCTTCCCATGGGGATTAAAAGAAAAAAGTCATGCTTATCCAAAGGTAGCAGAGCTTAGCAGTTCAGAGACTGGCCTCTGGGCCCTGATCATCCGGGTTTAAGCCCTAGCTCTTTCACATAACAGCTGCGGGCATATTGATTCGCCTCTCTGTCTCAGTTTCCGTATGTGTAAACCTAGAGGCCCGATGCATGACATTTGTGCAAGAGGAGGCCTTCCTTACCCCGGCTGCCGGCACCTTCTTCCCTCTGGCACTCAGGACCTGGGCTTCCCTCGCAGCCCCAGCTTCGTCTGAAAGGTCATCCGGAAGGATGTCCAGTCTAATTAGCATATTACGCTTTTATTATTATAGATTATTATAGATGATGATAATAATAGGGTTCCTATGAGTATTAAATGGATTAGTATCTGTTAAAATGCTTAACAGAATATCTGACACAGAGTAGGGCCAATATATGTTCGCTATTCTTACTTAAGCAATCTGAAATCTGACATGCCGTAGTGGTAATCTATTCCACTGATGTGTAGGACTCGCCAAATGCTAAAGCTTTCGGCTTTGGGAATTGAAAGGGGAAGAGAAATACATTTGTTGAGCCCCTCCTATGTTCCAGGACTGTCCTAGGCACTTCAAACATGGTATCATACTAAATCATAATAAAACCCTGCAGAATATGTATTTTTTCTAGATAAGGTAATATCAAGATATCAAGTAACATAGTCAGTGAAAAATTCTAAGTCAGAAAACAGATATGTAAGTTGTGACAATTAACTACTTGAATCGTAAGAGAATATTGTGAGGTTAAGTTGAAGCGGAAGAAGGAGACAGTTTTCTCTAAAGCAGTGGTTCTCAACCTTCCTAATGCCACAACCTTTTAATACAGTTCCTTGTGTTGTGGTGACCCCCAACCATAAAATTATTTTCGTTGCTACTCCATAACTGTAATTTTGCTACTGTTATGAATCGTAATGTAAATATCTGATATGCAGGATGTATTTAGGCGACCCCTATGAAAGGGTCGTTCGACCCCCAAAGGGGTCACAACCCACAGGTTGAGAACCGCTGCTCTAAAGAAAGCTTTTAAATCCACTAACAAAAACAGATTGTTGGGCTACATCATGTATATTTCTGGCTCTAATATTGTTTGCTATATGAGACCATTGAACATCAGAATTTCCAATGTTCTTTATTAATTTACTAATTTTTATAATTATACTATCGATAGGTAAGAAATTGTTTTTGATTATTTTAACTTTTTATTTTGAAATAATCTTAGACACAAATTTCCAAAAATAGTAGACAGAATTTCTATAACTCCTTTTATTCAACCTGTCCTAATGAAACATCTTACCTAAATATAACACAATTCTCTAAACCAGAAATAGATATCATACTATCCTATATAATAAAGAAGTAATGTGCAAATTAACCCTCATGCGCTCACAAGATGGCTGCCTACAACCAGGCCGGCAGGGGGGTCAGTGAGGGATGACCAAACAACTGAACAGCAGGCTGCATGGGGCGACCAGGTCGGCGGGGGGGAGCAGTTGGGGGCTACCAGGCTGGCAGGGGGGTAGTTAGGGGCGACCAGACTGACGGGGGCGGGGGGGTGCAGTTGGGGGTGAGCAGGCCAGCAGGAGGGGCATTTGGGGGTGATTAGGCTGGCAGTGGGGGCAGTTAGGGGTGACCAGGCCGGCAGGGGGCGCAGTTTAAGGCAATCAGACCAGCATGCAGAAGCAGTGAGGGGCAATCAGGCTGGCAAAGGTGGGGGCAGTTAGGGGTGACTAGGCAGGCAGACAGGTGAGCAATTAGAAGCCAGGGGTTCAGGATTGTGAGAGGGATCGGGCCTAAACTGACAGTTGGACATCCCCCAAGGGGTACCGGATTAGAGAGGGTGCAGGCTGTGCTGAGAGGAACCCTTCCCCCCAACCCCCCGTGCACAAATTTCATGCACCGGGCCTCAAGTCTCTCTATATAAAAGGCTAATATGCTAAGCATCCATCTGACTGATAGCTATGATACACACTGACCACCAGGGGGCAGACTCTCAACACAGGAGCTGCTGAACTGCAGTGACTTGGCAGCAGCAGTTGTCAGGTGACACACCCCGAAACCAGAGAGGAGGGAGCCTGATTTCTCACAAGGCCACGCAATTCCACCTTTGGCGATGGGTTATGTTGTTGCTGGGGCACAGTGAGCCCTGAATCTGGTTTACTGCACACTGGCATTCCACACCCTGTATGACAGCAACTTTGCAGAGTGCCCTCTTGCTCTCTGGGACCCCTTTGGGGATGTCGGAGAGCCAGTTTTGGCCTGTTCCCCATAGGCCAGGCCGAGGGACCCCACCTGCCGGAGGGACCCTGCTCACTCCACACACACCTTTGGAGTCGTGGTGCCACCCCAGGTGTGGCCAACTGGGGAGGGATCATGGAAGGTTGGCTCCGGGGCATGTCCAGCCCTTCTCACCCAGTCCCACCCTGCTGGCCACCTTCTAATTAATTTCCTTTCAATGTGCATGAATCCGTGCTCTAGTTAATCTACAATCCTCAATCAAATGGCATTGGTTGTCCTATTTAAGTCCTTTTTCTAGTTTGGCAAATAACCTGAGATCTCACACGCATTTACTACTCACGTCTCTTCCAGTAAATCATAATGTTGTAGAGTCCTGGCCAGTTGTAGTCTAGCCCTTACTTTGGGTTTTTCCGATATTTTCTCATAAGTAGATTCAAATTCATATATTTCTGGTGAGAATAATACAGACATTGTGTCCTTCTCAGTGCACCACATGAGAAGGTACATGATATTAATATTAGTGGTATGAGAAGTTAACTATGATCACTTGGCTAAGGTAATGTTTGTCAGGTTTCTCTAATAAAAAGACTTTATTCATACCTGGAGTTAAGCCAAATTCAAGGGTAAGGGCACATTCTTCCAGAGTGCAAGTCTGCCCAAGACTTCTTACACCAACTGCTATAAATTTATCTAATGGCGAAGTCTAGAGAACAGTCCCCATAAGACTATCAATGGTTCCCATAAGACCTACAAATTTAGGGGCTCCCAGGAACACCTTCAGGTTCAATAGTTTGCTAGAAAGACCTGCAGAACTCACAGAAAGCTATTATACTTAGAGTTTATTCCAGGTGGAAATACAAATTAGAACCAGACAAAGGTAGAGAAGCACAGAGCAAAGTCTGTGCTTTGCTTAGACACAAAGCTTCCATCATCTGCAGGGAAACGTAACCCTCCCAGCACTTAGTGAGACAATACTGAGATTATTGCCAAACAGGCCAGAGTGTTGGAGCTTCCGTTTCCAGAGTTTTTACTGGGGTCTCATCAAAGAGGCATGATTGATTGAATCATTGCCTACAAAGATGGGCTCAAGCTCCTGTCTTCTCTTCTCCCCCTGGTAAGCACATGGTTGGTCTCTCTGTGTCAGCCCCCATCCTGAGTCATGTCATTAGCATAAGCTATCGAAGGGCCCAACATGATTCACATTGTTAACATAAATAATCAAATGTGATGTGAGTTTAGGAGCCTGCCATGAAGAATAAGGTCACTCCTATTGTACAGGAAATTCCACGAGTTTAGAAGTTACCAGCCAGGAACCAGGATAAAAGGCCAGACCATTCTTTGGGTTGAGGCAACATTTTTTATTGCTCATTTTTTTTTTGATTAATAAGTATCTCTTGGGAAAATACTTTGAGATTCTGTAGTCTCATGTGCAAATATCCTGTTTCTCAGCATATTTTGTCAATTAATTTAGCATCTATTTTATAATTCTTCTCTGCAATAACTGTTACTATGATGTTTGCCAAAGGATGAAGATCCTTGATTGTAAGAACAATATATTGGAGGATTTATGGGTAAAGAGACATCATACCTGCAACTACTCTCAAAATGTAAAAAAAAAAAAAAATCATATGCATATATTTTAGACAGAAATAAAAATTGTAAAGAAAATGTGATGCTAAATTTTTGAGGAATCTGTGTAAAGGTTCTTTGGAATTTTTTAATCTATTCTTGGAGCTTTCCTACAGGTCTGAAATGTGTGAAAAATTAAAAGTTTTTTTAAAATCACTTAATATTTATATTAATAGTATATTTTATTGGGACGATTTATGGATTTGAAACAAAAATGTATGTATCCACTTTAAAGATAAATTTTCAAATTATGGCTAATGATAATGAGTTGTCAAATACCTTCTAAACATAACATATTATTTTTTTATCTCTAATTCTCAAGTAAAAATACAGAGTAAACTAGAGGAAGTATGGTTGTTGGGTAATATATGTATTCTTGGTTCTGAAAATAGAGGGTCTAGGTGTTTGCCCTGTCTATTAAGAAATCTTTTTTAATTAAGTTGTCATAGGCTCTGTTCAGGGAACTTATGAACTAACTCCAGGAAATAATGGATTGTTTTGGCTCCAGGATTTTTAGAAAATGCTAATTAAAAGCTTGTTAAAATTATTTTAATCAAACTAAAATAAAGTTGTAGTGATTCCAATATCAAGTTAATGGATCTGTAGAACAGTAAAAGTTTCATTAAAATTATAACACTATATTTTAAAAAGAAAATCTCTAAAATGCTTACAATATATTTTGGTGATAAAATTGTAGACTAAAATTTGAGGCAAATTATCTGGGGAAAGAAAAACTGATTAAGAATATGTAGTGAGAAATATGTACCTGAGTTCCAATTTGTAAATTTGTTTGATAGTTGTTTGGGGTGTTTGTGATGAGCAATTGCTTCCCTGCAATAAATGCTAGTTCGTTAGAACCATGACCATATTTTTTTTTCCCCTGCATTACTAAATTGCCTTATGAAGAAGGTGTCGTCTTTTAAGTAATGTGGGCTACATATCCATTGGCAGCAGGCAACTGATTATATTCTGCCAGTTCATTGGGATCAGTCCAGCAGTTAGAGTTTGCCAAAGTGCTGGGAGAGGGCCAGCAACTCTTTGGGAGTGGAATGGTCTCACCTGGAAGAATCCTGGTAGTTAGGATGGAGCAATGCCCTGAGCTGAACTCAACAGCCTACAGACATGGGTCATGAGTCCTCTGTCAGCTAAGGCTCGGGTGACTCCAGAGGAGCCTGCTGGGGAGATTTCAGCAAACCACTGGGAGAAATCCACTGGAAACAGGCTGGCAATAAATTAAGGGAAAATTTAATGGCAATATTCCAAAGCTATAAAAATAACCCATTAAAATTTAAAGGCATTGCATAAATCCATAAGGCGAATTCTTGGCAGTCTGGTGAGTAGACTAATTTTTTAATTTTTTCTTTTCTTTTCCTTTTTGCTACTTGTTAGCGGAACAGAATCTGAGTGGTACAGAAACATTAAGTCAACTTTTAAAATACATAATTTATAAAATATATTTATATATTACATTAAAATATGCATGCTTATAATATCTCCTACAATTCTAACATCATGTGTAGCTCACAGATAACTACTATAGAAATAAGTCTGGTTTACATTTTGTATCTTCTAGTATTATTAATATGACTATAGTGGGGTGGGATTGAAAGATAATTTATTATATAGAAAGAATTTTTTCTTTTGAATAAATATCAAATCAGTGCTTTAGAGCTAAAAAAAAGATAAATAGCAATTTAGTCTTGAAATTGATTTAATTTTGTTTCTGGGTAAAAACATTATTGATTTTCAATTTAGTATCAATAATGAAGAAAATTCAGCCTCAACCCTTTATCATTGCCTTAAAAAGTCTATTTATTCATTTACTTATCTATTTATATCAGTCAATGTTGAGTAAATAAAATTTTGGAGTTTATAATACTTACAGATATTTATAAAATGATATTCCTCTGCAACTACATAAACATAAAAGAGACAGAGTAACCCAAAATGACAATATTTCTGTTGCAAATTTTCATTTTTTAAATAGCAATTTTCATTTGAGTTGTACTAGCGGTTTCTCAGTGATATTGATATATGGGTCAGTTAAACAAGTACTGACTCACTACTAGTTGTCACACTAGCATATTAGTATTATAGGGAAGTCACTAAAGAGGTATAAGTCACAATCCTCACTTTGCAAGAATTTACCATCTTAATCTATTCCAGTTGCTATCTATCTTATTCTTAATCAAATTAAATAAAGAAGTAAAATATACTCTACCCTAAACCCAAAATGGATATAGTTTGATCATGCAATCTTCTCTAAATAACTAGCAATGGGTTATTACAATATAATTGCCCAAGTTAAAAAAAAAGTAACTGATTTTTTCATTTATCTGGAGGAATCAGGAAAAGTACATTTGAAGAAGGAAATATAAAAACTGGAATAAGAGCTTCGATCTATAATATGTTCCTTTGGGATTTGCATTTTGTTATAGCAATATGTTCTTTGTTTTAGATGATGAATAGTGGTAAGAGCTTAAGTGTTGTACAGAATAAGACTAAAGACATAGCGAAGCTATTTTAAAACCACCTCCGTGACCTTTCTGATCTTGGGTATATAGGACGAGCCAGGGAGGGGGCTTGCTGTTTACTCTGGAGTACTTTGGTAGCACACACTTATGTTTTGGGATAAGGACACGGTACACTCCTACTTGGTTGCTTTCAGGAAAATCTGTTTACCAGTTGAAAATTATGTTATAAGAATAGGGTAAAATTTACAGTGCTTGCAGAACATGTATTGATATTTAATTGGGCTGTTGTTTAAACAGCTGATCTTGTGAAATTTTACACAAATATTAGATTTATTTGGTATCATTCTAGACATATTCCAAGACTGCTCCATATTACTTTTCAAGTTAAAGTATCACAATAGTGTAAGGCTTATCATCATTCAGCCCTTAACTTTAAAATGTCAGCACCTGTGCTCTGTTAGAATAACTGCAACGAATCTGGGGTTTTATATCACAAATAAAACATTTCCAGACCTTCCCTTTATACCTTTATTATTAGAAATGATGAACATAAACTGCTCATCAAAATAGCATATGATTTTCAAGTAAAGTAGTGCATGATTTTCATACAGTGAAATGTATTTTTGCACAAATATAATGATACTTTAGAACCAAGTTTATTTATGAAAAATAAGTCATTAATAATATTATCTTAGAAGATCTCTGCTACTTACTATTGCAAGGACAAGCCAAAACTACAGTTCTGCATGGGAAAAGTTAAGAGTCAGTTAAACAACAACAAAATAGATACTTAACATGTCTATGTTAATTATCTAATGTAGCATATTTACATATGTTTTTAACCTCATACTTATACCAAAACTGTGAGGTACATAAGGAATGTAATTTACCCCCACATACTATAAAAGGAAACAATAATTAATAATAATTGACTTTTATAAGATCCTATCATACAATTAATAATCTGAAGAGGACAGAAATGAATACAAGTGTTCTGATTTTATGTGCTTTCCAATATGAAATTTTGCTAGCCTCAAAGTTTCTGATTCATAGGCAATAATATCTAGATTAAAGTTCATACATCATTTAAGAAACTAAGTTTAGAACGTAATCACTAACTTGATAAGTCAAGGTTCAAATAAACATGGACAAATATATTCTAAGTTTTATCAATTTAGTTCAGGAAAAATAAGTTTGGATGTGGGTAGTTTCATGCAGGATACTGTGATTTAAGTTGGCTTTTTGTTTCCCTCATCATGCTCATGCCTCCTTATCACAATATGGCTGCTGTAGCTCAGGACATCATATTTGCACATTCATGTTCCAAGCACAGAGAAAGAAGAAGCAATGCCTCTTTTCTTTTATCAGAAAACAAAGCATTTCAATCAGGAGACTTCCATTTATATTTCAGTGGGCACAAAGGAATCACATGATCACTCCTAGCTGCAGACAGACAAGGGAAGTGAGTATCTGGCCTTTGCCAGTCTTTGCAGTGGCAAAGTAGGTGAACAAGGGGGAAGGGCTTGGGGTGACTGAGGGCTAGTCAGTTACAGTGGCAGCCACACAGTAGAATGTTAGAAGAAAAAATACCACACAAACCGAGAAACTGTACTTGCTCTCATGAAGCTTAAATCCCAGTACCAGAATTAAAAAGAAGTACATAAAGGACCATAACAAATAGAAGGGAACACGGTGTGCCTTTCTTATTAGAAGTAAAGTTTAAGGTGTTCTAGCTATTGAACAAAAGGGACAGTTATACTATCCTTGCTCACACTTTCCCCTTACCTTATGACCCATCATTCCCATTAGCTGCATTAATCAAGACCCTTCATGCAGTAAATGACAGTGAACAGAGGGAAAGGAAAGGAATGCACTGACTCATGTAACTGAGGAGTATAGCCACGGCCAGACCCGGGGGCTTAAACCACTCATCAGGGTTCTGTTCTCTATTGCTCAGCTCTAGCCCTTTCTGAGTTGGCTTATTCTCAGGAATGTTTCTGTGATATGATTGCAAAAATAATTGGAATCTCTAGGTTTATTTGTTCTTTTTACCCACAATCTCAGAGAAAATAAAAGCATACCTCTTTCTTAGCTGTCTCTAGGGAAAGCCCTGGGGTATACTGATCGGCCTGGCTTGGTCACAGGCCCATCTCTGCTGAACCTATCAGCCATCACTATGTCCAGGGATGTGGGGGATCTGATTGGCATGCCTGATGATAACTTTTGTGTTGGGTGTCTGGGGGAGGGATAGTTTGGGGGATATGAAAATATATTTATTAACTACTCCATGTCAAAAGGAACATTATATATATTGATTTCAGAGAAGAGAGAGGGAGAGATAGAAACATCAATGATGAGAGAGAATCATTGATCGGTTGCCTCTTGTATGTCCCCAATTGGAGATGGAGCCAGCAACCTGGGCATGTGCCTTAACCGGAATCGAACCCGGGACCCTTCAGTCTGCAGGCTGACACTCTATCCACTGAGCCAAACCAGCTAGGGCAAAAGGAGCATTCTTAAAAGGAAAAGATACTAATAGACGGAAAGTAACAAATGTCCACTACAAAACAGGTAATCTCCATTCCAGGAAAAGGAATAGTGGGTTTTCACAGACGGAAGTCCCACAGAACCTGCTTACCAGGACAGTAATTGCACCAACTTGGGCCATGCTGTTTGGTGTTGCTAATGTAGGTGGCACATTGTCATTCCAGGCAATTACCTGTTGCAAGAAAAACAGGAATCTAAATTTTACCATCCATCAAAAATATATCCCTGGAAGATAAGGCTGTGCGTTTGTCATTGAATATTAAATTTTTCTGATGCTTTTAATCATATAATTCTACTCGTTCACTTTATTAGAAAAACATAGCATATTTCATATATTCATGCCAGATATATAATTGTCATTTGATCTAATTTTATAGAATGTTATCTACCCTGAGCACATACACAGACACTTTCCCTACAACTTTCCTTGACCCTAATTTTCCTTTTCCTCAGGTGAGTGGGCTATTCCTGCTGCCACCATTTATCATAACTGTTTTTCTTCTTAGACTTCTATAATGTGGCTTCAATGCTTAATGCTCTCTTGAAACTTCACTCTGGAGTTCACTTCATTTGGTGGCCCTGTCTCTGTCCAAATTTTCTTTGACCTTTGTATGACATTTTTTTATGTTAATCAACTTTTTTCCTCTGTTGGCTTCCATTAAATCCCTGAAGAATTTGACTCCAAATTTTCAATACTTCTTACCAGCACAGAAATAAAACTCTCTTCATAAAACTCTTGCTGAATCTTCTGTTTAGGAATGACTTCTCTAGTCTAAATTCTACTTTCCCTTCAAGTTTTACCTCAGAGTTTGCCAGATATTACAGTCTGCAATAATTCCTCCATTCACTGTACTCCCATTTTATCACTATCATTCATTTTGATAATTGTCTATTTTCAAGAGTATTATTATTTATATTGTCAATTCCTTCAAAGTTGGAGCATTTGACTTAAATTATCTTCTAAGTTATTCCTAAGTCATTGTTGAGCACATAACAGGTATTTACAAAAATGTTTGAATTCAATTTGTTCGCTAAATAAGCATGTCTAATATTTCTATGAAACCATAGAAGTTTAGTTGGAATAGCAGAGCTTGTTTCACATTTAAGAGAAGAAATGGAAAAAAGTAGTCAATTATGTAAATTAAAGTCTCATGTCCCTAAATGCAGAATTTCTGGGAAAGAAAGGTGTGCAAAGGCATATCTCAAGGGATGAATACATTCCAGAAACATCAAAGAATAATACTTTAATCTTTAGTGCAATTAATATCCACTTCAAAATTAAACCCTTCAAAATTAATATCAGCGTCACATTTTACAGACACACTATTGTAACATTTCTACATTTTAATAAGATTTTAATAATAAAAAATAATGTCATTATAAAAGACAGTTTAAATTCTTAGTACTAATTCTAATGATTTAGAAGTTCATATACAACAACAACAAAAAAAGCTACTAAAGGATAGACAGGATTAAAGGACACAAAGTATTTTAATTAAGAGCAAATATCCCAGCCAGAAAAAATACCACTCAAATTTGAATTTTAACATGCTTAAATATAGTAATAGAAGTAAAAATGTTTCTGCCAGTTCAATATGTCTTATTAAATTTGTCTTGAAATACAGCATTTCTTGAAACAATCTACTTTCACAGATTTAAAGATACCAGGCCTCGCCTTGTCTAGTGTTTCAGTGACTGAAAAAGTCCAGTTCATACTCTATGCCTTCGTTGTGATAAAACACAACCTTCCTTGTTTCGAACCTCAGCTCTTAAATTTCCCTCTACTTCCTTTTGTGCATTTTAAATGTGTGACAAGCAGCATTCTTCTGGTTGAAATTCTAAAGACTTCTGAATACAGGTTATGCTCACTGGCTATTGAAAGAATCTCAAACTGGGTTATTTCTTGTTTTACTAAACTGCACTTTTTAAATGTTTATTTTATACATGAAGCTCACTAAAAGCCTTCACTGAGTATTTCAAAAGTAAATTTTATTTGTTGTCATCTTATATAGCAGTTCCAGATGCTACAAAATAATCAGTTTTATATCATCACTGACAGTGCGAAGGGTTTTTACAAAGCCATCTAGAAATATTGAACAGAGACTCTATTTTCAAAGGGTCCCTCAGTTTTTCATGTTCCCCCCTAACTGAGAATTATAAAGACTGGTCTCTCACCACTTCTATTTCCTTTTCTCTGTTGTCCGTTTCTATGAAGTCTGTTTTTCAGTTTCATTGCGTGATTCATGTTTAGAGGGCAGTTATAAAATTAAATTTGTTTAATAACTGAAAGGAATAAAATATTCAGTTTTGATGATCAAATGTATTCAGTGTGCTCAAATCTCTTAGTAGAAACTGTTATCATTCACATTTCTGAAGCGTGTATTTTTTTATTGATCCTCTTTCATGTTGGTGGTGTGTATGTTATTTGTGCGCACAACATTATCATACCTTGTAGTACGGCTCACTCCTTTTTTCATTCTCTCAGCACAATGCTCGTAACTTTCATGTGAAATTTGTTTAATCAATTTCATGGATAAAGAGATGACTGTCATCCAGTTTTCTGAAATTACCGAGTGATTCCATTCATTCCAGGAATGGCACAGCTCTACTATTTTGAATTCTGCCATGTTAACAACACTAAACATTTCTAAGAAAATTTCAGAGACTCAAGATTAGTGATAAGCAATACTTTTTGATAAGGGGTTTAATTTAGGAAATAAATAAAAATGTTCTCAAGTATATTTTATATGTCAAAAAATGTTTACTATCCCTGTTCTTAAGAATTCATTTATTATTTACCTGATGCAAAGTGCTTTACTTCTTTTCTTTTGTAGCTAAAATATTGGTATCTGTATACCTGTAAGCTGTTGTACTAACTGAGTTTAATATTCTGCTATTTAACAAATTTTACTGTTTAGTAAAATAGCTTTTAAATTACTATCTTTTTAAATTTTTTAAAATTTTTAAATATTTTTGTGGGTGTTTTTTTTTACTTATAAGATATCTCATTAATTAAGAGATTTATAATATATTCTTTAAAGGGAATATTTTTCACTGAAATTAAACTACATATTTTCAGTAGGAAGTATCTCTCATACTTTTTTTCAAAATAGGCAATTTTCACTATTCATTTTCTTGGCAACAATCTTAGCAAGGATTTAAACAAAATGTAAAAGAATAAGTATAATAAATGTAATTGTCAATAACAAAAACAGAAAGAAAGAAAAAGAAAGAAAGAAAGAAAGAAAGAAAGAAAGAAAGAGAGAGAGAGAGAGAGAGAGAGAGAGAGAGAGAGAGAGAGAGAGAGAAAGAAAGAAAGAAAGAAAGAAAGAAAGAAAGAAAGAAAGAAAGAAAGAAAGAAAGAAAGAAAGAAAGAAAATGAAAGGAAGGAAGGAAGAAAGAAAGAGTGAACTCTGCCCCTGGGGAGGGGTAGGTAGCCCAAGATGTTACACTAAACCTAAGAAGTCCTCTGCCCAAGATCAACAACAGACATAAGGCAGGGTTGGCTTCTACAGGCAGGGGGTGCGACATTCTAAGCAATTTCTCTTTCAAAGCTTGCATCCCAGGGCCTGGCTGAGACAGGCTGGAGGTGGGTACCAGACATACAGAAACACATTCACAAGTAGCTGTTGATCTAAAACACTTTTCAGGGCTAAATTGTTTTAAAATAATAAAGACATTTTAAAGTTCAAGAACTAGATCAATGTTGCTACATTTTACCTTTTTCCAAAGGTAGATCAAGGCTAAATGTAATATTTGCTGACCAGGGACTACAAAATCAAGTGATATTTTTAAAATGGTGAATCATAGTTCAAAAGAAATGTGCTTACATACATTATGTTATCTGATCTTCAAAAATACCTTCACTGGATAGATGGTTTAGGAAAAAAGAAAACAAAAAACATTGGCTAGTGATTCATGAGATAGGGGTTTCAGCCTTAGTCTGCTACTGACCAGCCCATCCAATGAGTTACCCTACATCACTCCCAGCTTTTATTTCTTTAATTGTAAAATGAAAAATTTCAACAATGACAGTTATTTTTTGAATACAGAAGAACTACCTGGAATAATGATAACATGCAGATTCCCAGGTTCCTCTGTAGCAGAGATTTTACTCAGTGGGTCTTGGTGATGCCCAAGTAATCTGACACTGGTGGTCTTTAGTATAAACTCAGAGAAAGATGCTGAACACAATAATTTCTAATACCTTTTGGGTTCCAACAACCTAGAAGTCTGTTAGTGGAACCAATATTATTATCACCATTTTACAGACAAATAACTGAGGCCTAGAGATTAAGTAACCAGGTTAGGAGACATAAAGATAGTAAGGGGATACATACAATTAAAACTAATGTCTTCATATTCCTCGTACAGTTTTTTGCTCTTAAGTTACTTTATACATTATGACAAACATTGGTCAGTCATTTACTGTTGTCTCCCTTTTCCTCTTAAGTATATAGAGAAACTGGATTTCCTGGTCAGCCACAGGACTTAATTTTAACCAATAGCATGTGGGCAGAAGGTATAAACTCCAACTCAGAGTTGTCCATAAAACCCAACCATGCAGTGAGGCCCTGGATTAGGTAGAGCCACAAGGTAGGATGGGCCTGAATGACAGCTTGGTGCTCAGGCTTTGCCACCTCCATTACCCACAAGGCCTGCAGCAGATTGTGCTGTGAACAAGAAATAAACTTGCTTTGTGTTAAGCCACTGAGACTTTAGGTTGTTATTTAGCAATTAGTTTACTAGATTTTTAACCTTCCCACATTATACCTCTGCAGAAGCGAAAGACGGCAACACCATCTACTAGTAACTTTGAGGTGTTGTCCTGTTTTTCTTTTAATTTTTGTTCTGTCTTTCTTAACCTTTATTCCCTTTTCTTTCCATTGGGTGCATGACCTTGGGATCAGAAGGTAGCATGAGGATTGAGCTGAACAATAAAACAAATTAGTTTATGAATCTGCCTCACTTTATTGGAAAATGTTTAAGGCCAGAACAAGTACAGAGTTTGTGAATGTAGATAATTTTAACCAAAAACAGGAGGGAAAAAGGCTTTCCTGAGGATTACATTAAAGGATTGCCCTGTACTAGAAGGAAGGTGATGCTACCTGGCTGCAGTACTCTTCCTGCCCTTATCCTTTCCCCTTCAGTGAACTTTAGCTGGCTACGAGCTGCCAAGAAGTACATCTCTGGACCTGAAGCTTGTTTCCCTAGGACTGCAGACAGCCTCACTGTTCCATGAAAAGACAAGGCTGGAAGTGTGGGAGGATCAACCTGTTCCGGGAACTTGAGAGTCCCTGGTTTACTGGTGTGTGTTTCTCTCTCTTCTCAGCATATCACAGAACCTCTCTATATTTGGAATATAAGCACCACAGTTCCCTCTCTCTTCAGGAGGACTAATTCTTTGTCAGCATTTCCGTGTAGAGTGATGCTCTGGTCTCCCACTGGCTTACTAGCATGTCCTTTACAGTTTCTCTTTTCCTCTATTATTTCCCCAGGTTCCTGCAGGTGTTTTCTGCTCTTCCAACATAAGCTCCTTGAATTCAAATTCTTGAATCAGGGTCTGATCCTGGAAAAATCCAGACTAAAACACAAGCAAAGTCTGTGGAGTCTAAGGGAGAAGTCACAGCATCTACTTTTAGACCACAGATACCAGAGGTGCTGCAAGAACTGAATCATTAGGATCTAGAAGCAGAAGGGGTTTGCATCCTGTTTTTTGTTTGTTTGTTTGTTTGTTTGTTTTTGTTTGTTTTTTGAAGCAGCAAGCAGTGATGTGGCAAGATCCTAGGGAAGAAATGGTTCCATAGTGTGTCTAGGCAAGCAGGACCATAGGCAAATTCACAATGTCCACTCCCAAAGTTTGCCACAAAAGTTGCAGAGATCTCAAAGACCTGAAGAAGTCACATAAACTTGATGTCTCAGCAACATCCTATATGGACAAATGAATGAGGTTCATACTCCACCTAACAACTTGACGTATGAGAAGAGTAGGGATTGTGGCATAACCAAGAGTGCGGTAGGAATGGGAAGAATGAGAAAAACTGATTAAATCTTATCAGTTCAGTGGCTGGAGGCTCAAAGATCGAGATTAAATTTTGTTAGAGAAGTTAAAGAAAGTTGTATTTCTTGCATATCTGAGTTCAAAAATCAAGATTCATGCCTTTTAGGACACTGTGGGATGTTGGGTTATAATTTTCTGTTATTCACTCTTTTCCATAAAACTTTTAGTGTAACCTGTGGGAGAAGTATTAATCCCTTCCTCTGTGATTTTGAACTTGGCTCTATGACATATTTTGAGCAGTAGAATATAAATAGATCTGCCAAATGTCATATCTGAAGAACTGTATATTTCCACTTAAGAGTTATTCCTTCAGCTTGGCTCTCAGAATGAGGAGAATTGTGGAGCCAAAACCAGCTGACCTGTGACATAGGTGTAATATGGATGAGAATAAATGTTCCATGTTTAAACCACTTTAAATTAAGGGGTTGCTTGTTTGCACAGCAAAGTTGACCGACATATACACTACAAAAGAAAAATCAAAACAAGACAACCAAGAAAAATTTGTAATATTGAATCATAATGATATCATCTAGGGATGCAGCAAAATTCGTTTAACTCAGTGTTGTTGGTATTCTGCAGCCCAAACCTACTAGTCACTGATTTTTACTCTCTGGAATTCTCAAAGCAGTTCCACTAATAATGCAAAGGAATATATTAATGTATGAGGGTGGAAGAAAGGAAGTGCAAAGATGGACACTATTTTAAAGCTTTCTTTGAGGAGATTTTAATATCATTATCGTGAAAAGCTGTAAGACATTCTCTTTTCAAATGATTGTAATATTTAAAATGCAAGTTGGGAATTCACGTGAATGCCTAGAACTATGAGTCACTGAAAAATCCTGGAAATGGCTGTTAAAGTGGATCCTCACACCTCCTCCCAGCTAAGCCTTTCTCAAAGCTTTCTGCATCTTTGGAATATGAGGTGTACATGGGAGGGTAGAGGAGACTGCCAAGTTTTTGTTTGGCGTTTGTAAATCTCCATGAACATTTACTCGTTATACTGAAAGTTTATTTTTATGATGACTCCTTTCATATTCACTTTAAAAATCAAAATAGTTGTCAGATAACAAATTAAAAGAATAAGTAGTTGAGTCTGATAATAGTAGTATGTATGCTTTTATGCCATGATGTTATTTAGTGTTGAGTTTCAACAATAATTTGCTACATGACATCATCATCATCATCTGAAAGAGAATTATTTTTCATTTTCTTTATGTGGATTGTGGTGTCGTTTAAGTGTGCCAAACTTGATTTTTAGTTTATTGTCACACATGAAGATTTTAGCTTCATGCCTTTTGTATATGTTCTCTTGACTTATTGGCACGCACAGTTTTTAAAACATAAAACTTTAACCAATTTCCTGCTACTCATCCAGCTCCAGAAAAATTTTGATGAAACATAGAAACATGTAATGACTGTTCAAATATGTATTTTTTAGGCAAACCACTGAGTTCTTGTCATTAATTTTTTCCATACTCTCACCTCCAAATTTATCAACCTTATATTCTGTCATCCCTACTAGCATAAAAAGTAAATTATTCAGTCCTTCTATTTCTGGCCAATATTCCAGGCCTTCATGATTTCTCAAGGATCTTACTATGCTGCCTGTTACTCTGAAGTCCTCAATTTTTCCCTTTCTCCTCCATATATTACATCATCAAACAACACAGACATAATCTCAATGGTGGGGCTGGCTGCCTTGGGCATGACAAAGACTGCTCCTTGGTTACCAAACCTGTTTTGTCTTTCTCCTGGGCATCAATGACATGTCCCTGCCTCCTGTCTGTATAGGAGTATTCATGTTACTAATTTGTGACCAATGAAATGTGAGCAGAAGTGATGCACCACACTTCAAGCCTGTTCCACAAAGCTTCCTATGTGTTATCCCCATGATACATATTTTCTCTGGTAGATGTAGACAACAAAGTGATGTTAACAATGTTATTGTAAAGATAATGATTCTATAGAGTCCTTAAATCCCTCTTAAGAGAAGAGCTGCTTACTGATCAAGATTCACTAATTCAGTTCTACATGAGCACCAAAAAAATTAGCATGGTATTTATCCACTGAGATTTTAGGTTAGTCCAATCAAGAAACTACCATTATCTTGCCTAATCAAAGTAGCACAAGTAGAAACAGGAAGACCAGTTAGAAGGCTCCAATTCTCTGCTCCTTTTTAAAACTAAACTTCTCCAAAGATTTGCCAGTCTTTCATTTTCATGTCACCACCAAACCCTCTTTTGACCTCCATATTAACTAATATAATCATTAGTTCTCAATCTTAATTTTTAGAGTTGGTCATTCTGTGCATAAGTACCTTGACACATTGCTTTCGCCATGTCATTCTCTCTGGCTTTCACCCTACCTCACAGCTGGGTCTTTCTCAAACAACATTTCTGGATCTTCCTTTTCTTTCAGATCTGTACTTGTTTCAGTGACCCAGAGCTATTCCTCAGATGTCTTCTCTTCTCTCTTAATCCCCAGATAATCCTATCCATTCCACACAAATACCACCTATTTAATGACTGTCTCCAAAATTATAACTCCAGGTTACACATAGACCTTTTATTCCTTACATAAATGTCCAGGGGCTCCCTTAGCAAATTTGCTGTATGTCTGATAGGTATCTGAAGCATAACATACAAAACCAAACACTTTTTTTTTCTTTGCGCCCTCCCTTCCCCAAAACCAAACTCTTGATTTTGCCCTACCTTCTCATCTGTTCTTGTCCTAATGACCCCCATCTCAGTGAATAAATAATAATTCCATTTTTTGTTATCCTGATCAAAAGCCTTAGACTCTCTTAATTTTTCCATGCCTCATGAACAATTTACTAGAAAAATCTGTCAGATTTATTTACAAAATAAATCCTGAACCCATCTTTTCTGCAAACCCTCATCACAACTATTTTATCCAGGTTTCCATGATCTCTTTCCTGGATTACTTAGTAACCTCTAAGTGTCTCCCCAGTTCTACTCTTGACTTCCTAGAATCTGTTCCCAAAATAGTGATGCTCTTGGAGCATAATTCAAATCATGTCATTTCTTTGTTTAATCCCTCCAATTGTTTTCCTTCCCCCACAGAATACAACTGTAAGTGCATATATGTCCCTACATTTCCTGGCCTTTGGCTGTATCTGCAAGAACAAGTTTTGTTTTTTTGTGTTTTTTTTAAATGTCTTTATTGTCTTTAGAGAAAGAGAAAGGGAGAAGGAGAGAAAGATAGAAACATCAATGATGAGAGAGAGAATCATGGATCAGCTGCTTCCTGCACGCCCCCCACTGGGGATTGAGCCCACACCCAGGCATGTGTCCTGACCTAGAACAGAACCTACCACTTTTTGGTTCCTGGGTTGACACTCAATTGTTGAGCCACACCAGCTGGACAAGAGCAATTCTTATTACCTAACCCTGGCCTCCACGCACATTTGCCAACTGCAGATGCTCAAATAGACCATGAACAAACTCTTCTCTCTTCCTGAAATGCTCTTCTCGCTGCTATCCAGCTGCTTTATTTCTACACTTAGTTTAGGCCTCTACTCAAATGGCTCCTTTCCAGAAAGTCCTCCTCTGACTCCCTTATCTAGAAATAGTGCCCCTTCTTCAGTTATCACTCTCTGCCTTCTTCCCATGCATTATTTCTTCTTCAGAGCACCTAATACTACTTGACATGTAATGTATTTCTTTCATATATGTTGTTTATGTCCTCTCCCTCTAGATTCTAGAGTCTAGAATGTTAGTCTCAAAGATCTGAGACTTGATTTGCTTTTATTTTACTGCTGTATCCACAGTACCTAGAAAAGTGACTGGCATATCAGATGTGTTCAATAAATATTTGTTGAGTGAGCAAAAATTGAATGAATTGGATGATAAGGGAACAGTGGAAACAAAGCAGGATGAGCTAGGCAGAACCAATAAGCCTCTGAATTCTTAAAGAAAGAGAGCCATCTATATCTTATTTGCAAGAAATCCTAAACATTCAAAAATATTAACAAATGTTTATTAAATATCTACATCTGACTTTATGTCTTGAGGATTAAGCAATGAAAAAAAATGGCAAAAATTCCTGACCTCATGCAATTTATACTATAGGAACTCCTCATGATTTATGAATGAATTTCATTTTCTTGTTTTAGTTTGTTTTCTAAACTTTCCAAAATGTACATAAATTATTTTACAATAAGAGTTTATTATCTTATAATAAGAAAAAGTAACTAATGAAAATCTTTTAATAAGAATAAATAAAAAATATCCAGATGTTCAGACATAATCATAATCAAATCCAAACTAAATCTATATGAATTCCATGTTTCTACTATTGGACAATTCTTTCTTTGGCTGCCCTCCCTAAATGTGAATCTTGATTTATGGTAAGTGGTTTTTGTCCAATTTTATTTTATACTGCTTTGTTTTGTATAGACTTTTAAAAATATATTATGAAATTAGGATATAAATAAAACATAAGATAAATTATACAAAACAGAACAGATACAAAACTTTAACATGAGTACCAAGCTTTACTGTAATGCCCTCGCTAAATCTCAGGGGAAATTTTCTACTCAGGCACAGTTGGGTAAAATATATCCTAATCCTCCAACATCTTTTGTCATAAGGCTCTCATAACTGATCCTTGAATCAGTTAGATAATGCATGAGAATTAACAAAATTTCTTCCTTTAGCTATTTTTCTGCCAGTTTGAAAAATATTACCAGGACTCTATCTAATGGGCCCTTCTGTACAGTCTCTTCAGTTCACTCCTCTATGCCCACCTCAGTTACTACTATAATTCCTATGAATCTAAATTTGTGACTCTGACCCAGAACCCCGTATGAACTCTAGACTCACATATCCACTTTGAGGTCTCACAGATACCTCCAACTGGAAGATTCTAATACTGACCTCAACTGCTCCACCCCTTTCCTCTTGGGTTCCCTGTTCCAAAAAATGGCATGCTACTCATTCACCCAAGCCTGGAATGTACATGTTTCCTAAACTATATTCTCTTCATAACCTACCACAGTATTACTTCCTAAAATGTCTACATCCCAAATGTCTCTCATATGTGTCCATTTCTTTCCATCTTTTCCACCATCCTAGTTCTACCTCAAAGCTTATATTCTTCCTATATTCTCACACTATCCCTTGGCAATCTCCAACATTTGTGAAAGATCAGAGGGTTTAAGACTGTGGGCTGTAAAGTCAACCTAACAGGGTTTGAATTCCAATCCAGATACTTGTTGTGGCTCTTTTAACTAGATACTTAACCCTTTCAATCTCATTTTTTCATCTGTAAAATAATAAAGAAAATAATACCAATCTCATAGGGTTCCTGTGAGAAATAATAAAATAATTCACATGAAAGTACTTACCATGTAATAATTGCTCAATATGAGTGAGACATTAGTATTAGTGTGAAGACAATAGCCTATTCCATTTTCTTTAAATTAATTGTTTAAATACACAATATCCTTCATAATTAGAAAATTTTATATATTACATATATTATAGGTGATAGATGATGGAAGGATTTCTGTTCTTCTCTAATTATCTCCCCATAGGCCAGACAAGGATTCTATAGATAAACTGTGGCATAGAGAAGATAAATTACCTACTGTAGTCTCATAAAAAAAGGAAGCAAGATGTAGAATCTGTGTCTGCTATTCCAGTGTGAATTATGTTCTACCATATTGCCTTAACTTTTCAGTAAAAAAAAAAAAAAAATAAGGAAATTTGTTCTGTGTTGAGGGAAACTTCTCCACTAAAAGTTGGGAAAATATCAGTAAGAGAATTGTATAATCTCTATATCTGAGGTTTTTCTTCACAGTATGACAGAGCATGATTCATTTGTGATACTCTAGGTATTCAGTGATTTCAGGAAATTGGTTTAACCAGATCATTTCTTTTATTCTCTTCTAATTGTATAAGTTTCTGACACTATGAGACTAATTTAAAAACAAATAACTCTGGGTTCTCTATCTATTCCATTGATCCATGAGTCTGTTTTCATGCCAGTACCACACTATTTTGATTACTAGGAGTGTCCATCAATAGAGGAATGGATAAAAAAAAAAAGCTATGTACAGATATGTACAGATATGCAATGGAATATTACTCAGCCATAAAAAATGAAATCTTACCATTGGTGACAGCATGGATGGACCTAGGGCAGTGGTCAGCAAACTGCGGCTCGCGAGCCACATGCAGCTCTTTGGCCCACATGCAGCTCTTTGGCCCCTTGAGTGTGGCTCTTCCACAAAATACCGACTTCTGCGCATGGGCCACGAAGTTTCAATCACATTGTACATGCACGCCCACACGTGGTATTTTGTGGAAGAGCCACACTCAAGGGGCCAAAGAGCTGCATGTGGCTCGCGAGCCGCGGTTTGCCCACCACTGACCTAGGGGATATCATGCAAAGTAAAATAAGTCAGAAAGAGAAAAACAAATACCATATGATCTAACTTATATGTGTCATCTTAAGAGCAAGTAAATAAACAACATGGAAACAGACTCATGGATACAGAGGTCGGAACAATGGTTGCCAGAGGAGAAAGGGGTTGGTGGACTGGGTGTAAAAGATGAAAGGATTAAAAATTAGAAGTTGGTAGTCACAAAATAGTCACTGAATGTGAAGTACAGTATATAGAATATAGTCACTAATACTGCAATAACTTTGTATGGTGCCAGGTAGGTCCTTGAAATATCAGGGGACCACTTTGTAAAGTACATGATTGTCTAACCACTATGGCGTGCATCTGAGACTAATACAGAATAATATTAAAGGTAAACTGCAATTGAAAAAAAGTAACTCTGCATATTCTTTTACAGTCCTGCTGGTTGTGGGCCATGAAGTCAAATCAGAGAATTTCAACTTTAACACAAATACACTATCCAGAAGGATGGATGAGGGGCAGCCCATATGCTGGCCCATCTTCACTCCTGCAAATTGCATTCCTGACAAGAGAACTGGCATCGACTGAAGGCTCCCTCCTAGGTCAATAGATTTGGAAATGGAAGTTGCATCAGGATTGCACAAAAAAGCGTCCCTGACCAATAGCAAAGGCTGCCACAAAGGCACATAAATAACAACAGCTAGTAGCAATAGGAGACTCTTATTAACTTCAGAGCTCCTAGATACTAAACTCATGGGTGCCACTTGCAAAGTCGAGATACCAATAGGATAGGTGAGGCAACCTAAGCTGATAAATTAGTACAGCAGGTAATTAACTTAAGTTTCTGTTGGTGATTTTACCTTGGTTGTTTTTGTTTTGTGTGCTCTTTTCTCTGGAACCTACATTCATGTCAAACAAAAATCCATTTTATGGAAGTTTAGCATTTGGTTACATCTAGTCATGAATCATATACACACTGAATGCTTCAAGCAGTTTGCCCACCAGAACACTGGCGATACCCGTCATTGCTCGGTGGTTTCAGTCTGAGGGACTGGGGCTGTTCTCACCCCCATAACTAATGGCTTTCAGATGCTGATATGTGGCTAGGAGTGGGGAGCATATGTCTCAGAAGCCACTGAGAGCCCACAAAACAATACCAAGCTTAGTTTAAATGTTATAGAAGGAAGTAGTTCTGTTAGGAAGAAAAAAGTATATATTTTAAAATATTTCAACTCAGTGAATTTTGAAAAATCTTACAGCCCATTTGAGATGTCGGAGGAGTGTTGATTTTTATTGTAAAAACACTTGATAAATGATTGATCCATGTTGATTCTCATCATTAATATAAGAGAAAAGAGATCGCTGTATTTCCCACACAGCTTTATGTTTGCCTGGTAGATTGGCATTTACCGCGCATTACACTTTCAAGGGATTGAAATGAATATCTCTTAATTCAGACTGTAAGCCTGGGGTTGGTGTTTATCTGAATGTATGTTAATGGTGCTCTCGAATTGTAAGCCTGTCCCCTCCACCTAGAGAGTTAATTAGGCTCTCTCGGAAATCACAGAGGAGCAGGGAGCCAGTGCGAGTTATTCATCCCCTTATGACTCAATGCTAATCACTCAGCCCCAGTGACTGACAGAGAAATGCTCTCCGCTGTGATTGAGGGTATTGATTTCCCAACCCCTTTTGGGGAACACTGGGGAGACACAATCAGAGGCTTCGGCTTTCAAAACCCTCTTCATCTGCCTTAATCATCTGATCAATGAGCAGCATCAAGACTAGGGATCTTCAGCAAAGCCTCCTCCGACGTCTTTATTTCCTTTCTTCCATTGGGCTACAGATCCGCTGAGTCAAGGTGATCTTAAGAGATCAGAAAGTGAACAGTAAGCAACAACAGTGGCAGTCTTTAGTGACAGCTGTTAGATCTAGAAATTCCCATTATGAAAAAAAAAATGTATCTGTCTCCCTCCTCCTCCTCTCCACCCACACCCTTCATGGGCCATTGGCTGGCAAACGAACCCCTGCGTACATGACCAGACACTGAGAACCAGCCAGTGGCATCGCTTCCCTGACCGAACCCACTGAAACAAAGACCGTGGGGGAGTGGGAAACATTCATATACAATGAGGTAGCTCAGGAGTTTCAATTTTAGCCTGGAAGACGCCGGGCAAAGTGAAGTCTGACTTACATCTGCGAATGGGACCATTAGTGATGCAAAACATTCAGCTTGTCCAAATAGGGTGCCTCTACCCAAAGCTTTCCATGTTAAGCTTCTGAATGTTTAAAAGCAAGAGTTCTGCTCTATTATGAGCACTTTATAGAACATTTCACATTTGATATTTAAAAGATTTTGATCAGTGTCATCTATTTGAAGCAGACATTTTAAATTCAAATCAAACGACTGTTGCCACATCTTAACGAATTGTTTAATGAACGTTTAAAATGAATTTGTATATTGGAGGGCTATCTTAAAATTCTGACTTTGCCTTCTTTTTCCAAAAAAGGGGTAATATCACCTTTCTTAAAAGTGTGTTTTGTTAGAATTATAAGGAGAATTTTGTTCTGTAACTTCACAGATTTGATTGTGGTAATTGGTTAATTTGTGAGTCTATTTAAAGTATGTTTTATTCAGCTCTAAGAATTCCCACTGAATTAAAAAAAAAAACAGTAACACTTATCAAAAACCATCTATATTGCCAAAGTGTGAAATGTTTCTAATTAAAATTTCATTCATGTTTTGCCATTTTTTCAATTGAATTTAAAAAGCATAAAACACCTCTAATCTAATGTATCCTCTGCGACGAGTGAGTCTTTCTTTGGCTGAATCCAGAAGAGCCTCATCCAATATAAGCACTGCATTCATTCCAGTTACAAGGGCAAAGTTGTGCAGACTTCTTACACGTTATGCAACGTCAAGAAGCAGGCGCACAGCACTAATACCTCCAGTGAGAGAGGCAGCGGTTTCCCACAGCAGCTCCTTGATTTAAATTACAGGGCACATTCATTATGCCTCTGCTCCCCAGACTGTGAAATACCAGAGTACAGTAGCTTTGCTCTGACCCCTTCTCCAAAGCCCTGCCTCAAAGTGTGACTAATCTAGTGCCGGATGACAGCTAACTTCAACATCAGACAACACAAAAATTGAAGACACTTTTTATCCTCTCGCCAATCTGCGAACGTCTGAATAAGCCTAGTCAACTTCATTACAAACTCATCATCTCTTGTGTAGATAATGATAGCCTAGGCTGGTGGAGAACTCAGCTTCTTGTTGTTTTTACTGACTTTCTCTGCCTCCAGGCCAAGCATCTGTGGGGATAATGAATGGAGCAATTCTTTTGGCACAAAACAAAAGGCTCTTGGGGTGGGGAAAGGCCCGTGGCGTCAGTGTAGGCCCAGCTCTCACAAACGAAAATTCTTTGTTATGAATTGGTTCTCAGAAAATAGCTGTGTCGTAACCAGAGAAGTGAAGGACACAGAGTAACTTTGTACTGTGGCAGGAGGTTAAAGGCAGTGACCATGTGAAAGAATTTCAGAGGGATTTGATTCTTCTTTTATTTTTATTATTTTATTTTTTTGAGGTTGCTTTGGTTAAAGCCTATTTGCACCAGGTAAAATAACAACATAGTACAAGCTGGACTGCTGAGGAAACATTCATCCTTGCTTTCAAAATGGTAGACTTGCTGAATTATTTCTCCTAGAGCTACCCATGGGGAATGTTTAAAGAATATAAAGAATTTGAAAATATAGCAGCAGGAAATGCACACAGATCTAGGAGCGCATTTTAAAATGAAACTCATCCATTATTATACTACAGTATGAATATGTATTATACCTTCTTTAGTCTCCTTAGGCAGAGTAAGAAGTTAGACTTCATACTGATGCAAAATTTAAGATATTAAAATACATTTTTTGTGTGATTTAGATGGAAAAGAGGTACGATTTAGAAAACTGGGTAACAATTAAATATGCCATATAAGTTTAGTAGCTTTATTTTATTTATGTATATCCCTAAGAGCTATTTGAAATGATTACGACAAGATTCTGCAATTAGGAATAGTAATCTGTGGCACATTTAGTAAAAAGGATATCTGTTAAGAATTGTGGTTAAATATGTTAGTTTGTGCTAGTTTCCACTGTTTCTCACTTTAAGAATATGAAGTGGGCATGACAATTCCATAATAAAACCTAGTCCCTTGGAATCTGATCATTTACTTTGAAATGATATTAAGACAATTTATTTAGCTCTCTCAATAATTGTTGGTCATAAAAATAAATGTAAATGTTCTGACTCCTACCAATTTTAGTTTCTGCATACTATATCAACTAATCCATATGTGCCTAACAGATAAAGTGTGCATCAGTAGGTGATTGTTAATTTTTGTTTGTTTTAGATTGATTTTCCATTGCTGTTTTTATGTGGGCAATCAAAAAAGGAATGAATGAATACAATGCCGTCTAGTCAATTTACAGTTTCCTGAGCAATTCCAGTAATAACTGTAGAGGTCATAAAGTAGGAGAAACAGTAAGAGCTAGGGGAAAATTACCTACACATTTTAACTGAAAGACAACTATTTTCTTATTATTTTTGTTAAATAATATGTTTTGGCATTTATTTCTCATAATTAAACAGCAAATGCCGTATTTTACATGGAGATATACTGGTATCTTGTGAAGAGAACAGATTAATGTAATGTTTTGCTACCTTTGACCTTGTATCCTTGAGTCTCTTGATTCTATGTCACCAAACATAGCACTGTAATAGAGTTGAGGTCTAGCTAATAGTGTGTGCTATTCTGACTGTCATGCTCCATCATTGTAACTTACTGCATGAGGTCCCCAAAGTGGTCTCGTGAGCACTTGTGCTCATGCGCACATATGAGTGTGTGCTCCCGCCCCTCCCCCCCCCACACACACGCGCAATTCTCATTGGCAGAATCAAGAAGTACTCAGATGATGCTTTTAACTACAAATTCTTCATTCAACTCATAAAAAGTAAATCAACTTGTTCTAGGGCTGAGTTCTAAAATGTTATGTTCAAAATGGATTTAAATCTACCTCTTTCATAAAGTTTATTAGAGAGCATCACAAAGCATCCAAAAACTTTCTTTTTTGCATTAGGCCATTATGGCAATGTGTTCTTAGTTTGCAGTTCAATGTCTATTTCCACCCATACGTATTAGGATTCATAATGTAAGTACTCTGTGATGTGTATGTTTATTGAAATTTTTTCCCCTTAGATGACTGATTTTAAAAAGAAAACAGAAAAATTATTGTTATTTACAAGTTAAATATATGTATTAAATTAGTGACTCCATACTGTCGACCTTACTGTTACTATATAAGAATATATATATATGAGAGAGAAAGAAATTGATCTTCCTTCCAGTTAATAAGGAAACTATAATGTATTTCAAGCAGCTGAGCATTACTGCAAAACTATTACCCAACTCTTCAAACTGTAAGAGGGGATTAAAAATCCTTAAGAATGCTGCAGTTTTCTAATGAGTTTTAATGGAGAAGGAGCTGTTACTATTTCTAAATGAAAGAAATATCCAATAAGTATGTTAGGTCTGAAACAGCCTATCCCAAGCCCTTTATGGGATTTTAAATTCCCATCCCCTACTCCTTCCCCATTCTGTCACCCTTTCTCTTCCCTCCTCCCTGAATCCTTCCTTCATCCTTTCCTCTTCTTTTCCTTCTCCTTCCACCTCTCTATTCCTCAGCCTCATTCTAAGTATCTAATTCATTAGATTTTAATGAGCAATTTCTTATATTTGGTCATAATTAAATCCAATTTCTAAATCTACTTGAATATAACTCGGGCCAGATTATTCCAGTTCCCAATATTATCCCAGATGATTGGTCTTATACATCCAATATTATTTTCTTTAAAAATAAAAATCATAACTAGATAAATATTGGTCATAGTGGTTAAATCTATTTTAAAAACATCACAAATGTTTTATTTTTATTTAACAAAATCAGAAAAGTTGCCATTGATGTTACTTCATTGATATTTTTTGCACAAGCAAATTTGAAAGAAAAAATTGCCTCATCTCGTTATAACTTACTAACACCAACATTACCTAGAAATAATAATAGTCACTTAGAGAAATGTTTCTGTGTGTACCCTATATGGAGTAGAAATAGAAGTAATGTTTAGCCAATAACATTTTTATGTACATGTCAGCATATACATTACATTTTATGCAATTTAAAAATTATATTTTATTTGACATTTTTGCACCTGAAATTTTACTAACTGAAGTTTCAAATCAGAAGCATGATGCTTATCTGCATAAATTGAATATTAGGTTTAAAGTTATTTTTTAAATCTAAAAATAAAAATGCTCTATTTCAAGGTACTGTAGTAGAAATGGGTTAAATGTTCTTCCTGATATGGCCTACCTAGATACTTATGAGACCATCTGACAGATCAATATATATGTAAACAGGATACCAGATCCCAAGTGCAATTAGGACATCAGATTGGAAATTCTTCATTCTACAATTAAAGCAAGAGCTTAAAGGAAAAACAGCACATTTCCAATTAAAGCAACTAAGTACAAGTTAGTTAGTTACTACCATGTCCCATTTCTAAAATAATAGCTTTTGTTGGCACTCTTTAGGAAGTAAATATTTACTCAGAGAAATGTAATTTTCTTTTTATTTATTTAGAAACTGCATGAGCTAGTCTCTGCTTTCTAATTTTCTTTTTACTCGTTATAAGGTAGTAGAGAGATTTCTCATTTTCTTCATTTTGATATTAGAATTGCATAGTTGAACTTGAGTATATTTGAAAGGGAAAGACAATGTTCTTCTAATGTTAATTAGCAACTTTATTTCTACTGTGGTTTTTTTAATTAGAAAATAAACCTTGACATAACATCAACACTTATTTCTGAAGTTATTTTGAATAACATCTGCTGATGAGAAGTATGCAAAAAACTTTCATGCCGGTAAATGTAATTACTAATAATTTCATCATGATTGCTATGACTACAATTTACTTATTCTTAATTTATTTTTATAATGAACTGCTTCAGTAAAATGACAAATGATTCCATTAGTTAAGAAACTAAAATGTCAATTTACATGTGGTCTTTGGTGACTAATTTGCTGAGTTGAGGTTTTTGTTTTCGTTGTGATAATAATATTTGGCTATGCTCTGTGAGCAAAATTTATGAGGTCTTAAATATTAATCTTTCCATTTAGTGAAACAAGGTAATTTTCAGCTTTAAAATGTGAGCAGTTTCTCTTTCAGGGTCTTGAATACACAAGTTTTAGGCGCAAACTTCTGAAACGTTGTCATCCAAAAAATAATGCTCACTTTGTTCCCTGGGATCAAAACAATTCTTTTCCACTAATGACTGCAAATATCAGCTCATTTCTAACACAGTTTCCAATGGCAAACATTATTCAGTTGTCAGTGAAAGAAAAGGGATTACATCAGCATTCAGGGGGAAAAAAATGTTCTGTCCCTTCTTACTCACAGTCTATGTTCAATCAGCCTGGAGCTAATGAAGCCCTCCAGTGCCTAGAAATAAACAAACAGTTGGGCAAATAGTCCAAAATCAAATCTAGTATATACGGTGGACAATACATAGTTAGTTCCATTACCGAACCCTCCCCGGGGAGCTGGGGCAGCTTCAGAGCCCTTCTCATTACACACCAGCACCATCTGTAGCCAGCCTGGGCCTGATCTGGGAATGTATCAAGTACACGGGGAAAAATAGACAGAATCAGGAGCCAGAGAATCCTATTTCAAGTTTAAATTTTGCTCGTGAAAGATCATTTGGCTTTAGACTCAGCAAACACTGGGCCTCATCGCTCACAATGAGGGACGCTTGTAGCAAGGATGACTTCAGACCAGGGAGGTTGAAGGTAATTGCTGCTTTTCACCGGAATCTATCTAGCTCTCATGTAGCTCAAGCGAGGTACAGCATGGACCCATTAACAGAGGCACAGCTCGTGTTCCACTTGAAAAGACAAGCACCCTTGCCTCGTGTGTTTGTTTCAGTGCCGTTGTTGTAAAAGTGCAATATTTAGGGAACCGATGGCGTGGGCATCTTTAAAATCCATAGACACTTGGCGTGTGCATGTGTGTGGATTTCAAGAAAAACTGACTCAAAAATGGAATGAAAAGCTTTGTTTACTAAAAATAAAGCACAAATTGTTATTAACAGGATGCCATGATGTCAGTTGTTTCTGTTTGGAGGCTAAAACGTGGGGACTTGAATTAGAATCTTGAAATAGATTGCAAGATTCTATACAGTAGACGGATAATTTCATCCAAGATATGCCACCTTTCAGCAGACGGATTTTGCCTTATTAATGTTTCTTATTATCATTTTTATTCTCTTTCTACTTTCCCTCCCCACCCCACTCCACCTTCATCTGGTATCACAATGTCTGGAAACCTGACCCTCCTCCTCTATTTGAATGACTCTCACACGGAGCTGAAAATGACTGTGCTTTTTGACTTAGGAAAGCCATGAAACGTCTATACACATACATATAATTGTAGGAGAGCGCAATACATACAAAGTATGTAGAGATTTATAGGCAGGCAGACCACATTCATTTGAGGGGATCACAGAAGGCACTCTGAACAGTGCTTGATCCCATCTTCCTGCCTAAGCAGAGGCTCTACTCCATCTAATCTAAGCCCTGAAAGTAGCAACCAGCCCCAAATGAGGAAAGCCCACCTCCCCAAATGGTACCCACCAACTACCCCCGACCCCGACCCTCAGCACACACCACAGAGGGGAACCACTCATTACCTGTAAGACTCTTCCTGGCACTCACCTGTTCCTGGGGGTGATTCCAGGCCTGCCAGACTTCAGATCCTTTTATTTAAAGTCTCCATATGGCTGCAGGAACACTGGTTGTACTCCCTCCTGGTTTGGAGGGGTGAGGAGGACCGCAGCCATGGCTTGGCAGTATCCCTAGGTGACATCTTGAGCCCCTGTAGTGATAAAGTGAATTTCAAACACTATCCTGCAATTATTCAGATACCCTGTTCCACCCAACCTCATACTCTGAGATGTCATTTTGCTTTGGGGCAAAATGTTAAGTGGGCAAAGTTGTTGCTGTTGCTGATGGCAGTCCCTCTGCTCCATCTTAAGAGACAGACCTCTGGACGACTTTAGAATGTGGCTTTTCATGTTCTTGGCCGTGGTTGAGAAAACTTAATAATTCTTTAGAACATCGTTGATAAGTTTCATTCATTTCTGCTTTAGCCTCAAGTCTTGTTTGATGAATCTCCTTCACTCTGGATTCTGGCACTGACCTCTTTTTTAGAACTCTCCAGGAAGACGGACCTGGAATCAGATCTCATCTCTATAATTTTCTGGTTGTGGATTTCTGTAAATTAGTTAATTTTTCTAAACCTCTGTTTCCTCAACTAAAAATTAAGTATAATAATAGCACTTAGATCATAACATTATTTTGTGCATTGAGTAAATTAATCTATGTAACGATCTTTATCAAATTGGCCCTCAAAGAATGTTAACTGTCATTCTTTTTACTAGTAAAAATAATATAAACCTGCATTGCAATTTGTCCCTTGTCTAAGTTTTTGTTCAGTAGTTTCTGATCCTCTTTTATACCTACTCAGCTTTGATAACTCTTATCAAAACACCCAAAACGATGTATTTGAATATTTTTCTTACAAAAAGATAATAGCTGCTATTCACCAAGTAGTTCCTTTTGCCAAATACTGAGCTAAATACACCATAGACTAATTACTCTTAATTCTTATAACAATTATATAAAGGGTAAATTAATATTACTGTCATTGTCCAAAAGGATAAACTGAGGCTCAGAATGGCTAACAAAAATGCCCAAGTGCACAGGAAGTAAGCAGCAATGCTGGGATTTAAATCTGCCTTTGTCTGTGGCAGAGATTATCATGAATATACCAATACTCATTTCTTTTTCTCATGGCCACACAGACTGTATTCTCCAGCCTTCCTTGCATTCTGGAGTCTCTATACAACCGGGTTTTAGCCAATGGAATCTGAGTAAAAGTGATGTGCACGATTTCAATTCCAGGCCCCTAAAAAACTCCCATTTGAAATATTATAGGGATTTTCCTCACTTAGATCAGCTGGATGTCAATACCACAGGGTGAAAATAGTAGAGTCTTTAGCACCTAGATCCCTGAATAACACGTGTAGTAGAACACTTCCCACCACCCACTCACTTTGCCAACTAAGCTGGACCAAACTTATTTTGTGTTTGAGACATATGCTTTGTAGTCTTTTACTTCAATCACGTCTGAAGTTACTGTAACTAATAAAGTGACCAATCCTTCTAAAGTATTCTGTCTTGACTATTACACTATTACATAAGAAGGAGCCAGAAAAGTGTCACAATTTACAGATTCACAGACAAACTGTTGACATGATTCATAGGTAGGTTGCCTCAACTTTAAAATAAGGGTATCCAAGCTTTCAATCAATTGTTTCAAAGTATTGTAAAATAAAGCCCTTACATTGGATAATAGTACATTTAAAAAGTTTGTTACTTCTAATGTGTTCTAATTATTCAAAACTAGAAACCTGGTGCACAGATTCATGCACCAGTGGGGTCCCTTGGCCTGCCCTGCAGCTCTCATCCCCTGAGGGGTTCTGGATTGTGAGAGGGTGCAAGCCAGGCTAAGGATCCCACGGGTGCACGATCGAGGCCAGGGAGAGACCCTGGGAGGGCTCCAGGGCGTGTCCAGCCCATCAGACCCAGTTCTGATCAGTTGGACCCCAGCAGCAAGATAACCTACCAGTCGGAGTGTCTGCCCCCTGGTGGTCAGTGCGCATCATAGCAACTGGTCAAACAGTGGAACGAACAGTAGGAGGCTTAGCATATTAGACTTTTATTATACAGGACTAGAGGCCCAGTGCACAAAAATTTGTGCACTCGGGGGGGAAGGGGGTCCCCTCAGCCCGGCCTGTGCCCTCTCCCAGTCTGGGACCCCTCGGGAGATAACGACCTGCTGGCTTAGGCCTGCTCCCCGGTGGCAGAGGGCAGGCCCAATCCCTAGGTGCAGCCCCTGGTCGGGCTCAGAGCAGGGCCGATTGGGGGGTTGGAGAACCATCCCCTGTCACACTCAAGGCAGGGTTGATGGGGAGGTTATGGCACCACCCCCTGTCACGCACAGAGCAGGGCCAATCAGGGCGTTGGGGCACTGCCCCCTGTCACTCACAGAGCAGGGCCCATCAGGGGGTTGGGGCACCGCCCTCTCTCACCCACAGAGCAGGGCCCATCAGGGGGTTGGGGCACCGCCCTCTCTCACCCACAGAGCAGGGCTGATCAGGGGGTTTGGGCGCTGACCCCTGTCACACTGATCCCGGTGCCGGGAGGCCTCTCGGCTCCACTGATCCCGGTGCTGGGAGGCATATTACCCTTTTACTATATAGGGTAGAGGCCTGGTGCATGGGTGGGTGCCGGCTGGTTTGCCCTGAAGGGTGTCCTGGATCAGGGTGGGGGTCCCCACTGGGGTGCCTGGCCAGCCTGGGTGAGGGGATGATGGCTGTTTGCAGCTGGTCACACACCCTTCAGGGTAGGGGTCCCCACTGGGGTGCCTGGCCAGTCTGGGTGAGGGGCTGAGGGCTGTTTTCAGGCTGGGGGTGACTGAAGCTCCCAACCGCTCCTTTTTTTCTTTTTTTCTTTTTTTATTCTGGGCCAGCTTTAGCTTTGAGGCTTGACTCCAGCTCTTAGGCCTCCGCTGCTGAAAGTAGGTTTCTGGTCTTTGCTTACAATGTTGCGATCCTGCTGGCTGAAGCCTGGCAGACTAAAACAGGTTTTGGGGGTTTTGTTTAGCTTCTATATTTGTTACATAGTTGCTTAGAGTTGCAGCTCAGAGGCCTGCAGCGGCAGGCGGGGAACGTTGGAGTCCTCCGTCACTGAAGCAAGCAAGCCTCATGTTAGTTTCAAGCTGCCTGGCTGCCGGCCGCCATCTTGGCTGGCATTTAATTTGCATATCTCCCTATTAGCCAATGGGAAGGGTAGCGGTCATATGCCAATTACCATGTTTCTCTTTTATTAGATAGGGTAGTATAACAATGAAACAGGCCAGATAGCTGTAATCATGGGAAACAATCCTTTAGCCTTTTAAAAGACTCTTAAAAATTAGCTATTGTATCCTTGAATTTGCAGTTCTCTGTATAAATGGCACATTTTCAGCTGAACTAAATCATTATATTTTATAAAAAGAATCATTACATTTAAAAAAAATAGTGTTAAGCCAAAATGAATGTTGGGGGACATTTACTATGAGAATTTCTTAAATATTGTCCTCTCTCCTTTTTTTAAAATCTTCATTGTTAAAAGTATTTTCCCCTTATTTTTCCCCATTGACCCTTTCCATCTAGCTCCCACCTCCCTTCCCTGGCCTTCACCACACTATTGTTTGTGTCCATGAGTTATGCATAAAATATTGCCTTCTCTTAGCACATTGATTAGCAACAACAATCATGATAAGCAGCTAATGCTTTAATTTCACAATTTATTCAGAACTTTTCAAATTATTAATTTTAACCTACAAACATTGAAATTCAATGTTCAGTGCCAATGGAGGGAAGGTAATAAAAGGTGTTTGGAAATCAGGCAGCTCTATCTTGATATATTGTTTTCCACATTTGAAAGTAATATGATTTTGAGAGATTTACTTAAAAATCTCTTGGCTTCATTCTCTTTACTGTAAAATAGGGAATAATAATTACACGTCCCTCAAATGTTGGATATAAAAATAACAGATCATAAAGGAAAAGTATGTAAACTGACACATAACAGGAACTCAATAAATACTAACCTTTTAAATATTATAATTTCTACTAGCCCTAAATACTTTCAGAAATATCTTATTTAAAATTAGCTTTGCATTATAAATACTTTGCTATATCATACAGTTTGGACAAAAAATAAAGTAAATTATGTTAGTATTTGCCATGTCTTATTAAGAAGACATATAGTGAATGAACAGTGAGTGTTTCATGGATATTTCCAAGAGACATGGAGTTTTTATTTCAGATTCCAGGAAGCAGAGATTTAATGGCTAATATTTAAATGACAAGAAAGAAAATTTTCATTTGGGGTCAAAAGCTTCTTTTTTTTATTAATGTAATGATGTCAAAGGATTGTAGAACCCCATTTCTTTCCCTTAACCTGATTATAAATGGTGGTAAAATAGAATATTCATCTATTCTTTCTTCCCTGAGAAAAGAGGGTGAATTGGACAATAATGAGTCTCTACTCTTTATTTGAAGATTTATTGCTGTTTTGCTTTTTTATGTTTGTTTTCTTTTAAGACTTAGAAAATGTCAGTTCTGTATCTTCTATTATTACTTACATGTCTTTCTTTTAGATGCACTATTTTTTTTTAATATATTTTATTGATTCTCTACAGAGAGGAAGGGAGAGAGATAGAGAGTTAGAAATATCGATGAGAGAGAAACATTAATCAGCTGTCTCCTGCACATCTCCTACTGGGGATGTGCCCGCAACCCAGGCACATGCCCCTGACCGGAATAGAACCTGGGACCCCTCAGTCCGCAAACCGGTTTCGGCCCTAGATGCACTATTTTAATTTGCTCCTCTTTCAACATAACTAGAGCCACCTCTTGAATCCTGCTTATATTCAAGCTCTAGAAAGTAGAGTCAGGAGGATGTCAACAGGATCTTATGTGCCAACTTTGAGATTTTTTTTTTTTTTTACCACAAAGACCCTCCTTTCCGTGTCACCCACTGCCACATAAACAAAGTTCTTTACAAAAAGCCATTCTGTATGATTCAAAAGCACTTCTCAATGGATAATTCTGAGCCTGCACTTCAGCCTTTACCGATTGTTTCCTCAGAGGCAACCAAACCCCGTTCTTCACCCACTAAACTCAATCTCTTACCCTCTAAACAGCCCTATTTTCTCTGTCTCTATTTTTGTTGATGGCATCATCATCTTTTCATTAGCTCCTAATAGAATCTTTAGTCATCTTTGATTCCTTTCTCCCATTCAAGTTCTAAAATCAGGCAGGTCTATCTGAAATATCACTCATTTTCAGCCTCCTTCTGTCTATCTTCATAGCTTCTTCTATAGTCCAGGCTTCATTCACCTCTTGCTTAGACTAAACATATTAGTCCAATTTCCGAGCTTTTTGTCTCCATCCACTTTCAACCCACACAAACTCCAACTCATTCTCATTCCCTTGGTATAGTTCTCTTTCTAAAGTATGAATGTGACATCGATATTCTCCTGCTTAAAACCCTGGACTAATTTATTAAGATATCAACTCATGCTTTGTCCTCACTGCATTTTCCTTTCTGCCACACTTCATCTTTCCAAGGTGTCAGACAAACTTGTTGAAAGTATTATATGTGCCCCCATTTTTCCCACCATTGAGCCCTTCTAGCCCACCCCAGGCTTCCACCACCCTATTTTCTGTGTCCATGGGTTATGCATGTTTGCATACACATTCTTGGTTGATCTCTTGAAAATACTTCTTATTTGCCTATATCAAACAAATATTTATACATTTATATTTGGGGTTTCATGTTCCAATTTATTAATATATTTTGATGGCATACTCTCTTTTACTTTCCATAGAAATGATTGGCTGTTTAAAAAAAACAACACATTCTTAATAAACATATACATATAAACTATAAGTTACCTAAAATGTGAATAAATTTGATGGTGTTGCACATTACTTAACACAGCCCTCCTCTCCTGAGTGTGTATGGAGGAGGGGTTAAGGGAGATGTTATGTGCTTATGTAATACATATGTGAAAAAGAAAATGATAGAATACAAGTTATACAAATGTAAACTTTACCTTAGAAACTCACTCTTGAAATAAAAACATTTAGAAAACGTTGGTCATATTGCCTAAGAATAAAAAATTTGGGAGTGAAAATCTAATTGTTACTATGTATCAGGCATTAAGCATACTAAATAATTAAGATAGAGGAGAATGAAATGAGTTTTCAGTCATATATCATAACTATTTGTAAATTGCTTTCATTTAAATTTTCCCACTTTAGTAGCTAAGTCATGAATCATCATAATCCTCCCTTTATATATTAGAAAACTGATGTCAGATGCCTCGTTGAGGACAGATGTATGTAGCTGATACAGTATCCTTCCTCCTATGCCATGCTAATTAGCTGCTGAAGTGGGGTTGAAAATATTTTTAAGTAGGCATATATTACATGGTATTCATTCATTCAATTCACAAGAATTTAGTGAGTCCATGGAACAAGGGGATACTGGGATAAAACAGACCAGATTCTAGCCCTGAGAATGTTTACAGACTGAATCATGTGACTGTGGAGTAAGGAGGTGATGTTCCAGGATGTGCTCTCAAGCTAAATCTAGGAAGAAAGATAAGTAAGAAAGTTCCATGTAGATAATGTCAGGAGAGGCACTCTAGAGTAAAACAGCTAATTGATTCCTCCTCATGGAAATTGTGCTGTCAAAATTTTATGTGGATAAACTTGGAATAAAAGGTTGGAAATTAAGAGAAGCCATACCCTGGAGGATGCTGTCTACACCTACTGAAGAATTAATTCTGTGCACAATGAGCACTAGTAAATAATTTAAAGCTGAAGAATCATGATTTTATTTAAAAATTGTTTAAATGTATATTTTTATTGATTTCAGAAAGGAAGGGAAAGGGAGAGAGAAATAGAAACATCAATGATGAGAGAGAATCATTGATCGGCTGTCTCCTGCACGCCCCACACTGGGTATCGAACCCACTACGTGGGCATGTGCCCTGACTGGGAATCGAATCGTGACCTTCTGGTTCATAGGTCAATGCTCAACCACTGAGCCACGCCAGCCAGGCAAGAATCAAGATTTTAGATCCCACACCCTCACCGTGCAGTAATGTGGAAATTGCTTTTACTTGGGAATGTGAGTAGCATTAAGGAAAGTTAAGCCATAGCAATAGTCCATGGGAAGAAATGTGGCAGTTCAAACTAACAACGTGTGAGTCAAGAGTGAGCCTGGGTGGATAGTCTTAGGAAAGAGTTACTTAGGAGATACACTCAAGTGGATTGCATGATGGGTTTCAAATAAGAAAACGTAAGGAACAGGAAGTGACATGCTTTTCTCTGGGATAGGAGGAAAACAAGCAAAGATGGATATATTGGTGGGAGAGTGGGAAATTGAGCAAGTCCATGTCAGATTTTTTGTCGGTGAGGAGACTAGTTCATCTGCTATTAGGAGAAAGATGAGCAGGTGTGATGGAGCTTTGGCATGGCCTTTGTATGAGATGAAGAGCAGCATGTAAAAACATCTCTGTTGACATCATGGGCCCATATGCCTTGCCATATACTCTTGCTACTGCAGCATCATGCAAGTCATGGAAACTCCTCCCCGGTGCCCCTTACCACCACATGACTTGAGCCAAACCTGCCCAGCTGTGCAGATCCAGCTCTCAGGTGTCCAGAGGCGATTTGGCAGAAGGATGGGGACATAGAATGTTATTTCATGACTTCTGAGGTGGGTACAACAAAAAAGCATGGAGGATTAGAGCTGAGACTTGGAGGCCTTGATGAGGCAGATTGGATGGAGTGGGAGTACCGATGAGAAGAACCAGAAGAAGGTGTCATGTCAGAGAGAAATGCTCAGTGTCTGAATTCATACAATATTTCTCTGCATGGTGCTGTAGTCTGTTTTGTTTTGTTAATCCTCACCTGAGGACATTTTTCCCCATTGATTTTCAGAGAGAGTGGGAGGAAGGGAAGGGGAGAGACAGAAAGAGAAACATCAATGTGAGAGAGACACATTGGTTGGTTACCTCTTGCACGTTCCTGAGCCTGCAACCGAGGTACATGGAATCGAACCCGGGACCCTTCAGTCCATAGGCTTATCCACTGAACCAAACCGGCTAAGGTCATGGTGCAGTAGTTTTGTACAGCATTTTAGCAGAATAGCATGTTAGAGGTAAAAAGGACTTTAGAAGCCATTTATTCGCATACCCTCATTTTACAGACTAAAGTGAGCCTTTGCTAGCAAGCAAAAAACTGCAGAATGGAATACTGACTTTGTCCTGTGGTCAGCCCACCCCAAATATAGCTAAATAACAAAGAGTTGTTAAACACTTGCTGAATGTAAGACCCATTAATTAGCAATGACTGACATATAACCACTATTCTCAAGAAATTTACTATCCAGTGCCCTTTTGAGAATTCATATATATTAAATAAACATTTGGTGACATTTAGAAAAAAACAGGAATCCAACCTCCCTCTAAATTAAGTAAGATTTGTCATCATAGGGTTGAATAATTGCCTTTATTCTTGTAAAATCAGAATTTTTTAAATCACAAATTGAAAAGACAGTGGCATAATTTTTATGGTCTAGGTCTCGAATTATAGTTCTTATGAATAATACCTGCAGAAAGCAAAATAAACTAGAAAGTTATTTCACATTTTTACTTTCCGGGCTATAATGTTAAATTGTGTTCCTTGTTTCCTTAGCTTTTCTTGCTAGCTACCAATTTCTGGAGAGGCTGGAGTTGAAATTATGTACAAAATGCTTTATTTTTTTTCTCAACAATTATTTTTATGTTCTTTGTCGCTGGTGAAATGACCTTTGCCCATTGCATCATTTTATAAGAGGCAATCAGGAGCTTTACAAGAAAAAAAAACCCAAATATTTTATTAAATTAATTTAAAAAGAAATATTTGAACATAAAAATCTGCATAGTATAAATATTTTATATGGGAAACAGCAATAAAAATTAATATTTAGCTATATTATTCATATGTAAGGGGGGAATCTGCTAAGTAATTTGGAAGCCATAGTTTTTCTCCTAGAATATGCCACAAAACATACATATATGGAATGATTTTGTTGAAATATATTTTAAAACTTGCTTATGTTAACTCTGTTTTGCTGTTTTTCACCTATACTAATTATTATATTTCTCCCTTGTTTTTGAGTGCTCACAAAAATATAACATATAAATAAATTAATGTAAAATTCACATAACCACTACAACCAAATTGGAAAGCATCCAATGTAATACAAATTAAAACTTCTCAGTGAAATGGGAGCCTGAGGTATTTCCCAGCATTTCCCTTTTATGTGCATACTAGAAGCCCAGTGCACAAATTCGTGCACTGGTGGGGGCGTGGCCTGCGGGGGGATTGGCCCGCTGTGGAAGTTCCACTGTTCCCGGTCAGCTGAGTGGCTGTGGACCCGCCCTCTGAGCAGTTGCTGAATGAGGAAATTAGTCCGAGCTGGTATTTTGGGGTAATGTCTTGGGTTAAAGGCGTGTTCTGTGTCCTAGAGGAAACTGGCGGAGAGCTTTGCACCCCAAAGCCACTCTGTGAATGTCTTTGATGTGTGATGCCAGGTCGGTGACACCATTGGGGATGTTCAGGGCAGCCTTGCTCCAGGATCCTCAGCCATCAGGACAGCCTCCCCGGGGGTCCACAATCACGTCTCCTCCAGCCATCTGCCTATGCCAGCGCCCGCCCCCCCCCCCCCTCCCTCCATGCTCTTTCTGGAACACACCTTAGAGGGCCTGCATCAGCTGGTGGGGTCAGGCCAGAGTCCGGATTGTCTCAGGTATTTGATAGGGGCAGAGACTTGGCCTCACCCTGGGCCCGCTAGAGGCTGCTCCCTCTGCAGGAGTAGCCGCTCATCCCGGTCAGCTGAGTGGTGCTCCTACTGTGGGAGCACACTGACCACCAGGGGGCAGCTCCTGCATTGAGCGTCTGCCCCCTGGTAGTCAGTGCGCTTCATAGTGACTGGTCGACCAATTGTTCTGGTCGCTCCGCTGTTCTGCCGCTGGGCTTTTATATATATAGGTTGCAGTGTTTCAATGTGCCAGAGAAGCTCACACTGCACTGGCTACTCTACGGCAATGAGCTCTGCCTTCAGGAGCAGGGGACTCCTTCTGGCGTGGCCCTCAGAGCACTATTTGGAACTGTCAGAGATGCCTCACTGGCCTGAGCAATTTAGTTCAGACTCCCAGGGTTCTTTGCTCCCACAAAATAAAATCTCCACTAGGAGGATCATCGGATTGAAATCATTACTGAGCCTGTCACTTTTTAAAAATTTTTTGGTACAAATTTCTTGCCCAGAACATAGAATCATTAAAAGTAAGATTCTATAACAGATTTAAAAGATCTCACCATCTGTATCTATGTGTTCTCATTGTGTACTTAATCAGGACTGAGAAATTCCTGAAAAATATTTAACCCCTGAAATGGCTTTTAAGTTTGAATATCTCTTTCTTAAAAACTATAGAAAGCATCCATAACACTAGTTTTAATCATCCTTGCTGTTCACTCAAAAATAAATGCATGTGACACATTAACACTTGTCTCTTTTCTAATCAGAACCTATTCCGAATTAAAGGAGGAATTATTTAAGCTACTTGCGTGGAGTAGCTAAGAGCAGTGGTTTTAAGGCATTATCCCTATACCAGTAGCATCAGCATCACCTGGGAATTTGTTTAAAAAGCAGATTCTTGGGGCATACCTTAGACATTCTAAATTAAAAAAAAAAAATCCTAAGGGTGGGCTCAACCATCTGTATTTTAACAAATCTTTGAGATTCTTGTAATGAAAATTAAAATTATATAATTATCTCGGAATTATTTTCCTCAGCAGAGGCCCATTGTTTAATCCTGTATACATTGCTGAAATCAATGAAACATTTGTTGAAGGAAGAAATAAATAAATGATGAGTCATAGTCTTTGAGAGAGTCGTAAGTTTTAGATTCCCATCCAGTAGTAACTAGAAACGCCAAAACTAGGTACAGTACCATTAGATAAATCACAGACAAGTATTCCTCTATAAGTATTTGGTCACACTATGCTGTCATTACTCTTAATCACTGACTACTAGCATGTGAAATTTACACCCCAATTTAAGAATGAGTGCAAAGAGCTGTATGTCTCAGTTCCTGGTCACTTGACTAGGCCCAAGGTACTGGTAAGAGATGGACATCATAAAACAGAACCCTTGGCCTTCCACCCTACCCACTACTAGAAGCCAGGAAGTTCTGCTACCTGATCTTGAGGTCCCTATTCTGTGGACATAAAAACAGAAATGGGAAACACCATCTTCACAGATGATGTGATTAGCTCAAACTATAAAACAAAACCTAGAATGGGTGCAGAAAATCCTTTGGAGTATATAATCATCTAAGGCAGTGATGGCGAACCTATGACACGCATGTCAGAGGTGACACGCGAACTCATTTTTTTGGTTGATTTTTCTTTGTTAAATGGCACTTAAATATATAAAATAAATATCAAAAATATAAGTCTTTGTTTTACTATGGTTGCAAATATCAAAAAATTTCTATATGTGACACGGCGCCAGAGTTAAGGTAGGGTTTTTCAAAATGCTGAAACGCCGAGCTCAAAAGGTTCGCCATCACTGATAAGCTGTAGTTTAAATTAAAATAAAGAATAGTTTTACTTTCTGCAACATTTAAAAGGTTTGAAATTTTCTAAGTAACTGCTTGAATGTCTTTCTACTCATGTGTGGCATTTCTGCTGGGCCAACAATTCAGGAACAAGGGGAAGAAAACAATTCTCTTAATGGATCTCTCACTCACCCACCCTCTTCTATAGTTTCCCCTGTGTTTGATGTCATATTGCCAAAGTCACACAGAGGAGTTGAATTTGTTAGCAATATGCCAACATATAATTAGAGCAAATAAGATAAGCAAATGTGGGTGATAATCTCACTGTTTTGATATATCCATTAATATACATCCATCACTAAAATAATTTCTTGGGATTTCAAAAAGTGGTAAGGACAACATTATAATTATTTTATTTGGCTTATTTTCCTAATTCTTTTCCAGATCAGGGGTCATTTAGAATTTTTTAAAGTAAATATTACATATATATGTAACATAACATATAAAGAATAACTCACTGAAAGTACCACTTACAGAAAGCATGGGGAAAACCAGTGGGATTTTTATTTTGTCAAAACCCTGTTAGGCATGTTTTGGTTTTGGATTTGCAGTCTGTAGAGTATTTTATGCTTCTCAAATTTCTTCTGCTCACTTGTGACTCTCAAACCTAATAGAAATCTCCTTTTCCCCTTCAAGTAATACTTGTCTGCTTCTAGGGCTGTCAAGGGAATACTTCTCAAAAAATTGTTCAAACCAGGCAGAGCAGTGCACAAATACATACTGAATAGGAACACATTGAAAAGCAGCCGTCAAAATAGCCAAAATAATCTGAAAGCTCATTGTAAAAAAAAAAAAAAATACAGAGAACAAAGTAAAAGGAGTGCCTTAAGGGCTTAGTTTCAATTTCTGGAATAATCCACCATTTCAGATAGAGTTAATTCCCTGGACTGTGTACAGATGGATAATTTGATTCCACAGACAATCTCTAATATTTGTTTGGGGATAAAATGTCAAACTTTTCCCACTAAACCTTTTCACCTTACCTTTGGAGAAGTGGTCAAGTGGGGGGATTTGTGGTTCCCTCTCGTTTGCCTGACATTATATGCCGAGGGCAGAGCAGACCAAGTGGGAAGTGGATCTTCCCCTCTCTCTCCTACCATATCGCCAGATTCATTTTGCCTGATCTCAGGGAGGGAAGTGAACAATAAAGTCATAAAATCTAAAAGTCAACGTTTTTTCTTAGAGACCTGTATTTCAATAAATATAGAGTAATTACAATATTTTAATGTGATAGATAAAATGAAATGTTCTACATAGAAAATGGATATCTAGGTGTTCTGTTTGGGAAGGCAATATTGGAAAAGGCCTAGGATTTTGAGACAAAGGCATGGGTTTCGATTGTAGCTCTCTCGCTTTGCTAGTTCAGTAATCTTTGGAAAGTTATGAAAATCCATGAATCTTAGTTTTGTCATCTATAAGATGGGAATAATAATGACTTTCTCAAAATGTTGTTATAAGGACTAAATGAGGTCATACATGAAAAGCACTTTTAAACCATAATTGCTTCATAGTTGTTATTTATTAAGAAATAAAGCATAGAAATGTGAAGAACTCTAATATTGGTTGTGTATGAGTCCAGGGTATTTCAGAGCAGCTGAACTTCAAAACATCATTGTCAGCAGAAGTCAGTGGATTTCTCCATGGGCTCCTGTTTTTATATTCCCATCATCATCAACGCGTGAGATACACAGCAACAGCTCACTACATATTTGCCACCAACTCACAAAATCTTTCACCAAGAGAGAGTTTAAAATTCAGAACAGTAACCAAAAGTCATCAACACATCCTGTTCTCTGGCTGGCTACAAATGGATAGCTGGAAAAGTAAAAATAATGTCCTCTTGTCAATAAATAAATATATGATAAAATATAAAATATGTAAAACACATGCATTTTAAAGTAGAAATATTAAACTAACAGAATTCTCAAGTAGTAGGAGTAACTAAATTCTCAATAATCAAGACCCCAATTCTATTACAGATGTCATTTCCTAGAACTAAGATCTATTGTGTGTTTAACCGAGGCCAAGGCCATGGAGTTCTAACTATACTTTTCTTTAGAAACCGTTATAGCCATGAAATGAGATCCTGAATCTGAAAGACAAGTATTTTCTTAAGCAGTTTACAGAGTTTCTTTACACATTATGGGAAAATACAACCGATTGTGATTTGTGAGACCTTTTGTTTCATTTTTGCATATTCAAATAAAGGGTTTGTTTTCTAGCTGCGCTCGGCATCACCAAAGTGAATCACCTCCAAAGAGAGAGGTGTGAAACCCAAAAAATGGACACGTGGGAAAAATCAAATAATTTCTAGTCTTAGTGTGCTCATGAGATAATTTTCAGTTATGAGTGTTAGAATCTCAACTCCAGTGAACTTAAGGAACAAAAAAGAAATGCATTGGCTCACTCTGCCTCTGTCTCTCTTCTCCTTGAACATGACCTTCATGCTCTCCTGCTGCCACGGCTCTCCTGTCTTGGTGTAGGACCCTAGCCAGCAGCAGCGTGGGGCCCATACCAATAGCTGCACTACCGGAGAAAAACAGAATGTTCCTCCTCCAAGTTCCAGTTGTATTTTTCATACTTGGGCCAATCTTGGGTCAAGTGGATGTGGGGGTGTGGGCCTAAGACCAGAAGTGTAGAAGGGAGAGAAATTCCGGGAAAACAGAATAAATAGCCTTGATATTAAGTATAAGGACAAAGTATTTTCATTAGCAAGAGTGTTTAAGAAATTCCATTAACTTTTGCTAATTTGAATGAGTATTTTTAGCTAAGCAATATAAGAAGAGGAAATGTTTGAGTTATTACAGAAACACTTCTTACACCCTTATAGGGGACTACACAGTCTTAGACATTACTTTGGATGAAGGAAAAAATGTTAATATAATCAATTTGAACAAATTTTAAAAATCACAATTTTTATTATGATTTGTAATTTTAGAGTAGCATGATAGGATATTTAAAATTAGAACTTGAATAATCTCTACTATTGAAATGGCTAAAAAATATGTTTTTGCCATACTACTTTTTTCTCAGTTACAGAAAATAAAGAATGCTAACGATCACTGTGCTTTGCAAGCTCTGCTCTTCAGCCATCCCACTTTAGATTTTTCTAACACTCTGCACAACCAACGCCCAAGATTCAGTTGACTATAGCATTGCTCAGAGGAACAAGCAGGGAATCAGAAAGTCATGGAAATCTTTGACTATTGGTTTCTTCATTAAAAAAAAAAATCTATATAGTACTTATCATCTTACATGGCAAGATTACATTATTGTGAAAAATCATTTAGGTAATATATGGGATGATAAACTAATTATGCTACATACGTAATTTTTTATTATTTTGCCATAGCCTCTGAGAGGACATATTTACCTCCAGCCTCTCCAATCTTCAGTCATCCTACACACTGAGAAAGAAACACTATAAATTGTATTACTTCTCTATTGAGAGGACCTGTTGGGGCCCTTCTGTTTTCCCGCCAGATTCCCTATCTGCCCTTCTCTACCCAGCTCTTGTTCTCAGAGATTGACCACATCAACCATCTCCCTTGTTCACTGACTCCCAGCTGGATTTGACCAATGGAAAGCACCAAGAGGAGATGAAGGAGAAGGGAAAGACTGAGTTCAGGGGATTCATCTCCTGCTTCTTTATGTCCCCGCCTGGCTGCTTGCATAGGGCAGAGGTCCAGCACCTATAAGCCACTCAGGTCAATAGCACCCTCTCTGTTTTAGGTCCCATTATCTATCTGTTCACTCCTCATGGCCCATCAGCCTACAGGTGTTAACAGTCAATGCAAATGCCATCCTTAGATGGAAGCCTGGGGCCTCTGCCTGGAAGCTAATGCTTTCAAGAGCCCCGCTCTGATTATCCTCTGCTGAAGCTTCTACCCACATCTCCAAGGCCAAAAAGATGGGCCCACCCAGAGCCTGCTCTCTCCCTGGCTGGACCATTCTCAGGACCTCAGAATTATCTGTTCATCCTGGCTTACTATTACTCCCAGGACTACCGCTGTACATATGTGTTAATAAGTTGGTAATTTCATTTGTCTACTGTATTTATCATATTATGATGATATTCAACAAAATATATTAACTGCCAAGATAATTGATAAAATATTTGGTAATAAAATATGTTCATTTTACAGAGAAGGATATTAAGTCTTAAAGATTTGCAGAATCTTTCACGAGGCCATACAATAAATTATAACTGGAGAAGCTATTTTTAGATCTCAGGTTTTCTGACCATGAATCCATTAGATTCAGATAGCAGCTTCAATGTCCAAAACTAAGATACATGTATTTGTGTTAATCTTAGAATTGGCTATGATATTTTACAAGTGGAAATTTATATTTTAATATTTGCAGTGGCATTTATCTTATTTTACTGGTTTGCTAAAATGCCATAACAAGTATGTAACATTATTTTAAGCAACTTTATAGAAATATAATACCAACGAATGACTTTACAGAAATACTTATTGAATAGAAATTCCACTTAGTATTAAGGAAATGCCTTGGTTCAGCAACATCCAGTAAGTGAGCACATAAATAATTGCTTATTAAAGGCTTTATATGTGGAATATTACAACCTCTACATATTAGCAATTCAATAATGAAAACATTATGATTTACTTGCCACTACCATTAGTAATTGACACCATGGATTATATAATATTACTTCCTGTCAGTAATTTTGATTGAAGTAATAGAGATGTGGCCAAGAAATATACATTTATAACTTTATGTGAATACAGTACAATTACTGTGAATGGTTGATGAACTCTTTAACTTTTTGATACTCATTGACAAGCATATTAAATTTCATTCTATGGCATCTGTCAAGGGAAATACAAAACTCTATTTACTGGGCCAATTAGAGAGAGAAAGAACATTCAATCAAATTTATGGAAGGTCTGAATAAGTTATATACCATTTATCCTTGGATAGGGTAAGTAAATGTTCTTAGTCTTTTGCACTTTTGCTATAGGAAAGACGCTGAGAAAATGATGGAGAGTTCATGGCAAAAGATACATTTGCAAGGTCATAACATATGGGAGGACTCTCTGATGGAGACAACCTGAAGACCTGACCCTCGACGGAAAGAATGGACAAGATCTCCACGAGGCCCAGAGGATCACACAACGTCATTACGGAACCAAGGTTATATAGCGCCATGCCTTTCGTGTTTGCATTAAGACATGGCTGCCTGAATACATTTATCCACGAGGGATTCTTGTTCATAAACAAATTCGGAAAGCATAAAATCTGTCTCCAATCTAGAATTTGTCTAGGTTAGGGGGAATATCCCTGAGGTAAGGGGGAAAAATTTATGGCAAGACCAACACTCCATAAGCAATTGCTAAACCTTCTGATAACTCTTACAGAATAGTGCTACTGTCTGAACTGTGTCTGCTATTCTATTTTTGTCTCAGCACACACATCCTTAAAAGGAGGGAGGAGGGGAAACCATGGCCTGTAAGTGCCAATGGAGGTAGAATTCAAGGTCTTTCTGCAGATGACCTAAGAGACAAACACATGAGCCAAAGAATTGAAGAAAATTTGGCCCATGGCCCCTTTAAATTTTTCTCTCAGCTAAACAGACATCTAGTCATTCAGAAAAGAACCCACCCCCTTGTTAGACTAGCTGAGGGACAATCCCCTGTTGTCATTTTTATTGTCTGCCCTGGAGAAGGAGGCAGCTTGGGATGCCTAATGGAATCTTGATTCTATTTCACAGCTACAGAGCACAGCCAGAGGCCCGCGGTGCTTTTGTGAGTCAGGATCCACGGAGGCTAATTTTGGCTGAATAGAGGCTAAAGAGAATTCATTTTTCCTTGTTACATTTATTTCACTGAAATGGTTCAAACTCACAAGATATTGCTGGAAGGACACCAGCAAGCGCTTCCTAATTGGGGCCCCATTCAGTAACAACAAAACTGGCTTTGCAGGTACCAGCCACAGAGGTGATGAGGATTTCAGGAGCCCTAAATGCATGGAAATTAACCTTAACACAGGAGACATAAACGTTATCTCTACTCAGATGTGGAATATAATCTGGAGGCTTCTGTTTCACATACTTGCTGGAAACTGTAACCAGGGCTCTCGTCTTTCAGTTGCTACATATGAAAGGTTTCACGTGCAGACATCACCAGTAGATTCTGCTGAGCATGCTCAGGGAGATAATTGCTATCCCGCCCCCCCCCCCCCCCCTCCACAAACACGGACAGTCTCTAGAGATAACTAGCAGCAATTGAGTATTAACCAATTTTCAGGAAGCCAAATGGACGATAGCGATACAGGAAAAAGCATTTTGCCTTTTCCTCCTACTTCAAATTTTAATGAGTAAGAACATTTTTATATTTATGTTTTCTAAAAGTGTATGACATTCTGGACCTATAAATGATCTCAACGTTAATATCACAGACTCCTATTCTAAATTCTAATTTTGCACACATTCTGATTGCTACTTACAGTTCTAGCTTTTCATTTATTTTAACACAATGGTTAATAAGAAAGGCATTTAAATTGCTAAAATCTCGGAGAGAAAGCATTTGTAAGAACTTGCTAAATGTTAATATTAGTTTTACTTGCTATGGGTTTTTCGATCTTTGCTTAAAGGCAGCAGCATTCTCAGAAGGTACCTGGAGAAAAGTATGATTATCCCCATTTTACAGATGGAAAATAGAGCTTGTTAGACCCTGAGAGGAGTGCCTGGTGAAAAAAAAATTCTTCCACCTCAAAACTCACTCTTTTGGCATCAGCAACATATAATACATCCTTTTTCCCCACAAAAAATAAATTTAAAACATAATTCTTATATGGATAATGGTGTTTCAGAAAGGAAACTTGGGGAGAAAATGAATTTCCTGTACCAGGTCCTCCATGTTGTTGTCCAGAGGGTTCTGAGGGTTGTTAACCTAAACTCACCTGCATTAAATATTGACCCTGAGGGGCAATTTGAGGCCTTGTTAATGGGGCAATTTGGGGCCTTAATGATGCAGACAAAAAGGTCCACAATCCTACTTGATGAGGTGAAGAGGCTCATTAGCATGATTTTCAAGGGTGGTGCTCAAAGACTTAGCTTGCCAGCCAAAGCCACATCTAAACTGGTCAAATAAAGAGCTCTTCATTTAGCTAGAGTGCTGTTTTGACCAATGTCTCCATCTCTGTGTGTGCATTTGATTTGATTTGATTTTCTTCTAGAGCATTAAGTTGTTGTTTTTTACCACAACCTAAGTGACTGCTCTCTGACTTTTTACTAAACTTTGTGATCATAACAAAAATGTTGTTTGTTTTAAAACAATACAAAATAATAGGAGAGTTCGTGTAAACTTATTCCAAGCCACTAATTATCTCTTCTAGAGCAAAGTTCATGGTGAAAATAATAGCATATTGAGCATATTGTTTAATCTGGAATAGATGCCAATTTCTCATATACAGTGATGGCAAACTTAGGAAATAAGTCCTGCCAAAGCATCCTTACATGTGTAACAATTGAACAATACAATGGCATTACATACATAATTTCAGTGACATGCGTGGGGCTTTTGCCAGTGCTCGGTGAATTTAAATCCATAATGCCTTAAGTAGACAAGTGTACACTTAAATACACGACACACACAGTGCTAACCCACAGGTCAATGTGAACTCAGTCAAGGAAAAAAGGCAGCTGTACATACACTTAGTCCTTCATTATTAGACAATCCCCTTAACTAACTCATACGCAGCGAGAATTATCAACAGTGATGTAGAATTTTCCTCCTTGATAGGAAATATGTTTTAAAACACTTAGAAATGTGATATCCGATACATAATAGAAAATATCTTACATATAGTTGCTTTCATCAAGTAAACATGTAAACGGCTTTTCCCCCCTTTATAATCCTATGTTATATACAGGCACACTGTCTAATTCGATTAGCAATTACAACGATAGAGGATTCTTTGACTTCTTCTTAATCACCAGGCTGGAGAGACTAAAGTGCCCTCAGCTATGCCCTAGGCTCTTAATGCCTCAAGCTACTGCTTTAGTGACTGATTCAAGGGGAAAATAAAGAATGAAAATTCAAAATGTGACAGTTTTAACTAATCAACTGCAAGATAATTTCCCTTCAGCCCTGGTAACAGATATCCCCTTCCTACATATATACTCTATAGTTGGCTACAATCTTGGGAATGAACACGTTTTAAAAATGGAATAATGTAATTATTATCAAAACTAATTTGTACCTCAAACAGCCCAAATTAAATTCAATAAGCGCAGTAGAAATTACAGTGATTTAAGTTCTGATGTTTCACCTCCTAAATTTTTAATTGTGGCAAATGTGTTCTGCTCTTGGGAGGTAGCATAGGAAGAAGGGAGCAAAGCAGCCCGACATTCCTCCATATAAAAATGTTTTTGTAATCACTCTATTTCAATAGGAACATTTTATTTTTTTAAGCACTTAGTTGCTTGATCAGGATCCATATTCATGGGGTCTCGCTGTAATCCACTTTACCACTTAATGTTGCAATTCAAATGTTCAGTCAGAAGCAAAGCCCTCCAGAATAAAGCATGAATATTACCGTGTGGGGCTGTAAAGAGAAGACTATTAGAATATATCACCAACACACTAGGGGACCATTTAGTCCACTGCTCTAAATACATCATTTAATTACAATGGAGACATTACTTCATGTTTCTACTGATGTAAGTATTATTAGAATTCATGATATTCGCAGGCTACTGTGGGCCATTACATTGGCCATAAGCTATTCCATAAGATTTACTACTAAAGGCCCGCGAGGGTATTTGAGCATTCATGGATTCTGTGGCAGTAGGCTTTTATCTAAGACACATAAGTGAGGGACAACCGAGTTATTATCTCTAAGAAACATAGCTTAATATTTTGGATTCTAAAGGTTAAGGTACCATAAATCCTGAATTACTCTGAGATATCACATAAAAAGACATTTTTATTTTATTTTACTCTATTCTGCCTCTTAAAATATTTTATGATGGCAGTTTCTAGAGTTGTACCATGTTGTTTACATTCAGTCCCTGGATACATCAAAACACTGACACAGCATTTCCTTTAAACTGTAGTAATGGAAGCAAATATGTATTTTTGGTGTGTGTGTGTGTGTGTGTGTGTGTGTATGTGTGTGTGTGTGTGTGTGTGTGTGTGATGTCTATGCTATAGAAGGAAAGGAGGGGAGAGAAACAAAGGCTTTTTTTAAAAGGCATACCCAATTTCCCTTTAAAGGGCCTTGCTCAGTGATTTGATTGGCCCTTTCATGACGGTCATTGTGTTGGTCTGAGCCATGCTGATCTGCCTTTGGATGCAAAGCTGGGATCATCTTAGGCAGGAGATTCTAAGGACTGCACAGGGAAGCGCAGAATCAACTGCAAGATCTGCTTCAAAAGGCTGCCTGCCTTTTAGACAATGGAAATTGCAACCAGAAAACTCAGGAAAGATTGGTAAGGAACTTAGTAAATTTGTCACAAAAATAAAAACTTTATTATGAAACAAAAAATTCTAGGCAATTGCCCAACAGATGAAAGATTAGTGTTTGGGAACATAGCATCACAGTATATGCTCTAATAATATTTATCATAAATTCCCATACTGTCTATCAGTGTCACCCAATTAGAGTATACTAAAACATTGCCTTTTGGTGGCCAGTCTTCAGACACGAGCAAGAGTAGGAGTTTGGGCGCAGGGGGTACCAGAATTCTGATGGAGAGAGCCAGCACAAGAATAAAACAAAACAAAACAAAACAAAACAAAACAAAACAAGCAGAAATACCTGGCCTTTTGAATCCTGATAGGAGTAGGTTCACATCAACTGCCCCGAAATACCCAGTTCTACTACCACAGGTCTGGTTGGAGCCTCACACCCCAAGGGGTTCAGACATTAAGTCCGGAGTCCCGAAATTGGCATCATTGAATTGGCTCTTTGAAGCCATTCTCCCTTTGCTGAGGTGAGGAAAATGTCCTTTTCATGTTGCACGCTTGGAGACAGGTATGAGAGCTCAGCAATACAGACAACAGTCTCCAGAGAAATTTTCCTTCTCAGCTCTAGAGTACCCACTCTTCCCTGGCTGGAGGTAGATGATCCCTAGTACGGGGAAATAAATGGCTTTAGCATGGCAAGTCTCTTAGCATGACAAGACACGTTTAGGTGGGCTAAAAGTGAACGCCTTCGGTTTTCTTTCATGTAACCCTAAATTTTTAATGAGGTACCTTCATGCATACTTTTATGTTGATAATTAAAATTTTTATCCTATATTTAAATAGTTTCAAAAGATGGCATTAGAACAAAACCTGTCTCATTACTCTCGTAATATATGCAATGAAATCTATCAGAGCAATTTGATACTCAACACTATCCTTTTAAAATAGATGAACAAGATCTCTCACAGTTGGAAATTTTACATCTTCTTTTTACTCCTTGATTTAAGGTGTCATCCCCAGTTCCTCCACAGGGGCTTTGCCTGAAGTAGTATATTTAAAGTTTGAAATTATTTTCCCAATCACCCTGCCATGCCTTTCTGGGACTAAAACATGTGTATAAATCAAAATATAATTTAACAATCTGCAACTTTCCAAGTATTTAAAAATATTCTGGATGAAATCCTCATTAACATTATGATTACTATATAATTGATCAAGAGGAACAAACTCTCACTGTTTCCAGGGTTCCTGACAATCACACTCTTCAGAAAAATGCTATCTCCAGGTATTCGGAGTTAATCTACTCTCCTTACCAGTGATTCCAAGATGCTCAAATTTATACTTCTAGAGCAGGGGTCCTCAAACTTTTTAAACAGGGGGCCAGTTCACTGTCCCTCAGACCGTTGGAGGGCCAGACTATAGTTTTTAAAAAAAAAAAAAAACTATGAACAAATTTCTATGCACACTGCACATATCTTATTTTGAAGTACAAAAACAAAACGGGAAAAAATACAGTATTTAAAATGAAGAACAAGTAAAATTAAATCAACAAACTTACCAGTATTTCAATGGGAACTATGGGCCTGCTTTTGGCTAATGAGATGGTCAATGTCCGGTTCCATATTTGTCGCTGCTAGTCGTAACAAGTAATGCAAGTGTGCATCAGTTAGTCTAGATCTGGTTGGAGATTTCAGATGTTTCATTCTGGAAAAAGGCTCTCCTAACTTCAAAAAAAAAAAGGCCCTACTAACTGCAAAATAAAAAAAAAAATAGACCTCCATATTAAAAAAAAAAAAAATCCTAACTTGTTCTTATCTCGGTCCTCAGGCAGCAGCAGGCTCTGCACAGGCAAGCTCGTGACTCGTCCGATCACACCTGAGACTGAGAGGAGGAGTCGAGAGACAGAGAGAAGGAGGGGAGTCGGAGAGTGCGGCGCACATTCCACACATGCGCACTGCGGGCCGGGACGAGTCGGCTGCTAAGCAGGACAGGCAGCGGCGGCAAAAACACCCGGCGGGTCGGATAAATGTTTTCGGCGGGCCGCATGTGGCCTGCCGGCTGTAGTTTGAGGACCCCTGTTCTAGAGGGTGGCCTTCAGTGGTTCTGTGAGGCTTTCTTATGCTAATGATCTATTGTACATTTTATCATCTAACTGCTCTTTACATGTGTGTTCAAGCTGTTTCATTTTCCTTTTAGATTCTTTAAGGGCATACATTGTACCACAACATCTCTGTATACACCTCCAGTGTTTGGACAGTTTTGAAAAGGCAGGAACTTAATTGTCTCCAGGACACAACTTAGTTACTAGTAACAACTCCCTAACTAATTGTTCCTTGGTTCTTACAGCTTACAAACACTTGTTTCTGTCCGGGATCCCAGGGAAGACGAATGAATATTAGTGCTCTAAGACTCTTTGGCAGCATCGCCCCCAGTTTATACCACATTCCTTCCCGCATTTGCTACTGTAAACTCTTAAGCACACAGCAGGGTAGGTACCTCATTGTTAGAGCTCTTATGAATTATGTGTTTTTCAAGTAGATATGCAATTAACAGGTATCCCCACTTCATCATTTTGGTGGCCCCGAAAGAATTACTGTGTCTTTCACCTTGTGGTTCAAATGAGTTCAAAAGTGGAAGACAGCATTACATGATGGAAAGGGCCTCGTGAGCTCAATTAGATTAATAGATAGACACTCACCTTAATCCAGTTCCACAGTACCTAAGGCCTGCTGCATAAATAACAAACTAGTAAACACAGACCACGTCATAGCCAGAATTCACTTTTGTTTGACATGCATTCCCAACTAAATGTGGGGAAAGAAAATAATAACCATTAATATTTATTGAATATTTAATATGTATAAAATCCTATGTATAGATTATCTCATGCTGATATTAATCTTATGGCACTGTTATGGGCCTCACTTTAAAAAATAGGGAATTGAAATACAGATAAAATAAATTGTATTGGCTACACTTGTATGGGCAGAATGTTCAGATAGTTCATACTTACATATGCTTCTCCTTCGCACTCCTATCTGATATCGGTATAGATGGGCAGAAATATAAAATACAGTGTATGCTTTCAACCAAAGGGTCAAAATTGGAGGTGTGATAATTTCTGAAAATCTCCTCTCAAGTTTCAAGGGTCTCAGAGAACTGATAGTGTTTAAGTGACCTTCAGTGTCAGCGTATCATCCTTGGAGGATTGAAATTGATTTTCTTCACTCACCCAGGGAGAATCCCAGCCGGCGCCCCCTGCCGGTTGGTTGCCTAGGAGTGTGCGCCCACTAACAGCTGTGGATGTGAGCGCTGGGCTCTGAGAGACTCAAAAATGGGAGCAGCAGGGCTCGCATCCTGCTGCATTGTTTTGAAATTATTCTGCCAGACTGTACTTCCATTTCCGTTCATTCTCCTTCTCCGTGTGCTGCCGCATGGCCTAAACTTGCTTTTCTGAACTTCTGAAAAACAAAAATTGGTTAGCCACTAACTCATGTTATTTGTACTATAAAAGTCCTGGGACGGAATTTTGCAAACAAAGCTGAAGTCTATATGGGCTGCACTGTGTTCACTATCCTCTAGAAAGCGACCATAATTATCAAAAGTTGAAGAACGCCCCCCAGGCGCTGGTCAGTCAAGCTTTCAGAGCAACGATTGTTGATGGCAAAGCAACTTCATCCTGGAAGCAGCAAGGCCCTCTGGGAAGCTAATGAGGATAAGCTGCAGGGCCCTCCGTTTGCAGAGGAGCCTTCCAAGACCCTGAGAGCGGAGCCTAGCAGTGTGTTTATATGGCCACATGCTTCTGCCAAATGCAAAACAAAGGCCTTTAGCTTCAATTGTTTGAAGAGTCATGCTTCTTCTCCACACTTCCTAGATGCCTGGTAGCATAGGAAAAGCCATGGCATTTGGGTGATTTGGGTTAAGACAGCTTGACTTGGAGATGCCCATCGTTTGGGCTTACTGGGATATTTCGATGTAATTCTCAGGCATGTCTATGTGCAGTGAAGTCCTCACTGTTCCATGTAAAAACAGCTCCCGGGGGGCTCCTATGACCTCCTGTGCCAGCCCACCTAGCTTTGTGACAGCAAATGCAATTGTCCTTGTGGAAAACAGTTATAATAAGACTTTCAAATTCGTCAGCAAAAAATAGAATCTCAAACATCCAGTGAATATAAAACATATCTCCTGTCAGGAATATGCTTAATAATGTAACATATTGGGTTCTAAACACACCACCCTATATAGTTCTCCCAATTTCTTTTTCATGGAAATCACACAAAATAGCATTTATCACAATTGTCAAGTTTATAGGGCACAAGCTATAGCAGGGACAACAGAAAGATTATTTGTAAAAAATTCACATAGAAACGAAACTTGATAAAGTTTCTGAAAACTTGGTAACAATCCTAGTGTTTCTAAGATATTACCAATAAGGATTTGTGAAGATGAAAAAAATTTTCTAAACTATCAATATGATGGAAACACTTTGCCTCTTTATAGGACAAACATGTCTTTATTTTAATAGAGACCATTAATATAATTCAGTGCTTTTATAGCATCATATTCATAGAGTATTTATCCAAAAACTGAAGGAAAACATAGGTATGCCAGAAAATTAATTAGTAAAACACATAAAATTGGAATTTTATTTTTCCAGCATTGTGAGGATGGTGTATTTGACCATGGTTTTGAATTTATAAATTGTCCCAAAGCTTTTCTTTTCCTTTTTTTATCATTTTAAGTAAACTTGCACATGTAAGCAGGTCCATTACTCCTAACATTTTGGGGACTAAGAAAGAGTGCAATGGAAATGCATCCATATCACATGTTTTAAATATGCTAACTGTAGCATAGAGCATGTCCTTCCCCTTTGACCATTATACCTCCATAATGATAAATTAGAGGAAATGTTAAAAAACATACTGTTTTTAGGTGACTGGAAGTTAGGCAAAGGTGAAAGAGGACTGAAATTATTGTACACAGCTGGGTATTCTATTAATGGAATAATGATTTGGAGGTGATAATTACATAAAGATACGTATAATTCATCTATTATTGAAAACACTATGTATATTATAACCACCAAGACTTTTAATAATTTTTATTTTATTGATGATGATGTCATATTATCAACTTTTTTGAGTATTTTATAATTTTTTAAAAAATTCAATTTGGAGAAACTTCGCTCTCTTGGGGCAGTAGTGACTGAAATTGTCAGTAAACATCTTAAAAAATACTTAGCTTCAGAAATAAAACTTGAATTTTGACTATCATGTTCAAATATTATAAGGAGTCAGTCATATGTAATATATTACTGTTATTGCAGAAAATATTATGAAACATTTTAATTTTATTATATAAATAGCTCCTTCTTAATTGTAATTTAATCATCTTTACCCATATAGTGAGTCGAGAATCTATATTTACTTTAAGTATTTGTATCTCTATCTCTCTATATAATTTGTATATATATAAATTGAAGAACAATATGAATTGTTTAATATTGAAAAATGTTTCCCAACATTTTGAGAATGTTTCCCATTCGTCATTGAGTACGAATGTTGTGAACATCATGCTGATTTTTAGAATATGAATGGAAGAAAAAGGATGAACGAACCCTTGGCATTACCTGAAATGGTACTTTAAGAAGCTGGACTCTCTTGCAATCATGCTTACTCAGAGAAATCAGTTTTTTCTGTTACCCAAGTAACTTTGCTTCTCAGATCCTCTTCAAACTCTAAAGCAATGCCCATCCCAGATGTTGACATTAGCAAAACCTCAAAATTTTCACAGTGTTTAAACAACATAAACCTCCTCCCCCTTTTTAAGGATATAGAACATCAGATGTGGATATGACTTTCCCTGTGGCCTGTAAGGTGTTAGCTGTGAGCGCACATGTGTTTGGGTTTACAGGCTGTTCTGTGTTAGTGCTGAGTGTCAGATCCCAAGTGACAGAGGATCTGGGTTCTTTAATAAACTCGTGTGTGTGTGTGGGTGTGTGTGTGTGTGTGTGTCCAGAATAGGGGCTCCTCTTTTCTAGGTTTAAGGGAAACATTGCTATTGTATCTAATTTTATATTTATATTTTTTCTTAAAGTGGGCCCCAAAATGTTTAAACTTCAGCATTCACAAACTTAGACTTACCCCTGAAGAAAATTTCTGGGTAAACATTGCAGATCATATACATATGTGTTCACTACAACTCTTTTGTAAAAAATGCCTAACTAGTGATTTTTACTTAAAGTTATAAACCCATGAGAGAAAGTACTGAAATGAATCCAGCAACAACAGAATTTGGAAAGTTAAAAAACAGATGTGTGAGTGGTAACTGAATTAGTAGTCAAGGTAAGATGAAAACTTAAGGTGTCAGTCAACCTTGAAGCCATTTTCTTTCACATCTAACATCCATCTCCTCAGACAATTCTACTGGGTCTACCTTCAAAATGCAGGCAGAATCTCATCATTGCCCACCATCTTTACTAGGGCTAGCTACTGTTGTGGGTTAACCTGTGGTCCCCAAATGATATTTTTTGAAGTCCTAACCTCTGGTACCTATGAATGTGACCTTATTTGGAAATAAGGTCTTGGTAGATGTAATCAAGTTAAGATGAGGTCATACTGAATTAGGATGGACCCTAAATCCAATGACTGACATAGTCTTAAGGAGAAAGGGGTTAGGAGTTACAGCCACACAGACAGAGAAAATGGTAAAGACAGAGGCAGAGATTGGGGTTATGCTTCCATAAGCAAAGGGACACTGAGTTTCTAGCAAACACCAGAAGCTGGAAGAGAGAAGAAGGAATTCTTCCCAATAGCCTTCAGAGGGAGCATAGTTCCACTGACACTTTGATTTTGTAGTGCTGGGGTTCTTGTTCCAGCATATAGAAGGGTTCAGCAATCTGTAGAAGGGCCTGTGTGTAACTTAATAAAGAGTCCAGAGACGAAACATAATTTTGAAAGGCATATTGGGGGTCAGAGGAGCCTCACTAAAGAAACTAAGATCTCCTGGTCTCAGGACCCCATGTTTTTTATTAACACAAATTGTCCTGAGGCGAGGCAGAGATATACACTTCAAGGGGTCAGGTTTTGTATTGTCAGATTAGAAGAATTCGCCTACAGCTGTTCAGGTGTTTGGCCAGTAGTAGGCAATAACATGTAGATTAAGATGCCCTGAGCTGTCTGGCAGCAAGATAACAATTTAAAGCAGCGGTTCTCAACCTGTGGGTCGTGACCCCTTTGAGGGTCGAACGACCCTTTCACAGGGGCCCGCTAAGACAATCGGAAAACACATATATAATTACATATTGTTTTTGTGATCAATCACTATGCTTTAATTATGTTCAATTTGTAACAATGAAATTGGGGGTCACCACAACATGAGGAACTGTATTAAACGGTCGTGGCATTAGGAAGTTTGAGAACCATTGCAAAGCATCCTTTTCAGGTTTGGGGAAATGCCCTTCAGCCACTCCAGATTCAGCCCTGCTGTCATGCTGGAATTGGCTTCTGGCATTGTAGCCCCCAGAAAGCCAGAGATTAAATGTTCATCGTTTAAGATACACAGTTTTGGTAATGTGTTACGGCAGCTCCAGGGGAAAAATATATAGCTACCATTAGTACTTGCCTGGACTAATGAAGTAACTCCTGACTATTCTGCCACTACCCTGGCCCCTCTTTCACTCTATTTTCAACATGGCACCAGGGATCTTCCTAGAATATAAATCATTCCATGTTGTTTCTGTGCTTATCAGCCTGTGTTGGCATTCTATTTCCTTCAGAGTAAAAGCCATTGTCTACACAACGGTATGCAAGGCCCTCCATAATCAGAGCATACTGTTCTTTCCTCAGCTCATTCCACAAAAGCCGCACTGGCCTCCTTGCCAGTCATGAAGCACATAAGGTATGTTCTCACCTCAGAAACTTGGCAGGACTGGTTCCCTCTGCCTGCTATACCCTTGCCCCAATGTAGTCTCTTGGATAACTCCCTCACTTCCATCAAGTCTTCAGCCAAGTTCACCCTCTCACTAAGACCTCTCATTACTATCTTTATGAAAGTGCCACCTGCCTTTCATCTGCTGGCCCTCTCAATCCCCTTACCCTATTTAATGTCTTTTTCATGACACTTACCAGTCCCTAACTTGTTAAATAATTGGCTTAGTTATTATGTGTCTTGTTTATTGACTGTTTCTTATACTCTTTAAACCCCTTGAGGAGAGGGAGTTTTGTTTTGTTTACTGTGATATCTCAAGTGCCTAATCCCTGCCTGGCACATGATAATAAATATTTGTTGAATGCATTTGTTGTATTGATTTAAGAATCTCAAAAGCATGTTAATCTCTATCAGAGAAGTTCAGAAATACCAAAGAACTCCAGAAGAGCAGAACTTCTAGAAATAGTAAGCTTTTGGGACTGAGATGCCATGTAAATTGCTAAATATTTATCAGGGCTTGTTGTGTGCAAGGCATTTCGGAGTGCTGGGAAAACATAGTGTCATTATTATTGGTGCACTATCGCGATGAGAGATCCAGGACCAAAATTAGCACTTTTGTTTGGTGATCAGAGAGGACTGGGACAAAGAGATTTTGTGATTTAGGCAAAATCAAGCCATTAGCAAGAAAGTCCCACAGTGGCAATTCTTCTCCTCTGGACCCATATTCCTCTGGGAAGTTGGCGTTGATGACGTTTCTGGTCTTATTTTTGTCTAATCAAGAGCTCACCTCGGAATTCCCATGGTTTATTAAATCAAAAGAGACAGATTACATTTGACGTTTTCTCAAAACATTTTGAGGTTCCCCCCTCGTCTTTACCCAGACATTTTATTTTCAGCTAGTGAAGGGGGGGCAGGAATTCAAGATGACTCCAAAAAGCTTATTGGCTCAGGCAATTACTTGATTTCCTCTCCTTAAAAATGTCATGTACATTTTAAGCACATTGACAAGCAAGTTTGAAATGCTTGTTACATTTGGAGATGCTACAAAATGCAGTCTGCAAAGAAAAATGGATCATTGGATTAAAAGCTGTTATTAGGTCCAATCTTTGTGATTTTTTTTTTTAACTTTCAATGTAGAAACCACATTCTCCTCACCTATTCTCACTTCCTAAAGTTTTCTGAGACTCATTGTAATAGTTCATATTCTCTCAACTGCCAACAATAGAAACTCCAATTAAAATTGACTGAAACAGTATAGAAATGAATATTTTCACATTAGAAACCCGTGGATTCCACTAAAGGAAAGTCAGATGTTCAAAGTCATTACCATCTCTTTGCATTTCCATGTTTTCAGGTAGTGCCTTCCTTTTATAAGGGGTAAGATGACTCCAGCAATTCCAGGAGGTACATTTGGACATGACAATAACCAGAAGAAAAGAAGTTATTTCTTCTTATGGGTCCCTAAGAGCAAAACAAAACTTCCCAAAAACCACTCCAACCAACTTCTCTTTACATGGTATCCTTAGATCAAATGTTCATTTTTTAATTAATCACAATTATGATTACATGATGTTAAAAATATGGAATGAAATAAATAAATGATTGTTGGGGAATTAATCACACTACTATCTTCATAGTTTTTCACTTGTTTCTGATTGGCCACCTGTTCTTGACTCAAATTAATTTACCTCATTTTTAAAAAAATATATTTTATTGATTTTTTACAGAGAGGAAGGGAGAGGGATAGAGAGTTAGAAACATCGATGAGAGAGAAAGATTGGTCAGCTGCCTTCTGCACACCCCCCACTGGGGATGTGCCTGCAACCAAGGTACATGCCCTTGACCGGAATCGAACCTGGGACCCTTCAGTCCCCAGGCCGATGCTCAATCCAGTGAGCCAAACCAGCTAGGGCAATTTACCTCATTTTAAGTGACATTAAGTAAAAACAGTAAAAGCCAAACCACCACAGACTGTTATTCTTTTAATCTCACAGTGACTTTGTGTGCTAGGTACTGTTGTAATTCTCATTGTACCAATGTCGAAACTGAAGACTTAAATAACTAGGCCACCTTTGTAAATCAAGTAGGCCAGACTCAACCAGTTTTACACAATACCTCTTACAAAACTTGTGGAGACCTCCTCTCTTGAGTTGAAACTAGCAAATTAATTTGAGGACATTTGTGAAATTTCCTATAATAAAACATAAATCCCCTCTTATGATAGCAGTATTTCAAGGGTTCATTCTTAGCACATGCCATCTAAGGGGGAAAAATAAATTCTAGGCACAAAATTGTTGGAAAAAGTGCTGGGCTATGACTTAATGGTAAGATTTGAGTTACATTTTGAGACAAAGTGAGGGAAGGTGCTAGAAAGAAAGGACCTCAGTTTCATTAGAGATGAAATAGAAAAGACAGAACCCTAGGAGCTTATTCTCACTGCTCCCAGGTACCTCCTCTGGGAGAAGCGATGCGATTATTATTAGCGATTATTATTAGCTCCATTTTACTATCACAAAAATTAAGACAGGAAAAAGGGTAAGTTTTTCTAAAGTCTCCTATCTAGAAGTTCAAACCTAGGTCAATTTTATTCCAAAGCACATCCCTTCCTCTACCTACTCTCACCAAGGATTTTCTTTGGAAGCAAAATGAATACAGTGAAATGAAGGATGGGTAAAAAAAGTTAAAGATTCACTATAGAAATGCAAAATTGATTGCACAATTGAGTTTGATATGTGCCCCAGCAAGGTTGGCCCAAATTCAGGGAGAATAATAATACTATTCCCAGGGTTGACAGGAAAGAACCAATAGCACCTTTTTCCTAGGTGTTTGGAGTTGGTTGGGACTTTCTATGAAATGAGTGGAGGAAACATCAGGCAAGGACTCAGCAATACCAAGTTTGCAGAACTTGAAAGAAAAAGCCTCAGAAAGTACAAAAGAGAAACTCTAGTTTGTTTTAATAAATGTTTTACCCTAGATTTTTTTTATCCAATTCACCAAGTTATATAGAGAAATTGAAATGTATGTTTCTCCCTACACCCAAGTCTGCCCTACCTGTTAATTTACAATCAAATTTTATGTTAGCTTTCCTGAAAGGAGCATTTTAAACCAATTTATATATTTTTTTATCATACTCTTTATTTCATTTTCCTTTATTACTTAGAGAGGGCTTACATCGACAACAGTTTTCTATATTCCACTAGAGCAAATTTCCATTACATAAAAGTAGAAATCATTGTTGAATGTGTAAATATTTAAGACAAAAATAAAACCTGTGACCCAAATGACAAGGAGGGCCTATGCATCCATGTATGGCTATGGCTTGGGCATTAGTGTGATTTTTAATTTTTTTAAATTAAATCTTTATTATTCAGATTATTACATTAGTTACTCTTTTTTCCCACCATAACTCCCCTCCACCCAGTTCCCACCCCACCCTCCGCCCTCACTCCCCACCCACTGTCCTCATCCATAGGTGCACGATTATTGTCCAATCTCTTCCCTCACCCCACACCCCTTCCCCACCCCAAGAATAGTCAGTCCATTTCCTTTCTATGTCCCTGATTCTATTACAATCACTAGTTCATACTGTTCATCAGATTATATTTTTTAAGTTGACAGTCTGTCTATTATTAAATTGAAAACATTCTTAAAAAGTTACAAAAGGAATTTGTGGGTCCTTTCTTTTTCCTGGGGATGACTGTGGAGGGCCAGATTTATGTGAGTAAAGCTGCTCCACCCCTAAGGGAGACAGAGCAAATTTGCTCACTCCTAGACTGGGAAAAGAAACATTTAATAGAGTTCTTCCTATCTAGTCAGAGAGCACGGTGTAGCTCTAAGTTAGAATTAAAGGAGTTGTTTGCATTTCCACTTCATGGTCTTGTTAGCTTTGTCCTATTAGAAACAATTTCTATTAATGAACTAAGAAGCAGATGGACCTCGACAGCAGAGCAAAGCATTGTTTTTAAGATGTGAGAAAAAATTAATTGAAAATGTCATCTAGAATTTGAACTTAGCAAGTACTAGCCTTCTTCTTAGATATTTAACATTTTAAATAAATACATTGCTGACACAGGTTTATTTGATACCACTAAGAGCTAACTTATGAAAGGAAGGAAAAAAGATAGTGCTTATATATAGGTTGTCCTAGAAAAAAGAATACACACTTTGGATAATTATAAGGGCAGTGTTTATTAAAATACATTTCATTTAAAAAATGTAATAGAAATCAGCTGCTAAAGTGTGTACATTTATTGTGGACACCCTGTATTCTTTTGTACTAAAAAATATAATGGTGGCTAGTTTTCTGTCCATTTCGCTTCTGTGTCCACACAACACAATGAAGGAAATAGGAACACTATGGAGTTTTCTCACAAAGTATGCAGTTCACACTCATTTAGTGGTAGATGCTGGGAAGGGAGAGAGGAATACAATTTTAAATATGTAGGGGTTTTCATCTGCTATTTCACTTGAGGAGTTTATGTAGTTCCTGCTAGTACCCTAGTCTTGAAAGCATTTAAATAATGCTTAAATATACATATACGACACAGAAATTATCCTCAATACAATAATTTTATTTACACACAAAGCCATGTACACTCTATTTTATAGGTAGTTAAAGGGATTTTTAAAAGCAATTTTAACTGACTTTTGTGTAAGTGCTATTTAAAGCCTGAACCAAATCTTTAAGACATATTTTTCAAGTCAGAAATATATATATTTTTAAAAAGCTGTCAGTGCCCTAGCTGGTTTGGCTCAGTGGATAGGGCACTGGCCTGCAGACTGAAGGGTCCCAGGTTCAATTCTGGTCAAGAGCACATGCCCGGGTTGCAGGTCTGATCCCCAGTAGGGGGTGTGAAGGAGGCAGCTGATCAATGATTCTCTCTCATCATTGATGTTTCTGTCTCTCTCTCTCCCCCACTCTCCCTTCTTCTCTGAAATCAATAAAAATATATATATTTTTAAAAAGCTGTCAGTTATAATGAAAGAAGAGTCTCCTGAGTTTGGGCTTCTGGACCTATCTGTTAATAATTTATAATAAAAATAAATTATATACATAAATAAAGACAGTATTTTATAGTCAACTTTTAAGACATATGTATTCAAATATACAAAGGTCTGCAAATCAATGAACATACAAAAGTTATTCAGGAATGTCCATTATTATAATATGTTCTCAATTGAATTTCTTCCAATGGCAGGGAAATAACACATACCATTATCAGTTCATAATTTCCACACTAATACTTGTGAGTGCTAATAAAAAGAACAGGGTCAGATTCAGTTTTTCTTGCTGCAATAGCAAAAGTTAGAGTCAGATATAGGAGAGAAAATGAGAGAGAACTAATAGTAATAGTAAGAAAATAGAAGAGCCAGTTGGTCTAATAATTCATACTTCTGTATCAGCTGATATATTTTCCTTTGACTTTATTATAAGTTTATTAATTATATTACTTCCTATATTCCCACTGTATCAAGGAACACTGCTTTGTTGACATACATGCCTAAGTGGAAAGTAAAAATTTTGGGGTCAAATTTTACCATTCACATTAGTAAATCACCTTACATTTGAACGCTCATGAAGTCTTTCATATTACACTTATTTTCTCTGTTTTTTAGAAGCAGAATATTATTTATTTCCATTTTCAAACCCTCTGTACATTAGAACCACCCAAGAAACTTCTAAACATGCAATGCAGAGGGCTGTTTTCCAGAAATTCTCATTTAATTGGGTCTGAGATAGACCTTGGGCACTGGAAAAAATGGAAGCTTCCCAGGTGGTTCTAATGTACAGCCGGGTGGAAAACTACTGCAGGATCTCAATATTAGTTTTGGACATGTAACGAGGTCACCATGTAAAAACAAGTGTAAAGAGGGAGAGAAACTAAACATAGATTTAGTAATGATCACTGTGGGTATGACTATGATTATCAAGTATAGGATGCCATGGAAAGCAGCCTTTTAAAGATGATTTAAAAAAAAAAAAACCATTAAGTGGTTAAATTGCAAATAGCTTGACTATAACTATAGGGTGACTCAAAAATGTATACACACACACACACGTCGAATAATTATAAATGTAGTGTTAAGTAAAATGCCTTTCGTTTTTAAAATTGAGCTATCAGGTGTTAAAGTGTGTACATAGTTTGGGACACCCTGTATATAAGAGAACAATAATAACAATGTTAAGAATATTCATTGAGTACCTAAGATGGACAATGAATACAAAAATAAGATTATACTGAAGTTATACAAATGGGTACTTGAGACTTGGTCTAAAACTTCCAGTAAAATCATTACACAAAGAAGCTAAATGTGATTAATATCAAAAAAGGAAACATGGCTTATAACTTATTTGCAACACCCTTGTGGATTTCAGTACCTTCCTAAGAATTTACATGCTTATAATTAAACTAGATCCCCGGTGCATGAAATTCATGCCCTGTGTGTGTGGGATGGGGGAGAGGTGTCCCTCAGCCCAGCCTGCACCCTCTCCAATCTGGGACATCCCTCATACAATCCGGGACTGCTGGCTCCCAACTGCTCACCTGCCTGCCAGCCTGAACACCCCTAACCATTCCCCTGCCAGTCTGATCAATGCCTAACTGCTCCCCTGCCTGCCCGATCGCCCCCAACTGCCCTCCCCTGCCAGCCTGGTCACCCCAACTGCCCTTCCCTGCTGGCCGGATCGTCCAGGACTGCCTTCCCCTGTCGGCCATCTTGTGGTGGCCAACTTGTGATGATATGGGGGTGACCATCTTGTGACAACATGAGTGTAGCCATCTTGTGACCACATGGAGAGGCCATCTTGTGTGAGGGCATGACAGTCAATTTGCATATTACCTTTTTATTATATAGGACAGTGATGGTCAACCTATGACACACATGTCAGAGGTGACACACGAACTCATTTTTTTGGTTGATTTTTCTTTGTTAAATGGCATTTAAATATGTAAAATAAATATCAAAAATACAAGTCTTTGTTTTACTATGGTTGCAAATATCAAAAAATTTCTATATGTGACACGGCACCAGAGTTAAGTTAGGGTTTTTCAAAATGCTGGCACGCCGAGCTCAAAAGGTTCGCCATCACTGATATAGGATGTGATATACATCCCAACAATAGCACTATGGTTTAATCTTAGTTATTACAAAATGACTTAAGATACAAAATTATCAATTCAAAATTGATATTAATGAATATAATCAATATTTTATCTTTCCATTCTCTGAAAGTTATTCCAAACTAATGTTTTAGCTACTCAATACTTTTTATAATGACGTAGCATTTTATTAATAAAGAATTCTGAAAACACTAGGCATTGAATTTGTCAGTTGTAGGTTGAATGAATGAATGGAGAACATAAAAACTGCTTTTTATTTTTCCTACATGAATATTATGGGTTTTTTTCAGCATCATATTATCTCAGTGACAATCAGAGTTATATACACTGGAGTATCTGAAGATAAATTTATTAATGTGGCAGCAGTTCTGAGCAAAGCCACTTGTCTGTTTATACCTTGTTCTGTTTCATTTGCCCTATGGGAGATTAATGTCACCTAGCAATACTAGCAAACACATGCTTCATTGCTATGCGTCAGGCACTATTCTAAGCATGGTACATATATTAGCTCATTTAAGAGCCTCATTCGTAATGAGGGTTCAGCTAACATAATATGGATCATCATTATTTATGAAGTCTAAAACAAATATTTTTAGGCAGAACTGATTAGATCCAATTGGTTTCCAGGAAATGTATATCAGAAAACTAAATCATTAATTGTATTTTAAATATTCAGAAGTGGTTTGTTTGACAAAAGTAGTTCCAAAGATGTTATTCATAATGATCTAACCCTTTTGATGAATTCATGAATGACTCTGCATCCTAATTTTTTATCTTTCTCGTGATTTTTCTCTTTTTCATTTTTTCACCACCCCCTCTAATGAATAATCTTTAACAATGAGGCCACAGTTGACTTCTTGTGTCTGTTGTCTTGGCCATACCATCCACTTCCCATAATCTCAATGGTGTTTTGGATCAGAACCAATCACCCACTTGATTCAAACTTTCAGAAGGTTCCCCGGCCACGGCAATATGCTTTTGCTGTCTCCTACCCCCTTTCCCACAGTCCAGTCCTCTCAAGCTCTCTTATTGTCTATCCCTTCTTCCAACCTTGCCCTGCCATTTTTCTTTTTTCCAAACTGCCCATTGAGGTTAGTTTTCTACATTCCTCCCTCTTTAATTTAAATAAAAGGGCCAATGAAAGTCTTTCTTAGTAGAAAACTTATGCCAGTTTCCTTTAGCTTTATTCTTATTAGAGAAATTGTTATGTATTGAATATACCTACCCCCTCACCAATTCATATATGGAAGTCCTAACGCATAGTACCTCAAATATAAACAATTTGAAAATAGGGTTGTTGCAGGGGTAGTTATTTAAGTTAAGATCCTACTGGAAGAAGGTGGAGTCCCATTTGGCTGGTGTGCTTATAAAAAGTATACATTGGGACGCACACATGCACACCAGGAAAACACCATGTGAACATGACAGCAGAGATCAGGGCAATGCATCTATGAGCAAGGAATGGCAAATGCTGCCAGTGAACCATCAGAAACTAGGAGAGAAAATAATATTTGGAACAAATTCTCCTTCACAGCCTTCAGAAGATACCAACGCTGCTGACACCTTGAGCTCAGACTTTTAGCCTACAGGAACTAGGAGACAAAAAATGTCTGTTGTCTAAGACACCCACTTTGAGGTACTTTGTGACAGCAGCCTTAGAAAACTAATACAAAAACTAAATATCTAGCTACTTTACTACTGTATCTGTCCTTTTCTACCTGTCGACATGATGAGTACTTTGAACCAGCTGTCTTTAGAAATAAGTATAGTGAAAACACCCCATCACCTCCTGCAAGGGAGCTGAATAGGAGGATGAACAAGTTCCTGAGTCAAAGAATGGAGACTTAGCATCAAGTTTTCTTTCCCTCTCTTTCTTGCCATGCAAATTTGGGAATGATTTGGTTTTACCCAGCTGATTTCTTTATCTGTGAAATGAGATAGCAGCACACACTATTATTATGAGATAGTATAGATAAGGTAAGAGTCTAGCTCTAGAACTGACATAACTAAGTTCTCCGTCAGCTTCCCTACTTAATGCTGGTATAATCTCAGGGAAGTCCTGAGGTGCCTACTTCTTATTGTAACAGAATTAAATCCCTTGACTACAGGTATGGGCACTAGACCTAAGCAGAACCAGTAGGATAACATCTTCCTATTCATGGAAATTGGTTCACTGATGGCATGAGACCCAAGCCAGCCCAACAGGCAACACTGCAGATGGAGTAGCTGGTAGGGGATGGGCTCCTCAGTCATGCTGCCTTCATTGGGAAATTGAGCACAACCACCTCCTGCCTATTGGGCCTTAAGCAAAGTCCTATGACCTCTCTAAGTCTGTTTTCCTTCTTTGTTTAAAAAAAGGGGAGATGGGACAATCATATCTTATTCTTAGGACTTTTGTGTGATATAAAGTTTTTAGGACAGTGCCTGAAATGAACTATCATTAGTTCTATTATCATTCATGTCCTTCCCAAGCTGGTCATGTTGGGGATGGCCAGGAAAAGTCTCTTCATTCTCTCAGATTCCAGAACTTTTAGAATGTGGCTCCAGAGATGCCAGTGGCACCACACCAGCATCCAGCGAGACGCGGAAGTCCCAGAGATTTTCGGAGAGGGCTTTGGGAGTGTCTGTTCCTCCAATCCAGTCCCGTAGGTCCGCTTGCTTCACAGCTGTGAGCTTGTCTAGCATCTACCTATAACTCTCCTTTTCACTCTTAATTTAATAAGAGTCGAATTTCTGTGACTTATATATAACTTAATCTCTCTCAGTCTCTTTCTTCATCAATAGCACATGATCAGTAATAGTGGATACCTCACTGGGCTATTGTATAGATAAGATATAAAGTTCTTAGCACAATGTGTGGCACATAATAAGCTACTGATGATAATAATTATTAATTTTATTACTGCTTTGAGTTATTAAGAAAAACTGAATATATGTAAAAATATTTGGGAGATTATAGTCTGAAGTATATAAAGGCAAGATTATCTGACAAGGGTAAAAGGCATTTCTGATAATTTCATATAAGAAAATTCACCATCAAATGGTCATTGCTCTTGGCAAAGCTTCTGTGAGTTCTGCCCAATACTGATTTGGTTAAAGTGGTGCTAATGAAAACTTTCTCCAGTTATATGTTAAGAAGAGAAAAAAATAAGTTAATACACATGCACATAATAAGCTCATGACATTGGCACCCACATACAAAAGTCATAGAGGAGTAAAAATTATGAATACACTACCTTCTGGGTGGGTGAGTTTTGACAGGTTACTTTATGATTCTGAACCTTAGTTTTTCATCTAGGTCAGCATATTTATTCTCAGTTTTCCTGCCATGAGTAGGAAGAAAAAAATGAGATATAAATATTGTTCTGAGAAACATTATCCTATTGAGAACCAACATCCCCACCACCATTTCCAGAAAATATCCAAGAAAAATCATTTAGAAGCACTGAGCAAGGTGTTAGTGTGAAAAACAAATCAATGGGTAGAGAAAGAATTTCTCCGAATGGACAAAAAACAAGAATTCCACTTCAAGTTTTGAGTTGAAGTAGAATGAAAAGTGGGAATAATAGTTCTTTTTTTTCTTATTAAATCCAGAATTTCTCAACATTTCCTTGATGGTATTGGCATTTAAATGGTTACTGTCTAAATGTACATTTCAGTGATTGTTAAAGGAAGAAGTTTTAAAATGGAATGTTGCCAACATTTCGTGAAGAAAACACTGTCTGGCAAAGAGCTAATGCCATCACTTTCGTCCTGAATTTCAAAAGGTTAGTGTGAACATGTATTTCAATTTTTTTTCCTCTCAGGTAATTTAATACATTCAACTGGCCTTTGCTAGCTTTGTATTTAAAACTATTTTAGTATTTGATTTAAGTATAATGCCAACAAGGTAAGTTGAAGTCAGGTCATCCTTGTTATTTTTAGAAGTTAGATTGGGAAAACCTATTTGATTTTATAAATTAAAAAAAGTAGTCTGGATGACCAGAAAAACTGAAAATAAAAGTTTACATTGATCTTTATGTTCAGCAAAGTACTCAGAAAAGCAGTGTAATGATTGATGTTATTTTAAATACCTTAGGGGTTTTTTATTTTGTTTTGCTACAAATAGTTGAAAGTTTGTATCCTTCTTAATAATGATACAATATTAATTTTTATGTGTTACTTTATTTTTATGTCACCTGTTAATACTAATTTTTATTAGTAAATAATATACTTGCTTTGTTTTTTCATTCTGTTCTCTTATGTGTGTGGTTGTTTTAAAATATTTGTTTTTTTATTTCTATGAATATCACATTTTAAAATCCTCACAACAAAGAAATATTGTCTTCAAACTTTTTTTAATTTAAGGTAGAGCTGTGTAAATCTTAAGCAGAAAGTTAAGCCCTCTTACTGTAATTTTAATTTGCAATCACAGTATTAAGGGAGAAAATACCATATTTTAAACTTGATGAAACAACAAACGTATTTAAAGAGAGGACTTGATAGAAATCATAACTTCAATCACAAAGAACAAAAGTTAGAGTAATTAGCACAATGAAGGCTGAGAGTACCTGTAGAAATATAATGAGAAAATATCAGAATATCCTCTTCAATCTGTGTTCACTCATTTTCTAAATCACCTGTCTGGAATAAACTCAATTGTTTACATTTCAAATGTTTGGAGACATGAAACTGACCGAAATATTTTACAAAAATAAAAACTTAAGAAACCTTCTCCCTGCAAGCCCCCACCATTGTTAATGGGCAGGGGTTAGGCGTTATAGTTAAAACTCTTTATAATAGTTAAAAACTGGTCAACTCACATCCAACTTGCTCTACTCTAGAACCACAGAAATCCCAAAAGTAAAAATTAGCAAGAATTGAAAAAGTTAAGCAAATTTGAGCATAATGAAAAAAACACCACATTGCTATATAACAACAATGGTTTACTAGCGGGTAGAGTTCTGTTAAAGGGAAGGTCCTCAGGTCCTGCAGAGCATGCTAATGGATTGGGTTGTGCCATGGGCAGGCTAGGAATAGCCACTGGAGATTGCCTGGTTGCTGTGCATAGTGAGAAAATTTTTATCCTCAGAATGAAGCAGATGAGGAGGAATGATGAGGAGAAGAATGGAGACAGACCAACCAGCCAGCTCTCATGAGTGCCAATCAGTATGAATTATCATGAGACAGATTTCCATCACAGAATGGTCTGAAGAACATAAAGCCTAATAGTCAATTGGAATTTCTTTACTTCCTGTGATGTAAACAATTCTCCAACTCTCCAAGTAGTCTAATGGCACGCAAATACCCTGTGGGCATGGCTGTGTGGGAATAAAATAAAAGGTCTGGTTTAACAAAGTGAAAGACAACATTCTTGAGATGGCAAGGATGTGGTCATTAGAAAGCCTTGCGTGCTTACCACATGGGCCTCTCCGAGGATTGCTTGGGAAACTCTAGCTGAACATGTAAGCTAGGAAGCTGCTTGCTCCCTGGACATGCCTTCAAATGAGACCACAGGCCCAGAAGACTACAGATTCATCAGAGAGCTAGAGTCAGAAACACCCAGCCAAGCTATGTCCACAGAAATTGCAAGATAAAAAAAAAATGTTTGTTGTTTTAAGTCTCTGTTTTAGAGCAATTTATTGCACAATGCACACATTAGCATACATATAGGTAACCCATACTCTAAGAGTAAAAGAGAGATTTGGCATGTCAGGCACTACTCAGAAACCCTCCAATCACCTACATGCTGAAAGTACTAAAGCCTACATAGACAATATTTCATATCACTGGTCTTAAACCTATCTCTTTCAAGTTTCCACGATGACCTTATTCACACAATTGATGAACTTCAACAATTTAGAAGTTGCTACCTTCCAAAATTATTTGAAACAATTAGAAGGGTGATCCCAGGACAAAAAAAGAGCAGGAGCAGAAAATCAAGTAACTTGTCAAAATTATGCAATTACTAAGTGATGGGGCTAAGACCAGAGAGCAGGTTGGCAAGCTCAACATGCTTCATCACCATATTATATAATTTTCTTTTTAGAAAGTATTTGCATCCCTTCCCAGCATGACAATGAAATGTGAAGTTTGTAGTTAGAAAGAGGAGGCATGTGGTATTAGCTGCTCTGCACTTCTTAGAGAAGAAGAAGCAAACAGATGGAGAGAGGTAGTCCCGTGCATCTCAGAAACAGAGTGGTCACTTGCAAGGGTAGATGTCCTACCGAGGCATCAGTGAGGGTTTCTTTATCCAATGTCCACATGATAAGTTATATTTTCCTCAAGGAGATAAAAGGAAATAGATGCTCCTGTTTAACCTTTTTTCCTTGGTTACATTTAGGAATATTTTCGGTTTTGCTACTACTTACTACTTACTAAGAATAGATCTTTAATTAAATTCTTAAGGGATGTTGGTGTCCTTGGTTTTGTGTGAATGATCACCTATTCCAAATGCATAGGAAATTTTTTCTGCTATTATTTAAAATAAAAATAGTTCACATTAGAGAAGAGAGGAGCAGAGGGACTCGTGATCATGATAATTAGTACAAACAAGTATATGACACACACACAAAAAAATAAAACACACAAAAAGAACTTGAAGTAACAGTATTTCTCACTCTATCCAAGAAACATAATACTTCAAAGGCTCATAGTTAGTAAGAAACCTGACTTGTTGACAGCTGGAAATATTCGTGAATGTCATTTCTATATTCTTTCTACTGCTTAGATGATGTGTTGGGTTTTTTTACACTTAAATGTCAACAAGTTTGATTCAGTATAAATAGGTTACCACATTAGTCAGTGACAGCAAAATCTCAAAATGTTAGATGAGACAAAACTTGAAAAGTTTTTCAGGTTTTTTTTTTTTGTCAAAAGTTCATTTATTCATTATTCATTGCTGATAACTCATAACCAATATATTATAAATGTTGGAAGGATTAACAAGATGTCTCATAATTATTTTTACCCAGTGATAAATGATTTGCTAATAATATGAAGCCTCCCATTTAACACAGCCTTTGGACTCCTTGAGCTAAGATTGTCTTATAAATGAGACCAGTGTATAATGAGGTCTTTCTGTTTGTCAGTAACAAAATCCTATTGGAAAAAGCAAAGCCATGAACATATCTCAGGCTGAACTCTGACTTTTAAAGAGCCACATTATAAGGATATGCCACTATAGACAGTAGCATTTTCTGTATAATTGTTAGCCCTGTCACCAAAAAGAGCAATAGCACTGTGATGTTTGACTATACATGGAATGGTAGTTGTGAAAACATTTTAGTTCCACCATATTTCTAAGAAAAATTTCAATCAGAATTGGAATAATATCTCCAGTATTAACAGAGAAGCTGGAAGCAGAATCAAGGTCTACTGTGAACTACTGCCGTTCTTTGGCCCTTGGAGAACATTTCTTTCCTTGCCACAGCACTAGAAATGTAAATAGAAGAAAAGTTATGGGTTGTACATAGATATGAGAAAGAGATAGAGGAGCCAAGGTATTGATGCAGGTCAAGGTCATTAAGCTTGCACAGAAGTCTTAAGAGGAGGGCCTGCTCACAAAATTATGTACTAAACCTTTCTTTCTTTGTTCATCTTGTCATATTTACTATTCTCCAAGTGTTGACTTCATATATGTTCCAATGGATTATCCATGGTTTCATCACATTATGTTCTTGTCTTCAAGGTTTATTAATGTTTTTCAACTCATTTTATCTTCCTAATGTGTCTGAAAGAAGCCTTTTAGCACATCATATAATTTTTTAACATAGAATATCAATGCATGCCTAGTTTTTCTTTTATGGTTGGCTGGAGGAATGAATATCCACAGGCAGATGAGCTATATAAGTAAATTGGTACATCAAAATAAAGAGTGGATAGTCAGAAACAAAAATTAAAATAAACATTTTTTATTATTTTATCAATTAGAGAAATACCTACTTGGATATCTACATTTCTTGATAGCGCTTGTCAAGAGAGCTCATTGGACTTTCCAGGTTTGATTTACTCTGGAGTATTTATTTTTCCAGCATTATTAAGCTAAAATTGGCAAATATAATCTACATATATAAAAGCTTAAGCGACCAGATGACCTGAAGGTAGTTATGACATGCACTGACCACCAGAGGGCAGATGCTCAATGACCTACAGGTGCCATATGCCGGGCTCATGGCAGGCAAGCACAACTGTGGCAGTGCAAGCCTCTCCCACCTCCATGGCAGTGCTACCAAGCCAACTGCCACTTCACACACTACTACATCCCCCGATGGATCCCGGATTGTGAGAGGGCACAGGCCAGGCTGAGGGACCCCACCGGTGCACGAATCCATGCAGCAGGCCTCTAGTCTATAATAATAAAAGTGTAATATGTTAATTAAACCAGGCAGCCAAACGACCTTCTGGATATCATTCTGGATGTCCTTCCGGCCAAAACTGCAGTGGTGGGGGCTGAGGCAGAAGCGGTTAGGGACAGCCAGATAGGCAAGTGAGCAGTTAGGGCCATCAGGCACACAGGCAGAGCAGTTAGGGGCAATCCGGCAGGCAGGCAAGCAGTAAGGGGTGATCAGGCAGGCAGGCAGGCAGGCAGAGAGTGGTTAGGGGTGATCAGTCAGGCAAGCAAGTGGTTAGGGGTGATGAGGCAGGCAGGCGAATGGTTAGGGGCGATGATGAGGCAGGCAGGCAGAGTGGTTAGGGGCAATCAGGCAGGCAGGCAGGCAGGCAGGCCAGCGGTTAAGAGCCTTTGGTCCCAGATTGCGAGATGGTGCAGGCTGGGGGACCCCCTGCCATGCATGAGTTTCATGGACTGGGTCTCTAGTTGTAATATAAAATGTAAAAATGTGAGGATTTGATATATGAATATATTGTGAAAGAATGCCAATATCAAGTTAATTAAAACATCCATCAATCACATATTTTTATTTTTTAGTTTTTGGTGAGAACACTTAAATTCTCTTTTATGTTACAGTTGACTGCAGGGCTGTCCCCTCAAACACACTTTACTGCACATATTTTGTAGAAAGAAATGTCAGAGTTCTTCCAGTTTTTGATGTTGCCTTCTAACCCATAATTCCCTAACTTTATCAGTACCTCTATCCTATTCAATACAACAAGAATAGTGAGAATTAGTATTTATCTTCATAGAACCACACAGTAACATCTATTAAATTTGCTGCTTCCCATCTTCTATCTTAAAATATCTCCAGACAATAAGAAGCATTTAAACCAAAGATAATTAAGAAAGGGTTGCATGATTGCATGTCTTATTAAAATATAACTTATTTTAATATGTGTTATAATTTGATTTTAGCATTACGGTTGTTCTGGTGAACAGCACAAGAGAGACAGGTCCTTGGCTGCTAGTGCTGAGGCGACCAATGAAGCCGTAGCTGACCTACCTTTGGACCTACCGTTATGTGATATAATACACGTCCTTATTGCTTAGGCCACTTCCAGTTGCATTTCCTTTTACTTTAAGCTGAAAACATTTTAGAAAATGCAGAGATATTATCTCATTAATGCCTTTATTTTAGTGCTTGAATAAAATGAATAAACAGTGAAAACAAAGGCAGACATTAGCAATCTTTGTGAAAATGACTACTTACGGGAATTTGGTGTCCCGCTAATTGTAATAATCCCCAGCTTAACAATTTGGCCTAGGATTAGTCTTATTATAAATTTCTGATTCTGCAGTGAATTATTAGCTGCTAATGGATTGCAAACATCTGTTCCTCCAACACGGTGATATTTTACCCTTTTTTTTTTTTTTTACTGCTTACAGATAGGGTTGCTGTCACCGTCACTGTCCTCAAAGTCATATTCTAGGAAATTGGTCAATAGCTAACATTTTTTTCACTATTAATAAGCTGGGAATTTAAGGTATTCACTGATATTCCTCAAGATATTCCAGGTAATAGGTAAATCCAGAACTAAAATACATCTGATTTTCAGACTCTAGATCCTTAATTCTACCTAATACTATAAATATTACACTGAACATATGTAACCTTCTTTTTTTTTTAAATAGGATTATTTTTTTAATATATTTTATTGATTCTCTACAGAGAGGAAGGGAGAGAGATAGAGAGTTAGAAACATCGATGAGAGAGAAACATCGACCAGCTGCCTCCTGCACATCCCCCACTGGGGATATGCCCGCAACCCAGGTACATGCCCTTGACCGGAATCGAACCCGGGACCCCTCAGTCTGCAGGCCGACGCTCTATCCACTGAGCCAAACCGGTCTCGGCATGTAACCTTCTTAAAGAGAACATTTTTTTTCTTTTACTCCAAACAAACTATTATAGTTTCCTAGAACTGCAATGGAATTAACAATATAAAAAATTATAAATTGCATACAACTGTCTGTATATTTCTGTACATGCATGCACAAGTATACACACATATGTATATGAAAACAAATTTATCTGGAAAAAACATAAATACATCATAAATATATTTAAAAATACACTATGTTAGGGATTTTTTAGATGTATATCTGTAATTATTTAGTTAAAAAATAAATATACACTTAGAACTGATCTTATCCCCAGTTAATAAAAGCCAGTGAGTTTACTTACATGACATAAAGATAGCCAAACAAAATGATTTTAGGTTAAAAATAACCAGATAGGAAAAGCCCATTTTTGGCATTCAGCGACCTGACCTGTCCAACTATAAAGTTAACATTTTTTTTTTCATTTGGTTGAGCTTCCCTTTGTATGTTATAGAGAGTCACAGTCCTTTTTTCCCCCTTATAAGAGTGATTTCTTGGACCATTGTCCTGGCTTCTCTTTTCCCAACTTCCCTCCCCTCCCCAGAATTATGTTGCTATCTACGTTAAATCTCATAACAACAACAACAACAAAGAAGTTAAAGCATTCTTTAGGCAAATGAGACTATTCAAGAGAGTCAATAATACCAGTGGCATGTCTATAACTCCATCATTTGTTGATATGTGTTGTGCTCAAATGCTCAAATTTACCAAGTCTATGTTCCAAATGCTGATTGGAAAAATCATCTAATATGCATTACATGCAGTAAAGTCGCACTTGAATTTCAGCACAGGTTTTACATTGTAGTTCCTGCTCATAATCTAAATAAACATAGCATTTCTCAGCTTAAATTTATTTCAGGCATGCTCTCTCCAAAAGATTTAAAAATTAAAATCTTCCCATGGAAGAATGAGAATGTTTATTTAAGATACTTAGAAATATAAGGAGTAATCATCTTTCTTTTCTGTGCAATACAGTTTTTGACTAACAGAGATCATTTTGAACTATATTTAACAAGTAGCTTGTTTCAGCTTCCATATTAGCTTGATTTACCATCTGCAGAATTACCAATAACATGATGCATTTATTACCCGTAAAAGCTATTAGCAGGTCATTTTTTTCAGTTCATCATATGTGTCTTGAGACACAATCTGGCGTCTAACAGATTTTCATACATTGATGTCGCAGGGAATCAGACTGTTCTTTAATTGATTGTTTCTTGCTAGACTCCTTTTGATTAAAACAGGTTACGTTATTTGCTTTTAGTTCCACATTTCTCCACTTCAAAGTCTGGCTGCAGAAAGCAGAAATTATTCTCATTTCTCTAGATTCCTTTAATTCAAAGTGAATGTATATATTTAAAAGTCGGCCATAATCAAGGGCTTTAAAAATGGTTTCAGTTTTTTCCAATCTGTGACTCCCTCCACTGGAATACAGTCGTTACCATGACTTTAAAAAACGGGTTTATCTTTTCCTGCCAAGTCATTGAATTGTGAACCTCAGAACCTCAAGTGACTGCAGATCACAGGGACCAAAGGGAATAGGAAGGGCTCCCTCAAAGCACTCTTTCCCTCACAATTTGCACAGGCCCAGACAGGCAAAGCTGAATCGTGGTGATAGTGGTGTCTCCTTCTCCAGAGGGAAAAGAAGAAAGGGCCTTTTGCTAAACTGATTTCCGAAGGCCTAACTCATATTGTTCATGTAAGCAGAGATTGGTAGTTCCTACTCTCTACCCTTTACCACCCCCCACTCTCCTCCGAACCAAAAAAAAAAAAAAGAAAAGAAAAAAAGAAGAGAAGAAAACTCCAAAAGCTATGTGAACTCAGGGGAGTAAGGTGGATGCTTCTGTCCTCGGCCTTCTACCCACATTCCCCACACGGTTAACACCATAAAGATGAGAGAGCTGCCATCAGATCAGTACTCATGGACAGGAAGAGAAACAGCTCACAGGCTCCAAACAAGAGCCTAATTCACTATTCAAAAGGTTTTTGTTTGCCTAATGTCAGAAACAAACATAAAACTTTCTATCATGACATCCATGACACTAGGAGAGAGCAGTCAGCCTTCCTTCGGGCTTCTGTCTGCAGCCGACAAAAGCCATCAATAGCTCCTTTGTTGTCTACCTCAGCCCCCTGTCTTCATTGATGAGTCAGCCAATCATCCCCCAGTGTCAACTGCTCTTTCCAGGTGAAATTCCCAAGTTCCCAGTCACACACCCCTCTGTTCCAGGATGCACTAGTTCACATAAGAATATCCTGGCCAATAGAATTCTGAGCAGATCAACCATTTTCTCAGGAAGCAGAAATGACTTTAAATTTTATTTGAAATCTTTCTATTGTTTGCACAATAATTTGTGAAATACTCGATGTTTAAAAATTACTTTGGGCAACGAGAGATATATAAATATACCATAACTTACTTTGCCATTTTAGCCACAATTAACTTCCTAACATTTATACAAAGTGCAGATGCCTGGGGATTCTAAAAGATTTTTAATGATTTAAACTTGAAAGCCACTATTCAGAACCAGTGAAGCAGAGAAGGAAATTATGTAAGTTATATCTTTAGAAATTAGTTTTACTGTTGAATTTATTTAAAATCAAGTTGTGCCGATCATTTAAAATCTTGCACTAAATTTAATAGAAAGCCTCTTGGTGGAGGTTTAGTTGAAATTGAAAAGCTTAAATGGCTTAAAAATAGCTATGAAACATAATGTAGACACATGAGGCAGTTATTATGTTTAAATGATGGGAGTTTAATGGTCTTCTCATACATTAACCCCACACTGATGGTGAGAAATGCCTGCATCTTATTATAGAAATGGATAAACATAAACATTTAGGTTTAGTAAACCTGATGACTTATTTAGCATCTCCTTACCTATTTGTTATATATATTTTTTAAAATCAATGTGTTTAATTTTTATGGCTCAGAGTTCATTAGCTACAATGGAGCCTTCAGATATATAATAAATAGAATGCACTAAAGACAACTTGCTGAAGGAGAGCTCTGTGTGCGCTCGTTGTGTTTCCCAGTCTGTATCACTGTGAAGTTACAAAACAGCAGCAACAACAACACCATCTTATCGGAGGCAGTACTTTTAGATATTAATTCTAGGAAATACCATTTGTTAGCCAACTCTTGAGTAATAAGTATATTATATTCATGAAAACATTCTGTCAAAGGCAGTGCAAATTGCTAAAGTGTATAATTATTTTATTTAGAAAGTGAAATAAGTCACTTTTTTTTTTCAATGAGTCCATTATGGGAGTTGTATTACAGGCACATTTGCTTCTAGAAAGTGTTGTATGAAACAGTTCATATTTATTACAAACTGGGCAACTAACTGAATGTGTTTAAAAAGAAATGTTTTGGGCTGTTTTTTTTTTTTTTTTTTTTTAATGATAAGCTTCCCTAAATAAAAATCTGAACTTTTGCTAGATTTCCTTTGAGAGAGAGAAGGAAAAAAGGAAAACCACATTCTTTGGAGTACTCTTCAGTGTTATCTGGTCCTATCCAAAATGCAAAGTTTTAAGACTTATTATGAGCATAACCAATGGACACGGATGGGGGCAGGGGTGGGTGAGGGCCTGGGCTAGGGGATAGGCGAGGCCAGGGAGTGCTCAATGGAGGAAAAAGGAGACTTATGTAATACTTTAAACAATAAAGAATTTAAATTTTTTAAAAAAACTAAATCAAATCAAACCACAATAAAGAATAAGGCACCCTGACCGGTTTGGCTCAGTGGATAGAGCATTGGCCTGCGGACTCAGGGGTCCTGGGTTAGATTCCAGTCAGGGGCATGTACTTTGGTTGCGGGCACATCCCCAGTGGGGGGCGTGCAGGAGGCAGCTGATTGATGTTTCTCTCTCATCGATGTTTCTAACTCTCTATCCGTCTCCTCTCCTCTCTGTAAAAAATCAATAAAATATATTTAAAAAAAAAGAATAAGGCTGAGGCCCCCCCAAAAAAAATCTATAAATTCCTTCACTAGCTCTGTACCAGTTACTCAAGTTGATAAACAGGATTGGCTAAATATATTAAAATAGAAGTTGTATCTCTCTGACATGTGAAGTAATATATTTTATTGATACTATTATTATAATTATTAACATCCAAAACAGACTTTCTATGCATGTCCATGCAGATATCATATTAAAAATAATATAAATTTTCTTTCACCCTATGTCTTCCTTAGTAGTGAAAAATAAAATCAAATAAGTTGTGTTAAATCCTGATTTTACTTTAAACAGATCTCCATCTCCAGCTTTGATGGAAAGTTCCATCATAAATGGGTTCAAAGGATTTTAACAGTATTATATATGAAAAAATAGGCTTGAGGATGCAGTTGCTTCTATTTGTTCATTTAAAAAGGAAAACAAAAGACAAACCTCTTCCTTGTCACACTAGTTTTCTTTATGCTCCTAGCAGAAACCAAAGCCTATTCCATTTTGTGAATATAGGTCATTGGCTAGTGGATGGGTGAGGGTTCACATTATTTCTCACATTTGTTCTTTGGAACTGATGCTCTTTTAGAAGAAAACTGAAGCAGACATCCCTCTTTCTTCTAACCACCTACTTTTTCTTTGACTGTATTCCATGCTATGAAACAAATCTCTTCATGCCAACCATCAAGATAGCATGTAGAGGTCAGGCCAACTGGTGCCTCAATGGCCATCAAATGATGTGATGGTAGAAAGAAAAAAAAACACTGAGCAGGGGTAAGAGGACACAGGGACTGGTTTCCATCGGTAACTTTCTAAGTAAATGTAAGCCCAGGGGTTCACTTAATAATCATCACATTTTTTACTGAACACTTGAATACAAAACGCACACTCTTCTACTCTTTTCCCAGAAATCAGGATTTTAAAAAGATTCCCAGGTGATTCTAATGTGCAGCCAAGGTTGAGAACCACTGCCTTAAACCATTATGCCCATTACCACATCCCTCAACTGAGTAATGATAAAGTTAGGCAAACTCTTGAAGTTGCCTTTTTTTCTTGCATCTGTGACTAATTCAGTCTCTTGCTACTCTGAATTAACTTTCACCTGCTTACCTAGTGACATTACTTCTTATTTATTCACTTTAATAAGCAACCCACACTTGGTCAAGACATGTGATAGCTCTCTCCTTTTCTCTCTTTCTCTCTCTCTCTCTCTCTCTCTCTCTCTCTCTCTCTCTCTCTCTCTCTCCTTTCGTCTGTCTCTATGTATATACAACAAAACTAGTGTGAATAATAAGAATCAACTGTACGTTTTTGTATATATATATATATATATATATATATATATATATATATACTCACATTCACAGTTGATTCTTATTATTCACTGAAGTTATATTTATATAGCCACTGCAAAACTGAATTAGCAAGTGACTGAATCATTACTCCTAAGCAAAATACAAGGCTAGGTTCCTACGAGCCTCTGGTCACATTTTGTCAACAGAGTAATACTTAGCCTTGTTTTATGTGTGTTTCTCTTTAAAGACATTTTATTTAATATAGATTGTTGATGTATTTATATTGAAGTCATAGTCAACAGCATTATAATTCATGATTAAACGAATACACATATTTTCTAAATACACATATTTTCTCTGTAAGGCACATCACAGCATTCTGGCTCTTGGGAACACTAGACAGAACTCCAGCACAATGCTTGTGGACCATTATAAATAGTTAACCCTATATAATAAAAGGCTAATATGAAAATCGACTGAAGGGCAGAATGACCAGTCACTAGGACGCACACTGACCACCAGGGGCCAGACGCTCAACTCAGGAGCTGCCCCCTGGTGGTCAGTGCATTCCCACAAGGGGAGCCCCGCTCAGCCAGAAGCTGGGCTCAGGGCTGGCAAGTGCAGCAGCAGTGGCAGAAGCCTCTCCCACCTCCACAGCAACGCTAAGGATGTCTGTCTGCTGGCTTAGGCCCAACATCCCCTGAGGGCTCCAGGACTTGGAGAGGGCACAGACCCGGCTGAGGGATCCCCTTCTCCCCAGTGAATGAATTTTGTGCATCGGGCCTCTAGTTATCAATAAAAAGCATAAAGATGCAAAAACAAAGCACTAAATATGCCTCAAACAGGACACTTGTTTACAGTATGAGAACTGAACAGGGAAGCAGAGCACAGCCTTGTTTGGCCTCATCTTGGAATATGAGTGCTCAGCACCTCAAATTTTTCACAACTATGCACATGTGCATGTCCAGAAAGTGTCTAGAGTATTGATGTTGGGATTACAGATACATTTTAGAGAGTACACACATTTATAAATACAGAACCCACAATCAGTGAGGGTGATTGTGTGTTTGTATATCCTTTTGTCTGATCTCTGTTTTTTTCTGCCTTTCTCCTTTCCCATTGTGCCCTCTTTTATCTTCTCTAGATAAAAATAAGTAATCAAAAATTAAAACTTCTCCTTTTTTTACCTTGTTTCTGCAATCTTTATTTTCTTCAGTTTTTCAGAAATGTCAGGGCTATCTACACACACACAAACACACACAATCTTTGATTTCAAATAAATTCAGCATACATCTATGTTGCCAACATGTGGTGGCTGATTATAAAGTATAATTGTTTTATATAACATGATGTCTGCTTGACAAATGGTCTTTAAACTGTACATAATATCTCAACAGAGAATCAAAGGCACGTCTAGCAATTCTTACTTTTTCTTTTCTTTTCCTGACCTCTATATCACCTCATACTATACAGGGCAAGAATGTCTGTATTTCTGATTTCTTTTAAAGCTTCAAATTACTTGAATTTAATTTAGCAATCTGTTCTTCATTGGAGACTAGTTGAATTTACAAAAGCAATTACACCAGTTTCCTGTGACTTTGAAGGATTTATATAGTTGTGTTAATTAAGTAGAAGAAGAGAAAGTGTGGATTGCTGGTGATTTTCCAGTGGGGAAACAAAACAATTGTCGTCATCTGTGCAGCATTAATTGCTACATAGGGTAGGAGATCAATATTTTTAACATTTTAAGTGGTTTTGCATAAATGTTAGCAATAAGCAAGCCATTTCATGTCTTATTGGTTTGCATTTTTAATAATATTGGAATGTTAGCCTTCCCATAAAGGGAAGATTGCAACAAAACTGAAATAGTGTTGCAACCTTGCTAGTTATGTGCAAACTGACCTCGTGTACCCCCTTTGGGGAACACTCAAAGACAATGGTACTGTTGAAAACATAAAAAGAGGAGGAGGTAATTTATTTTTAATTTTTCTTACATTTGTAAATTTAGTGCCATGTGAAGCTAACAATACTGGCCAAGGACTCCAAGGAATAAATTCCATGAACACTATATCTTTTCTTTTATTATGTTATATTAGGTCTTCTTTTAAGAACTGATCATTAACTTAGTAACATTGCACCAAAATATTGATTGGTATTATTTACTTGTACAAAGAGAAAACTCAACCAGATTCTCTGCTATTATTTAAAAACGGAGAATCTGAAAATGTAATGATCATGATTCATGTGTTCAACAATGATTACTGGGCTCCTGGGTTGTACCAGGCCCTGTTCTAGAAGTGAGAATGTAAAGTGAGCATGAAAGTTACATTCCGTGGGCATAGAGGTGGTTGTGGCAGGACTAATCATAAAAGAAAAATATCACACTATTTTCAGGTAACGCTAAGAAACAAAATAAAACTGCTGGTACTTTAGAGAGGGTTTAAACAGCCAGGTCCAGGAAGGCCTCCATAAGAAGGTGGCATTTCTGCTGCTAGCTGAATGAGGAGAAGCAAGCTATTAAAGATATGGGGGAGCTCGGGCCAGTGTGGCTCAGTTAGGTGGAGCGCCATCCTGCACACTGAAAGGTCCTGGGTTCGATTTCTGCTCAGGGCAGATACCCAGGTTGCAGGTTCAATCTCTCTCTCTCACATCAATGGAAGCCTGTCCTTGGGTAAAGATTTACAAGAGAAAAGGTATGGAGGGAGGTTTCCATGCAGTGAGGACAGCAGGTGCCAGTCCTGCTGAGTGGGCATGGGAGTGAGGAGAGATAAGACTAGAAAGGCCAGAGCCAGACCACAGAGGGCCTTGTATGCCATGGAAAGGACTCTGGATGCATTCTAAGTGCAATGGGAAGCCATCACAGGCTGTAAGCAGAGGAAGTGCCTACACTTCTATTACTTATAAAATGAAATCTGGCTGTGACGAGAATGAACAGGAGGAAGGCCTGGTGGGAGAAGAGTGGACAAAGGAGTTAGTAAAATCTTATTCATCATTTTAAGTCCAGGTCAAACAGAAGCAGCATGGACCCGGGAGAGACAGGGCAGCCAATGCGGGCACCACAATATTTCTGACATAAAGCTGCTCATTGGCTGTAGTTGGACTATGTTATTTTAACATTCAGTTCTTATCAAGGTTTTAAGGAGGAAAGTGGAGCTTTTCAATGTTAATTAGTGCTACATGTATGGAAATGAACAACAGACTTACCAAGTAGGTCACTTTTTTCCTGCCTCAGAGGGAAAATGAGCTTATCCAGAGTTTCTGGGGGATTCTAATGCTGATGTTGTGAAGTTCCCTTGTTTGTCAGTGCCTCATTTGAGAGGGATCAAATAGAGAAACCTTTCCATTTTGCATTTAGGGAATACACAACACTAGAAGCAGAAGCAGATTAAGTAGGGCATTTAAAGAATAATTACTTCTGTTTTTGAAGGATATAAAGTATTCTTATGTTCATGATACTGTTATACACTAATTAACACAGTCCTTGTGACCAGTGACAACTCCAGCATTTTTGTGCAGAAGGGCTGTTGAAGCTGCATTTAAATAGCAAGCACGGTACCTTTTAGTAGGCTAATTGAGAGTTAGCTGGTAAGTGGCGGTGGGTGGGTATTTAATCAGGGTTCTCCAGAGCAACAGATTCACTAGGAGCTGTATATTTGTATGTATACACACATGTTGTAGTGTGTGTGTGTGTGTGTGTGTGTGTGTGTGTGTGTGTGGAGAGATTTATTATAAGGAATCGGCTTATGTGTTTATAGAGACTTAGAAGTACCAGATCTGTAGTAAGCAGGCAGGAGACCCAAGAGAGCCAATGGTATAGTTTGAGTCCAACTCCAAAGACTTGAGAAGCAGGAACATGGTGTAAGTTTCAGTCTGAATCTGAGATCTGAGTCTGAGTGAGTCTGAGTCTGAAGGCAGGAGAAACCAATGTTCCAACTTAAAGACAGTCAGGCAGACAGAGTGAATCTCCCTCCTCAGCCTTTTTGTTCTATTCAGACTTTCAGTGGATTGGGTGAGCTGACAGGTGTTGGGGAACACAATATGTTTTACTAAGGCTACTAATTCAAATGCTGATCCCAGCCAGAACCATCCTTACAAACATACCAGAATAATGTTTAACCAAGTATCTGGGCACCCCCTGGCCCAGTCACGTTGACATCAAATTAACCATTGTGGTGGGATCTGATGAAAATAATCCCCCCTTGGTGTTCTCATGACTGACACGTGAAGTCATCTAATCACTCAAAATCACAGTCTTCTCATCTTTAAAATGGAAATAATACAGGGAACTCTGTAAGTGGGATCCAGAAATATAAATCATGTAAACTTCAGGGTTATATTATTATAAGGTTTATGATGTTATCTGAACCCAAGCAGATAACTGACTTGGAATTCCTGGGTCTGCTAACCAATTGTGAATATTTGGAAGAATAGATAGGATGATGCATATAAAGCACTTAATAGTGTCACGTGGAACAGAAAAAACTTATTAACACAAATTATTTTTCCGTATTTCTCTTTTTCCCTCCTCTTCCTCCTTTTTCTTAGTCTTCTTATGATTCATACTCTTCTACAACTTCAACAAACATCTAACACTCTTGGACATTCAATCTTTCTAAAAACACTTTGTTTGCCATAATACCACATTCTGACAATCTTCTTTTAAATGTCTGACATTTTTTTTTTCTCTGACTCTTTAGAGGACTTTTACTTGACACTTGACACTCTTCAATTGATAAAATGTCTCAGCATCTGATCCTTGGCCCACTGTAACCTTCCTCTGTACAGTCACCCTAGGTGAGCTCTCCATGTTCCAAGTTTCAACTACAACCTAAGCACTGAAGTTCCCAACCAGTGTTCTCAGCCAAGATTCACTCAACAAATCAAAAAGTGAACCTATTATTGTCCATTCAAACCTTAATTCTTGTATCTATCCCTGTGCCTTCTCACCAATTATTCACCAAGTCTGTTTGTTGTATCTGCCTTTGCCAACTTTTCTACAATTGCTTTGGCTGCCCAAATTCATGCTCTTTGCTGCTCTTTACATTAGAGCATCCCAGCTACACATAAACTAAAACACAGTTCTCTTCTGCTTGACACCCTTCAATGGCAGCATCAAAGCTCTTCCACCTGACCTGCAGGTCCCCCTTTAATGTGGTTACTGCCCATGTCTCCGGCCTCTTTCTCAAGCACTCCCTGCCTTTTATTTTATGATTCACCAACTTCGAATATGTTTTCATTCCACCCATACACCAAGCATTTTCTCCTCTTGTTCCCTCTGCCCCAAATGTCCACCTTCTCCAACGTGGCCTTGTCCTAACTAACTCATCAAATCTTAGGGTAGCTCAGAAGTCATGCTTCAGACAGATTTTCCTGACACCTCTAGTCTGGTGAAGGTGTTGTTCCTTTCTGCTATTAAATAATTTACCTTATTGCTATTGCATCTGGTTTCTCTCTTTTTTAAAATGTATTTTTATTGATTTCAGAGAGAACGGGTGAAGGAGATAGAGACAGAAACATCAATGATGAGAGAGACTCATTGATCAGCTGCCTCCTGAACACCCCACACTGAGGATCAAGCCTGCAAACCAGGCATATGCCCTTGACCAGAATAGAACTCATGACCCTTCGATCTGCAGGCCAATGCTCTATCCACTGAGCCAAACAAGCTAGGGCTGGTTTCCACAATGTACTAGTCAGTTGGGGATGCTATGACATAATATCATAAGCTGGGTTGCTACCAACAACAGGAATTTATTTCTCATAATTGGGAGCTGAGAAGTTTAAGATCAAAGTGCAGCTCCATTCAGTGCCTGGTGAAGGCCCTCTACCTAACTGCTGTCAGCCTTTTGTTGTACCCTTACGTAGAGGAAAGCAGAGCGAGCTCTTGTGTCTCTTCTCATGGGAGCACAAATCCATTCAAGAGAACTCCACCACCGTGACCTAATTACTTCCCTCAGGGTCCACATTCTAATACCATTACCTTTGAGGGTTAGAATTTCAAAAATGGACTTGGGAGGAGGGACACAAGTAATGCCCATAATATCTGCTAAACTAGGAGCAGCTAACTGGGGAAGAACTCATCCTCATTCTCTATAAATTCCCTATTTCTGGCACATTCTCGTGCTAAGAGATGCTCAATAACCGTTTCTTATAAAGCACACCTAGATTAGGAAAATATTGTTCCAAACTTTCAGAAGTTTACTTATTATGTTTACTTATATTCTCAGAAACATAAAACAAATTAGCAAACAAAACAAAGTTAGCAAAAACAACACAAAACAAAAATTCAAAATATGTGTTTAATAAAATAAAATAAATATACACTGTAATCATTTCCAACTAATGTCTTATGATTATTAACAGATTGTCATTTTGTGCATGCACAAAAGTTAATTTCTGCTTAGTCTCCTAAGGACACCTTTAACAATTCAGTTCATCACTCAGACTTAAAGCTTAACGGCTGTAAAATGTGGTGCTCAATTTATTTTAATTCAATTCAATTTATTTCAAGAAATATTTATGAAATGTCTGCTCTGTATAAAAAGTGAGTTAGATCTTTTTATGGACATTATGGTGATTAAAATATAGTCTCTGTTCTGAGGAGTGTGCACGATGGTAGGGATGCTTAGACAAGTGTACACATATCTATAAAGCATAAGCTGAAAGTCATAAAAGTGCTTTAAATAATGTATCATAAAGAATCAGAGGGAGCAGATAAATTAGTAGGCTTTGAAAGGACTGTAAGGAGGATCTAGAATGAATTCCTAAGAGCAAGATATATCAAAGAAGATTTAGTTTTTTATTCTGAGTTTCATTTTGGGTTATTACATATGGCAGCCATAGACAAAATATAACTTAATTTTGTGTGGTAATAACAAACAGACTCAGGTTTTAAACCTGTTTTTACACTCAACAGGTTATGTGATTTGAGAAATTAACTGTCTCTCAATTAGTTTCCTAATTTTTAAAGTGATGACAATATCACCTGCCTTATGGTGTTATTCTGCTGACTCCAATGAATGTGCTTAGGACTCAGGAGACATGAGGATTGGATGATAGGTGTTTTAGTGATTGGTGGGACAATCATACTTCAGATTCTTTATTAATGAATGGGTTTTAAAAGAAAGTATCTAGCAGTTCGCCACATTTGAGTTTATTTTCTACATTTTTATTGTAGTTTGGGTTGAAGACAGAAATCTTGGTTAGAAAGTTTGCGGACAACAAAGGTGATTACTAGCAATTGATTTAAAGAATTTTAGAATTCTAAAAGCATCTGCTTTAGCATCATTATTTTAGAACTAAGAAAATGAAGTCTAGCCCTGGCCAGGTGGCTCAGTTGGTTGGAGTATTGCCCCATACACCAAAAGGCTGTGGGTTTGAACGGGTCAGGCACATAAGGGTGGGGCAGCTGATCAATGGATGTTTCTCTTATATCAATGTTTCTCTCTCTTTCTCCTCCCTACCCCACCTTTCTCTCTCTTTAAAAAAGTCAACAAAAACATATCATTGGGTGAGGTTTAAAAAACAAAACAAAACCAAGTCTAAGATGGCAGACAAGGCCATCGTAGTACCATATCTAAGATCCTGGTCTTGGATATTGAGATCTGGAGTTGTAGGTGAGCATTCGAGGAAGAATATCAGTCTCTCGTTCCATATGTGAAGAACAACAAGAATGCAGACAAAGATTGGTTCCAACTGCAGTCTAACAAGGCAGGTACCAGGTGGTTTAGAAAAAGATGGCTCATCCATGACCTACACAAATATGTTTGACATTGAGTTCGGCATTCTTATCATGTTTCTCATTAATGCTCCAGAAATGGCAGTTCCTGAACTGGATGGAAAAACAGCAAATATGTAGAGAGGTAGCAAAATATGCCTGACCCATCACTCTAAGCTTTTTTGGTTCAGGAATGTGCCCACTTTTGGATTAGCTCATCTCATGGCCATGGGGCTGGGCCCATAGCTGGCAGTGGAAATCCCCAATCTCATTTAGAAGGGCCTGATTCAGCATAAAGAGAAATGCAACCAATAAAGAAGCAAGCAGGCCTTAACTGGTTTGGCTCAGTGGATAGAGCATAGGCCTGTGGAATCAAGGGTCCCAGGTTCGATTCTGGTCAAGGGCATGTACCTTGGTTGCGGGCATATCCCCAGTGGGGAGTGTGCAGGAGGCAGCTGGTCGATGTTTCTCTCTCATTGATGTTTCTAACTCTCTATCCCTCTTCCTTCCTCTCTGTAAAAAAAATCAATAAAATATATTTAATAAAAAAAAAAAGAAGAAGAAGCAAGCAGCCATTGAAACAGGATAAAAGGACCTTTGATAGGCTTTTATTTCTGTTTTCCTGTGCATCACTTTTCTTACTCATGTAACTGCTTCCCTGTATCACTTCATCTGTAGTTTTTACAATGTAGCTGCAACAGGCATTGCTGGGGGTAAGAAAATAATTGCTCTTGAATTTCTAAATTAGGTTACATGGGGAAGGAAAGACTTGGGCTTTGGAAAACAAAACAAAAAATTACTATTCCTTCCCCAGGTGGAGAAATTTGAGATCCTAGAGGAATAGAGTGTAACTGAAAGTGGGTACACAGTCTTTCTGTTTTTTTGTTGATAACTCATCAATATAACCTGCATTCTCTGATTTAAAAAATAGTGGGAAAAACTGAGTTTATTAAAAAATGTTTCATTTCATTTACCATAATTTTTTTATGACACAACAAACTTTTATACTGTATTTGAGGAAATATTTTGTATTGACTATAAAATATAATGATCTACATTCTGCAACATCTACACCATCACGGAAGAAATGGGCACCATATTATCAGAAAACTGACAAGCCCAAGTCACTCATCAGAGGCCATAATGATGGAAGAGGGCCTGAAAAATGGTCCTTGCCCTTATGGAAGGAACAAAAGTTGTTCAGTATAAAGGAAAAAAATATATAGATATAACACCTATTCATATCAATTTCAATGGCAATTGCATAGCATATCTTTTACATTGCTTCAATAGAAAGTACCTGGGCCTATGGGAAGACATTACAAAGAGGAGATTTTTAGTTTAAAATAACTAAAAATTAGGACAGTCCAAAAGTATCTGCCTTATAAAATCATTTGCAAAACATAATTATTAGATTAATTATTCCCAATAGAAAGGATTTAATTCATTTATTGTTCTCTGTTCTTATATTTTCAATATGCTTTAACCAACATAAATATGACTTACAAATTTCTTTTAAGTCCACCTTCCCCCCCCCCAACCCCCTCTGCCAGTTGGATTTAAATTAGTTAACTTCTCAATGACCACTTTCATTGTTTTAGGTCAGAAATTTAGAATTTCTTATATATTCTGGACTGTAAGTTGTACTGTGGAGGGAGAAAACATAAGCGTCAACAATTCTCCTTTCCAAATAATATAACAAGAATTTAGAAATCGCATGCAATTTGTGTTTTGAATGGGAAAATTATTTTAGTTTGATTACTGAGATAAAATGGATAGGAGTTATCATGAAATAGATAGGTTAGAATCACCCTAGACACAATATATAGCATGAAAAATAAAGATAAGTGAAAAAGAACAGATGGAGAATGTAAAAAGAAAAGTTATGGATAGAAATTAATGAATACTGACATTATTTATGGAAGAAAAGTGAAGAATATTGACATTCATTTCTAATACCTGATCATCTCAGAGGTCAGAAATTCTGAGTTCCGGCATTAGGTCTATAAATTATAGGGTGACCATTTGAATAAACTGATAAATATTTCTGAGCATTTTCTTTATGTTTAAGGTGAGGGAAATGAAATAACCCGGGGCTATCTTGGGGCTCACAAATAATTATTGTCAGGTAGTTTATCAAAGAAAATATAAATGTCTTACCTTTTAATAATAATTTTGTGCAGAAAAGGGGTTTCATTTTTAAAAAGAAAGAAAAATCTAGGCTTTTCTCCAAGTGCTTCATTTTACACTGTCACATTGGTTTGGCTATTTGTCAGAGAATCTTTTGAGACATTATATCTCATATCAGAACTGTCTCGGAGAATAATTGTTTGCTTTGGGGTCTTATGGCAGTAATTCTAAAATCTCTGGAGGCAAGGTTATTTACAGAATAAGGTGAGAAAATTTGGAACATTGCTAAAAACAAAGACAGTCCCTTCAAGTAACTTTTAGAAAACACATCTAATATTTTCTATAACATGTATGGCCAATCCCGGAAACTGCCATTAAATGTCATACTTATATTATTGAGAGTTAATTACAGTGAGAGATAAGAAATAGAAGAAACAGCTATAATAATTCTCTAAGATACTGCACTTTTAACTTGCTAAGATAGAAGTTAAAAATGGCATCTCTAATACAGCACCTAGGGCAATACCAAGAACTCCTCTGGACTCAGTAAATGTTTGTTAAATGAAGGTCCCTGTTTATCAGTCATATCAAGGGCCAATCAATGGATCAATGTCAAAATAATACAAAATGTTCGAATTACTTGGGAATGGTAAAGAGAGAATTTGAAAAAAAAAATTAGTGACCAGAAATGTATATTTTTTATCATCAGTTTCTTTAAAAATGTACATTTATTATCAATAAAAGCTGAAAGACAAAAGAAGCTTATTACTACACAGATAAACAATATCACCATTAGATATCTACTCTGCAATGTGGGTCTCAGTTGGAGGCCATCCAAAAGCCTTTAAAAACTAAAGGAAATTGAAAATATGTTCCACTTGGCTCACTGATAATAAAACAAATTCTAATCATCACAAACATGATTTATGATCAGGTTTCAAAACCAAAAATCAGTCCAGTTTTGCCATATTTCGGTTCCCTTTATGCCCCATGTAAGATAGGCCGCATCTCAGATATGAGCAGATCATCTACTTAATGCAAATCAATAGAATGTAAACCATTGTATGTCTCACAGAGAAACTGATTCTTTACTAAAATTGGCCTTTGAAGGAGAGCTTGTATATATTTATCAAATAAATTCAAAGATGACTAAAAATAATTGAATTAAAAATTCCCTTTGCATTTATGGTTTAGCTCCACCCCTCCTCTACCCCATTAAAGTCTCTGGACTTTTATTGCAAATGAACTACACACAGCTCTCAAAGACAAATATATATACAAAAACACAATCTTTTAATAAAGGCTTCTGCATTTCCTAATGCAGGTGTAGCCACCTATTTTACAAGATACATTTTAATGAATGTAAAAGAGCAGGAGAAAGTGATGAGAGTTTAATTTATTTTGGAAGTAATGGTTTGTACAGTAATTATCGAGAAGCAGCCACTTGTCAAATGGAATCAGTAACAAGTGCAGTTGGGAGAGGTTTTCTGCTGCACAGGCATTGTGAAATGTTTTACTTGCAATGAGAATGGACTCACAGACAATAGTTTATGTTGCTTAAAACACACACACACACACACACACACACATACAACTATAAGCCAAATATATTTGAGGAACTCTATGTGCTAGAATGTTTGTGAAGATTAATTTTATTTTACATCAATTCTCTTTGTTTATAACAAAAATATATAGAAGGCTCCAATGACAGATAGATAGTATTTAATATATTGTAACTTTATTCACTATTTCATTCATCCTTGGCCTGGAAACACTGACTTGGGTGTGTGGGCAGGAGAGATGGAGAGTCACAGAGTCCGTGGAGCATCTTCAAGGAAGCAGCACCTAGGGAACAGGCCTAACAAAAACTCAAGTAGATTATCAAGAAATATATAACACATCAGTGGCAGAGAGTGAGAGGCATTTCAGAGAGATCTCGGGGATAAGTGATGAGAAAGGTTAGAATCCAGAAAAAAAGGTCCTTGGACTGAACTGATCAATAGGTAGTTAAAGAATTCACAAGTGGCTCAATCAACTCATTCTGTTTTTCCACTTTAAAAATTAATGCAAGTTACTTTCTTGTCATTTGTCTATGTCACATTTGCATTCAAGGTAACACAGTTTAAGGAATTCATTGGAACAGATCATAGATAAACAGAAGATCTGATTTCACCACACCTTGCTCTGGTTGTTGACATATCTAAATTAACTGATCTAAATATCAAGTTCTAGTTGTTATATGTTATAGTGCTCAGGGGATGATTGGAACTCTTCTCTCACTCCATTCCCTGGAAAGTAGCATGTGTAAATCACTTTGCAAGTAGCAGTTATAACATTCATTTATAACAAACACAAACTAACAAGAGTGAGTTTTACCCTCTTTGTCTGAAACAAAACAAAACAAAAACACAAAAGAAACAAAAAGTTTGTCAAAATATATAAAACATTTTTTGTTTCACCAAGGGTGGTGATTACTGACAGATAGGAAACAAACAAGTGAGCCCTGGTTTGCTGCCTTGAAAGAATTTCCAGGACATGGCACAGGGAGGGAGCTCTGAGCGGGGTAGTCCTGCAGACTCCCGAAGCTGAAGGAAGCTAAGGTACCTGGGAGACAAAGGCAGCTCGAGTTCATATGACAGAATAAAAGAGAGGAGAGCTACACGGAGGGAAAATTCTTGGAGGTCTGCACACTGTTGCCCTTGAGTTTCCAGCAGAATACTGATCAGTACCTGCATATGATGAAACCCTATAAAGCTGGGGAACATATACCTGAAACTTTTAAATAAGCAGTACCTTCCGGTCTAGGACTCCCTGTTCCCTTCAGTAGAGCAGAACACCTCATAATTCAGAGACAATTGGTTTTAGAATTCGGACACGCTTGCTCAGTAGTGGGGAATAGTTAGCCCTAGACTAAACACTTTCTTTTAAAGTACTAAAGAAAACAATTGTCAACCCAGTATCCTGGGCCTTTCAAAAATAAGATGAAATTAGATTTTTTCAGACATTTAAAAGGGATAGAAATTCACTTACTGAAGAAATGTTAAAGAAAGTTCTTCAGGCAGAAAGAAAATTAGTCCCGATGGAAATATGGACGTACACAAAGGTACAAACAGCACTGCATAATACATAAGATTATTTTCTCATTAGACTTTAAATATCTCTTTACATAATAATTGGCCTTTTAAACAAAAAAAAAATAAAATATAAACAACAGAGTTTAAAACCTATGTAAAGGTAAAATGTGTGACCTGAAAAGCATTAATACCAGACAGAAGAAATTGACATATACTTGGATGAGGTTCTTATCCTATATGTGAAGTGAAATAATCTATAATAATAAAAGCATAATATGCTAATTACACTGGACAGTAGAATGACCTTCTGGACGTCCTTCCAGACACCTTTCCCGACGAAGCTATGAGGGCCGAGCCCCTTGCATGAATTTCGTGCATCCGGCCTCTAGTATTATATGAAAGTAAACTGCAATAAGTTGAAAGTTTGCTATAAAATGTAAAACAGTTTGGCAGTTTCTTAAAGATAAACATGTACCTACTACCCAACAACATTTAGAGATTCCACTCCTGGTTACTGACCCTTGAAACAGGGAAGCTAATGTCTCTGAAGTCACACACCTTAATATTTGTAGCAGTTTATTATGATGGCACAAACTGTACAAAAACAAAATCTCAGGCAACAGGTGAATAGATAAAATAATTGTGGTATAGTCAAACAATAGAATACCACTCAGCATTAAAAAAGAAAGAACTACTGATACATGCAGTAGTATGTTTGACAATCAAAATAATTACGCTGAGTGAAAGAAGCCAGATTTCTAAGAGGTCACATTGTTTGATTCTATGTACAGAAAACTCTAGAAAACACAAATTAATCTATAATAACAGAAATCAGATCAGTACATTGCTAAGACAGTAAGACAGGTTTCTGGGCAGTATGGGTGGGAAAGAGAATATAGGATTGCCAAAGGGTCAGGAGGAAACCTTCAGGGATGATCCTATATAATAAGAGAGGGATATGCTAATTATCCCAGATATGCTAATTAGTCACGACCAGTATGCAAATTGACCATCAATTCAACACACAAGATGGCCACCCCCATGTGGTCAAAGATGGCCGCCCCATATGGCCACAAGATGACCTGCACGGGAGGGCAGTTGTGGGCGATCAGGCCATAGGGGAGGGCAGTTGGGGGGGATCAGGCCTGCAGGGGAGGGCAGTTAGGGGCAATCGGGCCAGAGGGGGAGTAGTTAGGCATCGATCAGGCTGGCAGGGGAGTGGTTAGGGGGTAATCAGGCTGTCAGGCAGAAGCGGTTAGGGGCAATCAGGCAGGCAGGCAGGAGAGAGTTTGGGAGCCAGCAGTCCTAGATTGTGAGAGGGATGTCCAACTGCCTGTTTAGGCCCGATCCTGGGTAGAGGGGTCCCGAATAGGAGAGGGTGAAGGCTTGGCTGAGGGACACACACACACACACACACACACACACACACACACACATGAATTTCGTGCACAGGGCCTCTAAAATTATATATATATTCTCAATCATGATTGTGGAGATGGTTTCATCATTGTAAATATATGTCAAAATTTATACTTTAAATGTATGCAATTTATTGCCTACTATACCTCAATAGAGATGTTTAAAGTAAACCTAGTTGTTGTCAAAATACTGCCATACCTGCTATTTGTTTGGCTTTCTGTTGCTAGTCATAGTACTGACTACTGTCTAATTTCATCCTTCAGACTTGTCAAAATTTAACTTGAAATTGCTTTTGGCGTCTGTCCTCATCATGCCTGTTGCTTATTTATCTTTGCCCAGGAAATTGTCCATGTTAGGAAAATTGTCATAGTCTGGTCCTCCAGCCATAGCAGATATTAGCTGTTAATATCTTTCCCTTATTTCCTTCTTATGGGATGAAGACAGGTTATATCACGCTCTCTTGTTCAGCTTGCGAGGCTCTCAGGTGATATATCAGTTTCAACCCATGTTAAATAAACCATACGTATATCCAGGTTCAATGGAGAAAACACATAGAAAATGAAAGTTTAATAATGCCCACTAAACATTAGGGTCCTGGAAAAGTCTGCCACTGGTGTATTCTAACTTGGTTATAAGGTATTGTATATTACTTGTTTCACAATGTGGTTAAAACCCCTCTCTTCAGACTGCATTTATCTACCTCCTTCTAGCAGCCTTGGTTCTGAAGCATTCCCAGTGGAGACACAGTGATTTGTCTTCAGGTTTGCTTTTATAGAGATTCCTATTCATCCCACCAAGAGTCAAAGAAAAAATAGCTACTCCCTAACTACTCATCAAAAGCATTGATGTTTAAGAATTATTTCCTCCAACTTAAAAAAATATATTTCTCCATTCCCTTAGGAAACTTTGATCTAAAATAGATTGACCACCTGATGAATTGCCTGATTTTAAATTCCTTACATTTTTTTTCATTTCGTTTAACATATTTTAAAATGCTAAATTACTTCATTTAAACATGTACCATTAAATTTAGCTGAAATGCATGGATTTTGCATAACATCTTTCTAATTTCTTCATATCATTATTTTTGTAAAATTGTAGGACTGGGAATAGTTATAATTCCACAAATTCATAGGATCTTGAAGTTAGAATGTTAAGGATAATCTGCTTCAATTGAATATTTGCTCATTACTTAATCCAAGTTTTAGTTTCTCCTTCTCAATACTAATAATGATCCCCACTTGCTAATAATGAAAGTTTTCAGTGATGTGCCAATGCTCTGGCAATATTATTATTTTAATTCTACAAGAATAGAAACTTTGATCTAAAATAGATTGACCACCTGATGAATTGCCTGATTTTAAATTCCTTACATTTTTTTCATTTCGTTTAACATATTTTAAAATGCTAAATTAGTTCATTTAAACATGTACCATTAAAGTTAGCTGAAATGCTGACTTCTACATTTGTTAGCTGTGTTACCTTTGGGAAGTCTTAGCACTTGTTTAGACTTATTTCCTTGCACACTAAGAAACTGACACCTAAGGAATTAAAGACGTTTCTCCCAATTTTGTAGCTAATAAGGAGCAGAGTTGTGACTCACATCCCCATCCATGTGATGACACAATCTGTGCTCTCACCCACTATCAACCATATTTCATGCCTATAAAATAAGGAGTGTATAAAAATTGAATGAGACAAAAGGTGAAAGTGGATAGAACAGTGCCTGGAAAATGGACTCTTAAAAAATGATAGTGTTCTAATGCCGTTTGAGCATCCCTCAACAGGTGGTCAATTTATCCTCCATTGGAATCCTTATGGTCACAAAAGGTTAACTATTTCACATTCTGTTCCAATTCTGGATAATTCTAACTCATAGAAGATGCTTTCTTATACTGAGCTGAAAACTGCTCCCCTATAGCTATCACCTCTTTGACCTGTTTCTGCCCTCCAGTTGGAATATTGATTGCAATTTCATTAAATTTAGCGCTTAATTTAGGGAGAATTGGCATCCTTACAATATTGAGTCTTCCTATGCAAGAATAATTTGAAGCTCTGATTAATTCAAGTTTTCTTCAAAGATGTCCTGCACAGGTGATTTTGAAGAGTGTATGCCTTCTGGTGGTTGCATAACGGAAAAAGGGTGATTTTCATTTCAAAAACAATTCAGGCTTAAATTCTGGATACATCTTTTATTGAATGAAAATTTGAATTCTCATGGTCTGTTTCTAAATTGATAAAATGAAAATATAATCATCTTCCTCCTGTGGTTGTTGTATGTAAAATTGCTTTGCACGGTGTCTGCAACATAATGATATTCATTAACATTAGCTACTATAATTAATATTGATCACCCAGCCTATTTTCTAGCATTTTAGGAAAAGACACCACACACTCTTTTGGAAATCTATGCTAATGTGTCAGAGCCTTCATTATCAGAACATTATTCTCAAATTAATAGTAATAGCATAAGTATTTTGCATTGTCATAGTTTTCTTTCAGAAGATAGTAGTATATAAGAATAAGGCTTTTGAGAATATGGGATCTTGAAACAGACACAATTGGGCTTCAATACTGACTTCTACATTTATTAGCTGTGTTACCTTTGGGAAGTCTTAGCACTTGTTTAGACTTATTTCCTTGTCTGTTAACATGGCAGGAAAAGATAGTACTTACCCAGGGAGCTGCTGAGTATTAAATGAGACTGACACATGCTAGTTTTTGCTGCTGTATTAAATGAGATAATGCATAGTAAAAGCATAGGTAGTAATGGATATGTAACCACATCAATTATTGTAATTGTTATTTCTCAGACAAAGCCAGATTTGTAATAGGATCCATAAAACAGGTTTATGAAACCTGCACAGCAGTGGCACACTCCCTTGATGTGGTTGCTCATTGGGAAAGCCTGCTAATTCCATATGTAAATTCTTTAACAGAACTGTCACTGGCTTTACTCATTTACTCTAAGAGAAATGTGGGTTTGGTTGTTTTTGTTTTTTGTGGGGATTTTTTTGTGGGTTTTTTTTTTTTTTTGGAAGTCAGAACTGGAATAAGGCAGAACCCAGTAGAAACTCTTCAAGAATCTAACTTTCCCAGCAATACAAGGGTGTTATTTACTGGTATGAGTCTTCGCAAAATTTACAAAACAGGTGACTTCTCAATCCCATGCTTACTTTATTCCTTCCTCTGTCTCAATTTAAAAAATATTTTATAAACTTTATTGTTGAAAGTATTACAGATGTCCCTTTATCCTTCCATTGACCACTCTAGCCTGCACTCCCCACCCCACCCCAGGCCTTCACCACACTATTGTCTGTGTCCATGGGCTCTGCATATATGCATATACATTCTTTGGTTAATCTCTTCCCACCCACCCACTCTTGCCTTCCCTCTGTCCCGTTGTATATCTCCTTATGATCCTATAGTCATATCTTATGTGAATATTAAGTACTCACTATTGTATTGAGTATTGTACTATGGCTATCATTACTTTTTGAAACCAATGATTTAATAACTCATTAAAATGTCTGTAAATAACCAGAGATCCTTCAGTTTAGAACAGTAGTTCTCAACCTTCTGGCCCTTTAAATACAGTTCCTCATATTGTGACCCAACCATAAAATTATTTTCGTTGCTCTGTTGCAACTCATCCTAGCCTAGCCCCACCATGCCTGCGGAGCGCTGCCACAGAGGCGGGAGAGGCTCCTGCATCTGCAGCTGCATTTGCCAGCTGTGAGCCCGGCTTCAGGCTGAACAGTGCTCCTGCTGTGGGAACACACTGACCACCAGGGGGCAGCTCCTGCATTGAGCTTCTGCCCCCTTGCGGTCAGTGAGCATCATAGCAACTGGTCGACCAGTCATTCTGGTTGTTCGGTAGTAATGGTCGCTTAGGCATGTATACATACAGATGTGAGATTAACAACAAAATTTTGTGAGGCAGAAAGCAGGGAAACCAGTGATAACTGACCTAGGCTTCAGCAATTTCCATTCTTCAACTACATTCCTAATTGTTAGGGCAATTCTGACAACTTCAGTCCTTCATTTTTGGGGAGTTTTTGCTTAGCATTTTTTTTTTTGACAATGTCTTTGCTTCCATTTTCCCCATTCTGTATTTCTAGAACTCTTATCTATTAGAGGTTTGAACATACTAAATTATTCTCTAATTATCTAATCCTGATTTTACTATCTTCCTTCTACTTTCTGAAATATTTCCTCAACTTTACTTTCAGATGTTTTAATTTTTTGGTGTTTTGTTTGTGCATGTTAACACTGTTTCATTTTCTCTAACAATTGTGCAATGAAACTTATTATTTTATATTAGTAAGTTTCAAGTGCTATTGTTGATTTTTATGGCTATTCTTTTTATAAAAAATAATATGTTTTTTTATAGAGTTCAATATTTTTTCTTATCTTTCTGAGGCTATTACTATAACTTGCTACTTAAGTGATTTATACAGTTGTTTCATACATCTATTGATTAATTATTGATTAATTAGTGAGGTTTTTCTTTCCCCACTACCCAATTCCATAGTTGAGAAGAGAATATTACATTTCTGGCTGATTCATTTTCCATTGTTATACTCATAAAATACTATGTTTCTCTTCCCTTAAATTTCAATTCATTGCTATCCATCACTGCTTCTTCCAAAAACAAAAACAGAGATGAGTCTTCACATATTTGGAAGAATTTATTTTCTCCTCTTCACTCCTGAAGAGGGTTCGTGCTTTGGAAAGCCAGCAAGTGGGGATGACATCTGTGAGTGTCGAGGGCACAAAGTCCCTGAGGGAACCACTGATTTCCCTAATCATGACTACCACGCACTGAGCACTTAGTATATGCCAAGGCAGTATGCTGAGTACTTGGCATTTATTTTCTAACTCAATCTTGGATATAAACCAACAGTTCAGGTATTATCATCATTTAGAGATGAGGAAACTGAGGCATGGAGAGAATAATAGCAATGCACTACTGTCTGGGCAACAAATGGCAGAGCAGAAATTCAATCTTATCACTAAATCAGTTAAGAGGCAACACTGCAATTAACCTAAAAAACAATACCGCCTCTTCCTCTCACCAGAGAGTAAAAAGGAAGCAAGGTTGAAGCTGTGCTAGCTCATCTCACTACTGTTCTTTAAAAGAACTCATGCCCTGAAAGGTAGGATTGGGAAAGGGAATAAAAAAGATGAAATGTTTTCCTTTTCACACAGAACAGGGTAATAATCAGAGGGACAATATAAGAGCTCATTAGCTCTTAATGAGAAACTCTGATTTATTGGTAATGAAGGTTGGCTTCAATATGTCCAATGTCTTCTAATGGGCAAATGATACTGAAATGGCAATGAAACTCAAGTTAAACAGACACAAACAGGGGTCTGCATACAAAAGGAAATTGGACATAGAACAGAGCATAAGATGTGGTTTCAGATTCAACACTGCAACTAACCTTTACAAAACTACGCTTTGTCAATTTTGGTGAGGCATCAAAAAAGAACATTCAGAATTACCTGGAAAGGCTATCAAAATCCTCCTCTATTTTCTGACTATATATCTATGTGTGGACAGATTTTATTCATACAGTTCAACCAAAATGACATATTTTCAATAGATTAGATGAAGACACAGATTTGAGATTCCTACTGTTTTCTAAAAAGCGAGATATTAAAGAGATTTGCAAATATATAAATACTAGAGGCCCGGTGCACAAAATTTGTGCACAGGGAGTGTATGTGTCCCTCAGCCCAGCCTGTACCCTCTCCAATCTGGGACCCTCGACGGATATCCAACTGCCCTTTTAGGCCTGATCCTGGTAATAAAATATCAAATTAGTGGAGAAAAACTAGAAAAGCTTCAGAATTTGAGTAAACTCTTTTTCATAGGATTATAAACTCCTTGAGGACAAGAATGTCATCTTTTATTGGTGTATGACTAGCACCAAACACTCAGTGCCTGTAGCACTCAATAAATGAAAGACAAAAAAGATTCATGGGTATATGAGTAGGTAGATCAGGGAGCTGAAACAAATAGGCAGATGACTTGAAGTGTAGACCAGATTACCTAGACAAACATTAATTTAGAAATACTTCCAGGAAAATTGGTTCTTGATCTCTCAGGTGGAGTCAGTAAAAGGGCTTTGATGTCATCAAAAGCATTTCTCTAAAAATAACCCCAATTTTCTGCTTTGGAATAACGTTAGACCATATAAAAGGTAAAGAAAACTAAATACAAATGTTAAACTAATCTTCAGTAAAATTAGATTAGATAAAAAAAAAAAAAAAAAAAAAAAAAAACTAAAAAGGAGGGTATACCTTAAATAATATTACAACATGCAGATAACAAAGTATATCCATCCCAGGAATATTGCATGCAATATTAATTGGAAAAGAAAGATGTGTTATAATATATGCTTTTTTAATTAAGAAATTTAAAAGAAAGTTGGGAAGGAGGTCAGCATTACATAATGTATTTTATTGAAGAAGATAGATATATTAGAATTAGTTACTAGAAATGAAATTTATTAGATCAGTGACTCGAGGAACTACATAAAGATTTTTAAGAGAATATGAAATATTGACCTGATCAGGAGGACACTGAATAATATGTACATTCCTGGAACTGCAAAAGTAAGAGCAAATAAGACATGGTTGGAGTTTGTTAAAGTGGATTAGTGAAGTACATGCAATTGAGAGATTGGCCCTGAGGGCCCACTCTTAATGCACGATGTGTCTCTATTCTTATGTTAATGGTATTATAAGGAGGGAAAAAAGCACATGCAAATCTGAAAAATAGCAGTCAAAGGTGGGGTTGGATGTATTCAAGTGCAAACTAGTTTCTCCTTGAAAGAAGATCTAAGAAGAAGTTAGGGATGGTTTATTTGGTGATGAAGTCACATAGTGATAGTCAGGTTATAGATAAAAGAGACTGCACTCACTGAGTATCTGTAATCTTGCACTCCTCAAGTACTGAAGCCTGTGATATATCCACTAACTGGGATGTTTCAGTATATGTAATGAATTAAATGCACTGTGCCATCGCATTGCTTCACCTGTATGTTTGATGCAATTCTGAATGGAAGCAAAAGCAAGAGGAAATAGTCTATCTGAGTCAACAGCTTAAAGAAATTAGATAAAATAACCAAGAAGTTAGGGTGCAAAAGGAACAACTGAAAAAAAAAATAGGCTTCTAACATATAGAAAAGGAAATGTCAAAATGTTTGTGATAAATATTTGAAAATAGTTTATCAATTACTGGAATTTAGAACCACAACGTAGACTTTAAAGCAGTAAATTCTGAACAAATAAAAGTAAAGTAATACTTTGGCTAAATAATACAGGTGCTAAATAAAAGGAATTTTATGACAAATAATCATACAGACTAAAAAATACAGATAGTTGCAAGAGTTTTAGTTAAATGTATTTGGCTGTGACAGAACACCAGGATATTTAAAAGCATATTCTAGTGTTTGAAGCTAACATCAAAGAAGGCAGTGGGATATTCTTTGGGAATAGTTAGTGTCTGAAAATTGGGTTGTACCAAAGAACTACCCTAATATAACAATCTATATGCTTCCAATTGGAAGAAAAGGGAAAAGAAAAGCCATTGGTCATCTTCAGTTCAAAGGCCAGCCATTTTGAATTCCAGATAACAATCACTTGTAGTGATGGTGGTTTGGAGTATGGTACCATTGTTTCCAATTAATTTATACCTGTGAGTAAGTCTGTATAGAAATACTTTGGTGTTAATAGCACATTTTGTTCATTTCTCATGGTATAGCTTATGCAAAAATGGAATGACCCATTAAATGGAAAAACATCTTCCCTTTGGGCTATACAATCTTCTTTAACCTTTCCTGAGTGGGTCTATTATTCATCCATTAGATAATGTCTGTCATTGCTATTGCATATGCCCCAATATTCAATAAGCACATATTTCACAGTGGCAGTACTACATTACCGACTCTTATTCACCTTACTAAGAGCCCCAGGTCTAGTTCTGGCCACTCATTCTAGTCATTCCCATCTTTTATCAGATTAGTGATAGTCTGTGCCTAATACTTATTTTGTACTTGCCCTTTTCCGAACTTGTGTTGACAGGCCATTTCTTATTTGTCAGAGTTCCTTTGAATTAATTTCCTCCTTTTTTTCTTGCCTAACTAGGTTATTGGAAAATCTAATAAGGAGGGCTTTCTCTTTCCATCATTCAGAGCATTGATAAACATTACTGGAATCAACTTGATCTGAAAGGAACATCCGTTGTATACCTTATCTTCTTTTCTTAGGCTTCTCATGTGAGTCCAACATGTCTCCCTTTGAAGAATTATCACTGATGGGCAGTTCAGTCTGACAATGGCTTATAGTTAAATTTAATCACTTTCACTTTAATTCTTTCCTAGTACTGATGTTCCCCAGTCCTTGACCTGTGTGGAAGCCACTAGGCTTATGAATGCCATCCAAATAATGCTGTCCATTCCCCATGTAAACACAGAGCTCTAGAACTTCTTGAGGAACCAAGCTCATCCTTAAGACACGCAATATGACACAGAATTGACCAGATAGCTGTTCCAATTTGATAACTGTGCAGCCTGAAGATACTAGGTTGCATCGTGCTCATTTTACAGCTGGGAGCTCAGTCATTCTTTATTGGGCATGAAACCAGTTATGATGAAGCTGGGGTCTTAAAGAAGTATCCCATCCAAAGTTTGCCTTTGGGTTATATGAAAATTCCTAATAAATTAACAAAACACTTCTTTTAGCTGTACTTCTGATATTCACCGTGGCCATATGAAATAATTTGAAGGATGAGTTATGGGAGTGATCTCTTTAATGTTGGGTGTGATTTGATAAGGAAGAAATTTAAATGTTAGTAAATGTAATAAAGTTAAGGTGTATGTACCCACAATTTTTATTTGATTTAGAAAGCATTGAATGTGTGACTCTGTGATTTTCTTATAGTTGGAACTGAGAATAGAGAGGAACTAAAAAAACTCTATTGAGTAACACAGTGCATTGGCACAGCTAAAGAGCTGATATACAAATAAGAACCTAGGAATACTTTCAACTTACAAATCAAGGAGAAAAACGCCTTCAGAGTTTATTCTTTCATGATTCTACTACATTAGAATTGTTGAAAAGCTATATGACACTAATTTTAATAACACCCGTATCAATTCAACTGTCATATGGCCCATATCTCAGTACTTTTTAATGTTCCAATCGTTAAGCTTCTAGACAAGCAGAGGGAAAATTGCTCAGCATCTCACACACAGTTAGCATGATGTGCCAATAGAGCGTCATATTAAATATGGCAGTGGAGTATCTCTTCCAAAGGAAACACATTCTTCCGTTTCTAACCATGGCTGTAAAGAAGCTTCTAAATGGCAACTCTCAAATTGGGGGTCTAATTTAGAAATGGTAGTAGGATGGCTGAGCACTCTTTACTTTAATTCCAAAATTAAGTTAAACATTAGTTTTCAAGCATTTGTTGTACTTAGTACTATTTGGAAGGCTAAGTATTACAGAGTTGGCATGCTATAAATTAATAAAAAACATAAAAGAGATTATTAATATAATTTGAACTATTGAATATCTTTAGGTTTATTTCTTTAACAAACATGTATGTAAGTACTTCCAGTGTGCCAGGCACTCTTCTAAGTGATTTACAGAGGTTAATTTATTTAATCCTCAAAGCAACCCTATGATTGATGTATTGTTATTATCATTCTCATTTTTCAGATGAAGAAATTGAGGGACTAAGAGATTAAATAACTTGTTTAAGGTCATATTACTAATAAATGACAGAACTGGGATTTGACCCCATATAGTCTGGCTCCAAATTCTGTGCTTTTAAGCACTATTCAATTCTATCAAACAAGAATGAAAGGCTTATAGCAAGTTGATAAATCTCTCATTTATGACATTACAATTGCTTAAAGTTTGTACTATGCAAAATATGATTCTAACACCATAAACAGTGGTATACTCACAACTTTATAATCATATTTTTGTTGTGCAAAAGATATGTTTATAAAATTTTTTGATGATGAGCTTTAAATTTAGAAGAAAAAACATGTTAAAATAGTAGAATTTTCCACATCATTTAGAATGTCAGGCAAAATGGTGAAACAAAATGATCACCTTTCAAAGACTAGCATTATCCAAACAAGGAAGTAATCTTAGAAAAAGTAACAAATTTTAAGTCCTCTGACTCTGGAACACTGAATACTGTGCTGTGTGCACAGGGGATCTGTAAATATTTGTGATGAGTGGAGATTTCTGCTGGCAGACCTTTCTTTTGAGGAGATACTTACATTTTCATCCCTGAGGTAAATGCTCAGCTAAATTGTTTTCCTTTCCGTATGCCCAATCAGAAAAGATCACCTATGTGAGAACCTAGCACCCATCATGGAATTTTTCTTAATAAAATGGCTGCTGGCTAAGGACAAAATTTTCTCATCCTTGGACTCCCCTTCCTTCTTCTTCTTTTCCAAATCTTCTTTCAAACTCATCTTAGAAAGTAAGTGGGTAAACCCACTCATGCTGAGATGTAAATAACTCGGAGAACTCTGGACATCACTCTACTCAGTTGTATTTAAATTATAAGAGTAAGTGTAGGTATTAGCCAGTTGGGCCAGGGAGATATCTGAGAGTAAATGTTTTTAGCTCCCAGAAAATCATTTTTTCCTCTGCAGTCTTTTAGGAAGACAAATTTGCTCCCCTGCATTTTACTTATGAATGTTGTAAAAAGAGGGTATCATGGAGACCTCAGCTGATATAGAATGCAGCAAAACCACTCCTAACGGAATTTAGACAAAAAGGCCACATCATTCACAGCACTCCATTTCTTATGAAACTAAATGATGGTTGACAATGAAATTCAAGCTTCTGATTTGTATTAAGTCTGACTATTGAAACTTGATTAGGCCTATAATTACAAACTGCTTGAATCAAGAATGTCAAATAATGGGGCAGGACCTTTATAGTTGAGGAATCAACTTACAACCCACGTTGGTCCAGGAACAACCTGCTCAGACAGCACTCAGTCATAAAGTGTCCTGAGTTTAACCTCATAAGAATTGTTGGGAGGATATTTTTGTCAAGTGTTCAAAACTGAATTCTTTATTTTGGAAACTCTAACTGATCCTGGGTAAGAGAGGGAGAGGGAGAGAGAGAGAGAGAAAGAAAGCAAGACTAGATATGGCTAAAATGGTCTGTAAATCTGTAGCTAGCAACTAAAATGTACTAGATTTTATAAAAATTTGTTATGCATAAGTACAAAAAATGAACCAGTTTAACTGAAATTAAGTTTTCATTACCTGTTGATTGTCATGTAGAAATAACCTAACAAAATATACTTTTTTAATTGTTTAAAAGAAAAGAAAATTTGACATACTACATACTAATACAAGGTATAGGAATTAATGTAATGTATAAGTAAAAATATACTACTCTGTTTCATTGAGGTTTAATAGAATCTAATTTGGGAAAAGAATAAATAGGATTTGCTTCCAATGTGATATGCAATGTGTGTAAGGAAATGTAAGAAAATTTGTAGTTATACTTTGAGAAGTTTCTCCATTTTGTAGTTTTAGGAATTTCACAGTGGTTATCAGTTACATACACTATATAGCTACCTGCCATAAAATAGTAGCAGCTTTGGTTGAATAGATCATAGTTTATGTCACCTGACAGCTTAAGCTGGTAAATGAACACATTTAAGAGATGTAAATCACTTATATTAAAAACCAGAATGTCTAGGCAAAAGCATTATGATCTTGTGTGTGTTTTTAATCTGCCCTATGTATTATATGACCCATGCTTACCTCACTCCTTAGTTCCATGTCAGCCCAGTTGACTTTGACTGTACTCTTTCTTGGCCAACTACATTAACTTGGGGTTTCTGGCAGTAGCTCCACTCAATTCAATCTTGGCTTGTCCTCCAGCTTAATCCTATAGTGTAGACAAATCCACTACTGCAGTTCCAACATCCTCGTTTTCTTCTGGGGATAAATGACTTTTAAAAGCTGTAGGAGTATATAAAAATTTAGTTCTGTTCTAGAGGTTTGGAATTCTGTTCTTTGTTCTGCCAAAAACTAGTGGTGTGACCTTGGTAAATTATCTAACTGTTCTATTTTTCTTTTTTTGAATTATTTGTTTTGAAATGTGATGGCTGGATTATTAAATCTCTTATAGAAATTATGGTATCTGTTTGTTATTACTTGGGTAAATGCAATCATTTTATCTATTCTGAGGGCAATACATTATTTGAAAGTGGATAAAGACCAACTATATTAGAAGATGTAGCGCCAATGGCCATTGATATATTAAGAATATTTAAGAAATTCTTGGTTTAGACACTAAATAAGCCAAGAAATATTTTTTAAATACATGAGCCTCTCTGTATTTCCCTATAGCATTTTATCATACAGTTTGCAATCCTTCTAGTTTCCATGTTCTGCTGGGAGATCAGCTTAAATCAGTGAGATGTTAACATCAAGCTATCTGTATTTTTTCAGCTTTTAATTCGCAAAACATCTACAAGTAAAATGATTGTTTTTGACATTATTTTACTTTCTTGATTCAAGTAGGGTGTAATTATACCCCTGATCAAGTTACTGTAGACAGCTTGAGTCCAAAGAGAGATACCACATATGGAAGTGTTATGGTTAATCACAAACAGATACAACTGGATTTTTGTTACCACACATTGTATGCTTAAGGTGACATCTAGTTTTTATAATAAATATAATAAAAAACCTATTCATATACTAATATATATAGTTTTTAATTAAATTTGAAATTTGGAAGTTGGTGTAAATTTAAAAACATTACTCTTAGGTTCACAGTGTAGATTTATAAAGACCTTTAAGTTAAATATTTTATTTTAATAATGATATATGTATTTATTTGCTACTAAAACTCAAGTTGATCATTCTGACCTGGACCAGCTATTGGGGGATAGAGAGATGGAGGGGGTGTGAATGGAATAAGCAAAAAAGGGGGAAAAAGAGAAAGAACTCATGGACATGGACAACAGTATGATAATTGCTGGGTAGAGGGGGGAATAGAGAGAGGTGGAAGAGGGTATAGGGGGAATAAATGGTGATGGATAGAGACTTGACTTGGGGTTGTGATCACACAATACAGTGTACAGATGATGTGTTGTATAATTGTGCTCTTGAAACCTGTATACGTTTATTAACCAATATCATCCCAATAAAATTAATAAAAAGGAAAAAAATGTTTAAAGGATTATATAAATAAATAAATTAATTAAAATAACCTCAGAAAACAACAATAATAAAAACTCAACCTATTGAGTCATGTAGATCAACTTGCATAATCATCCTTTTTATTCCTTATATTGGAGGTACTATAATGAGTACTGAACATTTATCTCACAAAGCCAAGTTTTAGGAAAAGAAAAGCTATAAATTATCATGTATGTTATTTACTTACATTTCTATTTATTATAAACTGTCTTCTGGGATTAACTGCACTGTCTTCAATTACTAAAATGGAGGTCAATTTCTAAAAATAAAATGAAATTAGTATTAAAACAGTAAAAAGGAAGGAACTTCTACCATTCGCAACAGCATGAATGGATGGACCTGGAGAGCATTATGCTAAGCGAAATAAGTCAGTCAGAGAAAGATAAATATCACATGATCTCACTCATTTGTGGAACATAATGAACAACATAAACTGATGGACAAAAAAGGTTCCGGAGACAGAGAACAGCGATCAGACCGTCAACCAAAGGGCTTGTATGCATTCATATAAGCACAACCAGTGGAAACAGACACTAGGCGTGTGAGGGCACCAGCAGGGTGTGGGGGGCAATGGGAGGATAAGGACACATATGTAATACTTTAAACAATAAAGGGAAAAAATGGAATTATCACTATGCTGAAAATTTGTTAATATAAGTAAGCAAAAACTATATTCTTCCTACCTTGTTTGAAATGTGAAAATTTATGAATCATTTAGGTGTTTTATCATCAGGAGATCAAAATTTTAATACTTTGGGATTTTTAATATATAAGATATATACTAGTAGTTGCCTCTAAAATGTAGTTATGGACTAGCTATTAAACATAAATGTTATACAAACATAGGGCATTTTAAGAGATATTACAGAAGAATAAGTATGTTATACAGAAGAGACCTATTAAAAAGATGGTACAGAAGCAAATGGCTTTCAAAATAGGAAGCTTGGATGCCCCAAATCTATTTTGAGAGAATTAGTGTAATAAACAAAAAACAAAAGCTAAAATTATGGGAAATTTATATTGGTGTCAGTAGTACAAGTGGAAAAGCCCATTATATTTCTGGCTAGAATTTTATGATTGCTAAGCAATAAAATCTTTTTTCTTTTACTTTAAATACACTTTAAAAATGATAAATTTGCAACACCTAGAGTTCTTAGAGTTCAACCTTTTATCACCTACATCCCTGTTATGGGTTGAATTGTGTCTCCTCAAAAGTCCGAACCCTGGATACTTGTGAACATGGCCCTATTTGGAAATAGAATCTTTGTAGGTGTAATCAATGTAAAGCTGTCATTAGGGTAGGCCCTAATGTAATATGAGGGGTGTCTTTATAAAAAGAGGAAAATACCATGTGCAGACAGAGGCAAACAGAAAGAGGGCCTTGTGACAAGAGAAGCAGAGGCTGGAGTGATGTAGCTGCAAGACAGGGAATGCCAGAGACTGGCAGCCACTACCAGAAGCTAGGAAGAAGCAAAAAGGCATCTTACCCAGAGTCTCAGAGGGACCATGGCCCTGCTGAAACCTTGTTTTCAGACTTCTGGCCTCCAGACTTTGAGAGAATAAATTTCGGCAGTTTCTGGGATGCCCTAGGAAATGAATGCAGTCCCTAACCAGCATTCATCGTATTACCTTGGTTGTAAAGGAAAATGTGAACAGTATTAAATAAAGCTTGATATGACAGTATCTTATCAGCCATCCTGCACTCGTGGGCAACAGCTTTCAATTCCAGTGTATGACTGAAGACAGCCTGAGGTTTAGAAGCTGTAAGGCAGAACATTTTAAAGATATAAAACCAGCGTTAGCTTGGAGTATGACATCCTGTTTTAATTAATGGAAATGTTTTCTTTTTTTTTTCTCTTTCTAAAAGGCTTATTAAGAATTCACACTGAGAAAGTTCTTTTTGCAAATTTAGCAATGGTTTGTCTTTGGTGAAAGAAAGCAATTGATAGTGGTTTCTTTTCTGATTCTTGACCAGTTCTCATTTAAAATGAGAAAGAGAAAGGAACTTCTTGATCTTACAAGCATATTTATTTTTACTTTAATGAAGCTTTGAAAGGAATTGTTTTCCAGTTTGAATTAAATTCTTTCCTTATTACATATTTTTTTATCTTGAAAGTGACGGAGGCATAATCAAGCATAAATGTGGATTTTTGTGTTTAGCTGTGCCTTGATTTGGTTAAGAAGTGATAAAATTCAACGAGGCAAAAATGCAGAAGCTTTCCAGGTGTTTGGGCAGTGTCTTACAGGGACATCAAAACTACTAGCTAGTAACTATTTTTAAAATAAATTTCAGTCTTGGTTTTTATCTACATGATAAAAAGTCACATCAACAAATATTTATAAGCAACATTACTGTCTCCATTCCTGTTTGGAATGCTACAGATAATATTTTTTAAAAAAATGAAACATTATTTCCTGCCCTCGCTGGTTTGGCTCAGTGGATAGAGTGTAGGACTGCGAACTGAAAGGTCCCGGGTTCAATTCCGGTCAAGGGCACATGCCCGGGTTGTGGGCTCGACCCCCAGTGGGGGACTTGCAGGAGGCAGCCGATCCATGATTCTCTCTCATCATGGATGTTTCTCTCTCTCTCTCCCTCATCCTTCCTCTCTGAAATCAATATATATATATATATATATATATATATATATATATATATATATATATATAATTAAACATTATTTCCTAACTCTAAGAAGAAGTTTACATTCTATTTGAGAAGAGAGGATGCATGGTAGATCCATTCAACAATAGAAAATAACACAGTAAAACTTAGGTCGATCCTCAAATTCTGTGTGAAATGACAGCTTCCCACAATCATAGTTTCAAGTTCAATTAAACACTGAATTTATACTAAAATTTATATAGATTGATAAAGCCTGGAGTTTTACAGATGTAAAACCAACTTCAGTTTTTACACTCTAAATTTCTTTTTTTAAAGAATAGATCTTTGTCCCAGTTGGTGTGGTTCAGTGGTTGAGCATCGACATATGAACCAGGAGGTCATGGTTCGATTCCTGGTCAGGGAACATACCCTCAATCCCCGATAGAGGATGTGTAGAAAGCAGTAATCAATGATTCTCTCTCATGGTTGATGTTTCTGTCTCTCTCTCCCTCTCCCTTCCTCTCTGAAATCAATGAAATTTTTTTAAAAATAAATAAATAGTGGGTCTTTGTAAACAAAGTCACCTGAGGGCCTGACTCTTGGAGTTGAAGAAGGCATGGTGTGTAGGAACTGAAGAAAGGGATAGATGTTGAATTGGAAGAGAGAGCGAATAGGTACCATTCTAGGGTGGTGGTTGGGGTTGGGGCTAAAACATGCAAAATCACAAAATCAGAGTAATATGGTAGAGGGTTAATTTTAAAAAAACAGCTAATATTATAAAGACATTGGTATTTTCTGCATTAAAGTGATATTGGAAATAGTGAGAACTGTAGTCTCAGACATAAATGAGATAAAGGAAAAGAAGGTTATGTCTCCAATCAAATAAGCACCCTGAAGAAGGTGAAATTTATTTTTTCAGAATGCATCAGTCAGTACTCTACCAAATGTCTGCCCCACCACCAACCCCTCTCAAAGAAAGAAAGAAAGAAAGAAAGAAAGAAAGAAAGAAAGAAAGAAAGAAAGAAAGAAAGAAAGAAAGAAAGAAAGAAAGAAAGGAGGAAGGAAGGAAGGAAGGAAGGAAGGAAGGAAGGAAGGAAGGAAGGAAGGAAGGAAGGAAGACATTGTCTTCTCACACTTTTTGTCTGCTATTCTCATCAACAACTTGTTAACTTCAGCTTTTAGATGTACTAGATATCACAGTGGGTGTTACAAAATACACAGATGGGTGCTGGGTGACAAGACTACCAAAATTATTAACTAAAGTTGGATTAAACATATATCATTTCAAATAGTTTCAATTACATTTTATTCAATAAATATATTTTATATCTGTCTTTTCTCCCTTGGAATATGCTGTTATTTTTTTGTATAAATACAGTGCTTTTCCCCATGTGTTAGTTTCTATATTAATTTAATTGTAACCCTCTCAAAGGTAATTGTATGATTGGAAAGCAGAATGGACACAAGAATGTTTAAGAGCTAAATCTGCTCAGATTTATTGTATATTTGACTGACTGTGGAAATGACTTTCAGTTGACATCTGAGCCAACAAGTTAGCTGAAATAAAATTTTTGCTTAATACCTTTGCATCAATAATCTAGGCACAGCCTCATTGATTGAGAAAGTCTGATCAATAGAGTATTACTGGCTGCCTAACTGTAACTTTGCTAGACTTTTTTGCTAATTCTGCTGATGACCTTCTTACCACTGCTTCTCGGGTTCACCTTTTTTCCACTTTGAAATTCAATTTGCTCCATTTGCTGTTATTTAAAGAATTTACACATCCATTGATTTTATCCACCTGCTGTAGTTAGTATATAGGATGCAAAAAATTGCATGTGATTGTGGCGAGGCTTTGAAACTGCCAAAGTACTCAAATATTTAGAAAGTGTTTTTATCTCAAATACAAGGGGAGAAAAGTAACCCAGAACAAATAAATCATGGGCCTAAAAAATACAATATGGAATATTCCACTTTTAACAATGATTTACACAGTAAGAAATCTATAAATATTAAAGAGAATATTATCGAACTGAGAAAAAAATAAAAATAAGAAGTGGCTCTGGTTTTCAGGATACCAGGATAATAATGAAAAGGAGGCAAAACAACACAAAAACATCCTGATGATGAAAGAAGGCTCCTGGAATGTGCTTTCGCTCAATGAAATTTAGAGACAACTGTCAAGAATTGTGAAAGTCTGAGCTTTTTCATCTACATCCAGCGAAGAAGTTAACTTGCTGCAGTTTCATGGGCGCTGGCAGAAGACACAAAACCCCTGGGTCAGAGACAAAGAACTTTATATCTCACAGCAATAACAGAAGCTAATTTATCAGCATTTGTGCTGTTCCCCAAGCCCTAATCCCCAAGAGCACTGTGAAGGGGACCAGGTAACGCCTGATCATGGCGTCTTGGTGGTGCAAAAGATTGGCTGTCCTAACCTTTTATAGTAAAGCACACTTGTTCTTTATTCCAGTGGGAGACACAATCTCTATCTTGCAAGACTGTACGAACACCCTTGAAACAATAATCCAGAGCAAAAGCAGTTAGTGCCTTTGCTTGTGAAATCTGCAGAAATAAGAGAGATTCATGGAGAATTGTTTCCCAACAATTATATGATATTAACCTCCCAATTTGTAGTTATTAAACTAGAATAGGCTGAGATCTGAAGGACCACATTCTCCCAGTAAATCCTTAACTTCTCCATCTCTTGACTTCTGTACCTCCAATGACTTTCTTTCCCATTCTAATTCAGCCAGTCATTCTCATGGCTCAGTGCCGAGCTTGTCATCACCCAGACCTATTCTATATCTGGAAAACAAAAATTAAACCTCATCTCATTACCAACCACAAACTCTTTCCCTTTCAGCCCTCACTTAGCGACTGCACCTCTTCTCAGGCCCTCCATTACCTGCACCCCTCTGCTTCACCCTGATTTGTCAGAAGCCATTACTCTTCACATACTTTACCTTCCAGCTCAGATTCATTGTCTAGCCCTTCAGTTCTTCTCATGTCAACATCTTCAAATTCCTCATCCCATTTTTTTTTCTTGGCATTTTCCCAATAAAACCTCCATTTTGAATAATATTACCTCCCAGCTTTTCTCTTAGGTACACCTGGAATGCTGGGTGCTGCTAGTGAAAATTGCACAACTGTGCAGGTTGGTTTCAATCTAAATTCATGATCTCCAATCTCAATCTGATTCTCCAAACAGATTTCACTCCCTCACTCTTCTTAGATATGACTCTATTTGACCCACATTCAGCACAGAAAAAAGAAGTAGAAACCACCAGATAAAAATTCTTACACCAAACATGGTAAAAATAGCTGCAATGCCATCTATCTTGTTCTCTTCTTCAAATGTAGGCAATGCCTCCCCTGTCATCTGAGACTAAGATAAAGTCTGTTATCCATGCCTTGAAGTTATGTCAGAGTTTGCTAATTGTCCTGCAATAAGCATTACCCGCTTTCTCTGAGCTAATATAACAAAAGAATAAGTCATATTTAGAACTGTGATCATCTTTCTTCAAATTTTTCATCATGCTACTGTTGAAAGACATTTTAAAAATTCCTTTCCCAAATAGCTCTGTCAGATCAAAATAATTGGAGCAAAATGATCAGAGTTTTAGCTTAATGAGGAAACAAACAAACTAAAATCCACCAACATTATGATTAGATTCTTTACTTTTAGTGAAGCATTCCACCTAATACTTATGAGATTAAGTGTAATTGTAATATTTACAATGCTCTATTTTAATATATTTCCTTCATATTTCTGTACCCAAGGAATATTTAGAACCAACTCCAAGTAAGTTGTTTTGAGAAGGAAATTTTTCACAACTGTGAAATTTCAGAACATTGAACAGCCACAAAGACAGGAATAGAGGATCAAGCACTATGGCTGCATAACATTCCTGACATAACTCAATGTTTATTTGTAGAAACTAATGCCCCAGAATGTTGTCATGGAACCAGAAATCTCCCTTTTGCTCTTTCCCTTTAGTTGGCAATTCTTAATGTCCATTATCCAACTATAATAATGTAAAGATGTAATTTGCTTGTATTAAGAAAATAGTTCACAACTTTTCTCAGTTAACATATTAACTTAGAAAAGAGAATGTATTTGAGTATGAATAGCATGCTAGGATTAAAAAAAAAATACTTAAAACAAAGCCCTTTCCTATTTAATATATGTATAGTCTCTAACTCAAAAAGCCATGTTTTTAGACCACCATTTGAATGATTACTCAAAATTTAAATATATATTTGGGTTGATTTAGTATTTAAAATGTTCAAAATTAGCTTATTTTGTTATGTAAGTAATGCATGTTCACTATAGAAAAATTAAAAAAGCATACAAACAAAAGAAGAAAATAAAAATAACCCATGATCTCAACACTCAGAGATAATTGCTTTAATTATATTGTGGTGTTCTTTCAGACTTTTCTTATGCATAAACACACCCACAAACTGTTTTTAAAAACAAATATGGGATTTTCATCTAGATCCTTTTTTGTAAATTTTCTACTTTTTTCAGTAATATTTGGTGTAGCACTAATTTGGAGTATAATGATAAATTTACTAGACAAATCATGGTGAACAATAAAGAATTAACTGACTTTATCTGGTCTTAGTGTGCAATCTACAGTAGCATGATACATGACATATTGGCTTCCTTCTGATTTAGAGAGAATCTTGACTCTAATAAATCTGACAAACTTACTCAAGCTCCTTAGGCAAAGCTGAGAGGATATTTCGGGTAATTATTAAGAAAGTTTATAGTTTTTGAAAGTAAATGTGTAATTGAGGAAATGTATAATTGAATAATGAACTGAAGCTTGGGGCCCTATATTATCTCAATTATTTAATTACACTGATCAAATGCACCAAATTTATTCAATAAGTCACCCAAGCAATCTAACAATAAACCATCAAAGAATCTTAGGAAAATTGGGAACAGGGACACCAATTTTAACAAATGCAGATAACTAGTGTAACTATTCTCCTTTTATTCATATGATGTGCATAGTGAAGACACAGACCTACTATGTCCTGTAAAAAAAATAAATAAGCTTTCCATATTATAGGCAGTGATTCACATCATGTTTCAAAGGATTTTAAAAATAGTCGGTGTGTGAAGGGCATTTGGAGATTTAAGCTTTCCCCGCTGCATGGTTCACTGCTAATATATCTGGGATATATCTATATTGGCACAAACATAACCAGTGAAATAATGTTTCAAAGATGACATTTTTAATGTGGGAGAGAAAAGTGTGACCCGATGTTAATTACAGATGTCAATTATATTTGTGTTGTTTAGGGAACATTATGTCATTGGCAGTGTATTAAAAGATGGGCAGCCATAATTTGAAATTATTTCGGCAAGTTGCTGTCCGTAATGGAAAGGAACAGCGGCTGCCATCTGCTAATTGCTTAGTGGCCCTAACAATAAATTATATCATTAGAAAACATCAGAATTTATGAAACAAATATATAAATAAGTTGTGATGACTTCAGCTAAAAAAGAAAATAAACCAGCACTGGATAATTTTTTTCTTATCTTCAAGCTGAAGGAGGATGACCATAAAGAGGATAGTGAGCAGCTGTTCTTCAGGCAGCAGCAGGAAATGGCTTAACTTGCAAGACAAATTTAAGTTGACATAATGTAAGAACTTCTTGACAGCATTGAATTTTAATCACCTAAAATAGGCTCCTAAGGACAGCGGATGGAAATGTCTGCCTTGAAAATCTTTAGTGTTATGATTATGATAAGTATTACAATTGGCTGGTGGGATGTGAGTGAGGGGCCGTCTAGAAGGAGCGAGCAGGTTTCAGGCAGGTGTACTAAGTGTGTCCACAACTCCCCCTCCCTACATTCTTATATTGTCTCACACTGTCACTCCAAAAGTATCCCAACCAAATAATTTCATTTCTTATATGTGTCACAGTATTAAGTGCTTTCTCTTTGCTCCAGTGTGAGGAGAGATTGCATCAATTTATTTGCCTAAAATGTATAGATATAACATTTTTCAATGGCTCTTGTGTTTAGAGGGGCCTTTTGTTAATAATTATTTCTTAGTCAGATAACGGATATTTTGTATATAGCACAGGTATGACAACCACATAATGTTGAGAAGATATTAAGAATATGGAATATGCCCAGCCGGTGTTGCTCAGTGGTTGAGCATTGACATGTGCACCAAGAGATTGCTGGTTTGATTCCCAGTCAGGGTACATGCCCAGGTTATGAGCTCAATCTCCAGTGGGGGCTGTGTAAGAGGCAGCCAATCAATGTTTCTCTCTCATCGATGTTTCTATCTCTCTCTCCCTCTCCCTTCCTCTCTCTCTAAAATCAATAAAGACATATTTTTTAAAAAAGAATATGGAATGTACTTCTGATGCTGTGGGGTTACCAGGAATGTTCAGACCCTGTAGGATATCAAACAGATCCATGGTAAAATGAGATAATCATCCTGATAAATTGGCATCTCTTATCATTTCAAAGTTTTATTTGTTCCTAAGTTTTGGAGTGTTTTGGTTTGTTGTTGTTGTTTATTTGTTGTTTTTAAGGAAACCTGCATATAATACAGTCAAGTTTAAGGGAAACCCCACATAACATAAAAGCTATTCTAATCATAATGTCTAATTACTAAGACAAAAATTTCAACAGAAACAGATTAAGGGACTATTGGATTAAATGGGAGATGTATGTGAGCATCTTAGATGTACATGAGCACCTTAGCATTGGGCTCTTAAATATAATAGTGATTAATTAACAGACTGGTAGGTATTGACAGTATCAAAATAGAAATTAATTGAAGGAATATGTTCCAACATTAAGAATTGACAAATAGTGGGTGATGGGTAAAAACAAAGGTGGAACTTCTTAAAAAGGGAAAAGGAAATTACACAAATTCCATTAATTCCATTTGAAAGGGAGTCTATGCCACTCAGGATTTCCAGAGGCCTTCTGGAAGCAGTGAGGCTCTCTGATTCTGCTTCTTTATATCTTGAAGTCTATGCTTCCGGGCTTATTCAGCCGCATCACACTGGACCTCCCACTGAGAGATATCATTAAAATGGCAGCTCCTCCAATCTTCCACCTGAGAAATGGCCACTGAATTCACAGATTTTCATCCCCCACTGCACTCCCTCGCATCCCACCGATTTCAAAGGGAGCTGCGTATCGAAGACAGATGCAGGGCGGCAGAGAGGGATGTTTAGGTTCTTATTTTTCTAAAAGCACACAGAGTTGTGCAAGAAGGATCAATATTTTTCTACATAATTTAATCAGGTGAATTGTACACAGCACAGTTATTACATGTACCAAGAAAGAATGCTTTACTGATTCATTTTATTCTTTTTATTTATTTGTAACTTTACAATAAGATAGAAACACATATCATTTTTTAAAAATTATATGGTCTATACCAGCCGTGGGCAAACTATGGCCCGCGGGCTGGATCCGGCCCATTTGAAATGAATAAAACTATTGAAAAAAAAGACCGTACCCTTTTATGTAATGATGTTTACTTTGAATTTATATTAGTTCACACAAACACTCCATCCATGCTTTTGTTGCGGCCCTCCGGTCCAGTTTAAGAACCCATTGTGGCCCTCAAGTCAAAAAGTTTGCCCATCCCTGGTACTGTATTACTGCAACTTGGTTTTTCCCTGAATGTTAATATGTGGGTTCCGCAGCCAATATCCCATAAGGTTACACTTACATATGTCACAAATAAATTCCAAAAGAACAATGTTATACACACAACATATCCATTCTTAAATACTACTAGAAGCCCGATGCACGAAATTCGTGCACTGGGTTGGGGTGGGGGGGGGTCCCTAAGCCCGTCCTGTGCCCTCTCACAGTCCGGGAGCCCTTGGAGGATGTCCAACTGATGGGCCTAAGCTGCAGTCGGACATCCTTAGCATTGCCACAGAGGCAGGAGAGGCTCCCACCACCGCCACTGTGCTCACCAGCCGTGAGCCTGGCTTCTGGCACACTGACCACCAGGGGGCAGCTCCTGCATTGTCAGTGCACATCATAGCAACTGGTTGTTCCACTGTTTGGTCAATTTGCATAGCCTTTTATTACATAGGATTGCTTCACCTTATGCAACAGGTGTAATTCTGAAAATTTTGGTCATGATTGCATTTTACAACTCAAATTCTATCCTAAATGGCCTTAATAACTTAAGTGAGCTAGTATTTCAAGGAAATTTAGGTTGAATCTTTCTTTAAAATAAATAATCCTGCCCTAGCTTGTTTTGCTCAGTGGATAGAGCAACTGTGATAAACTAATTCTTTAGGATATCAATATTGCCAAAATATAAAATTTCTGTTAAATAATATTTGGAGACTTATTTTTCAAACTCCAATGAATAGCGGTTTTGTTTTCCTTTTTTACTATGTGATGCCTCAGGGCCACTAACTAATATGTTAATATCCATTAGGTAATGTCTAAATGAGAATATACTAGGCATAAGGAGTTTCTCAGATGTACTGACCATGGAATTCAGGTTTTTGTGAGCATATGAGAGTAATGGTCCAAGGACCATCTTTTGGCTAATACTGAAATTGAAGTTTCTTTCCAAAGTTCTGGTATTAGGTGGTTTCTAAAGTCTGTTCCTTAAGGCCTGGAGAGTAAGGTAGTTTAACCAGCTGAGTCTCAGAACCGTCCCTCTCATTTCAAACCACACCATTTTACATTTGATCTCTTTTAAGTATTAGAGATCTAAAATTTTATTTGAAACAAAAAAATGGCTTGGCAGCTTAAAATAAACACCCAATTTACATATTTTTTTTTTCAAAACCATTCAATAAAATTGTGTTTACCTGTCTTGGCAGTGTCAGTTTACTTTTATGCTATGTTAACTGCAAAAAGGATAGCTGAATAACTTAAGTTATAATATCTGTTTTATAATAGAAATCCAGGATATATCCATTTATATATCTCCTATTAAACTAATCATCATTATTTGCCCATTTGTAAGCTTAAATTTGATGTAAAGAATATCTTAATCTTAATTATAAGTATATTGGTCAGTAAAAGGTATATATATATGTACATATATAATGTGTTTCAATAATAGAGAATACTATGTTAAATGAAATAAATCAGACAAAGACAAATACCATATGATTTCACTTATATGTGGTATCTAAAGGACAAAATAAACAAACAAGCAAAATAGAAACAGACTCATAGATATAGAAACAGGCTGGTGGTTGCCAGAGGGAAGAGAGAAGGGGGGCTGGGAAGGTGAAGGGATTAAGTACAGATTGGTAGGTACAAAATAGTTACAGTGGTACAAAGAACAGCACAGGGAATATAGTCAATAATATTGCGATAAGTATGCATGGTGCTAGGTGGGTACTTGAAATATTGAGAGGACCACTTTGTAAAATGCAGAATTGTCTGATCACTATGCTCTACTCTTGAAACTAATGCAAACTAATATGAATATAAGCTCCATTCAAAAATAAATAAATAAATAAAATAAACGTTCTCTGAAAAAATATTATTGGAAGAATTCCTTATATCTTACAATTTTAATAAATGATAAATAAATATCACTGCAAAATTTATCTGCATAGGCTACAAATGAAATATGTAAACTTATTAAAATGTGTAAAATAAATATTACTTCAAATAAAAGTTCTTTTTAATGTCAAACTGCTAATTAAAATAGAAAAACCAAACAATAATGCTCAAAATAATAGTGGGAACATGAAAAATAATGCAACAGCATCAGACAGCACACACACTATTGTGTTTCTGTGTCACAAGACCTTGCCAAAAGCCAATCTTGAGAAATTTCTAAGTAAGATAAATCCTACTTCGTTTGATAAAACATAAAATTTGTAAAGTGATGGTAAATGACAAATGTGAATTTTTAAGTACCTGTGAATAAATACAGAAAGTGCAACTATATCGTCATTACTTTGTAAAAATATGTTGGAAATAAATACAATGATAATTATAATGACAAGGAGCCAATTAAATGCAGATGCTATATTAGCAGAATGTGAAGGTTTTAGAAACCAAAAAAACTACATAAAAATAATATAAAATGACTGGATAAAAATTCATGATAAATTAAGCTTTCTTTTCCCTAATATCTGTCCCCTGATTTGTAACAAGATATTTACACTTGGTGATCAAGCCATGTCACAGCCCTAGCACTGTAGCATCACACTTACCTATTTTATAAATTTCAATATATCAGCACTCAACTGCAAGCGTTGAGGAACACTTCCAAATCACCAACTCCATTTAACACTTTCAAATAAGCACTAGGTGGTTTGGCAATGTGAAGGTTTTCTTTTGCTTTTGCTTTAATAAAGTGCTCAACAGAATGCTATTCATGTAATTTACAGTCTCCAAATCAGTGTGAAAGATTAGAAATTAGGTGAAATATGTTTTTTAAATATACTTTCTTCTCCACCTCCACCAAACAAGAAAGTTAGAGCCATAACCAAAATGGTTATTTACAGATCATATTAGTGTATTTTGATTAAAGTTTCATCATTTTTAAAAATCAGTGCCAATTGTTTTATAGATCTGAGGTGAATGCAAGAAAGTAATCTCTTAGAAGAAAAGCTGGAGACTGTCTTCATGGGCTCTGGTAAACAAGACTGAAAAGCATGAACCATAAAGAAAAAGTGATAAATTAGATAATATTATATTTAATAATTTATTTTTCATCAATAGAAAAAACAGAATAAAATAAAGTAATCCAAAGAGTGGGAAATTATATCAGAAATAAAGGGAGAGGAAACAGATATCTGAAAATGCATTTGTATCCAGAATATATAAAGAACATCTACAAATAAATTTTTAAAAGTAGAAACCCAGTTAAAATATAGAAAACCATGTTGATTAGGCAAGGCTCAAAAGAGAATAATCAAAAGTTTACTAAACATTTTAAAAGGTGATCAGCCATATTAGTCAACAAAGAAATGCAATTATAACTGAAATGAGTTACCACAACACACCCACTATCATACCCATAACATCAGGGGTAGGTGAAGAGGTGGAGCTAGTGGAATTCTAATACATTGCTGAGACTATGTATTGGTATATCACTCTTGGGAAGCAGTTTGGAAATATCTACTAATGCTGAACACATACATTACCTAGAACCACCTCTGCATGGATATGTACACCAAAAGTAGATCAAAAATGTTCAGAGCAGCACTATCCATAGTCAGATCAAAGGGGCAACTACCACAAGGTACAAAACCACGTATAACAATAAGAATGTGAATGAATCTCACATACAACATTGAGTGGAAAATGCCAGCTCACAAGAAAGGTACATACAATAGGATCCCATTGATACAGACTTCAAAATCAGGCATAACTGAAATTTGTCATTAGAAGCCAGGATAATATTTACATTGGAGGGTAGTAGTGACTGGTGCCTTGGGGTGCAGGTAATGATTTTTTTTCTCTATTTGAATATTGGTTGTACATTTACCTTATTAAGAAAAAATCCATTCAGTAGAATACTTACTATTTATATGCATTTCTGCTATGTACATTATACTGAATAAAACATTTAATTTTTTTAAAATAATAGTTTTGCAAATGGTCACTACGTGTTGCACTGGAAGTAGCAGTCATTATTAAATGTTCAAATGTTAAACTTGAATATTTGAGGCATGAAGAAAGACCCATGTAGTTGGAGAAATCCTGGACCATTTAAAGTACAAAGCCTTGGAACTAGTTTCATGAAATACTTGGACATAATCCTTCACTAAAAGCACATATACAGGTGCTGTCAGAAGTGACTAACAAGTACTACCTATGATACCAGGAGTTACCTTTGACATTTTTCTAATTTCAGCTTGCATACATCTATTTATTTTGGGGTTAGAAATAATTACAATATCTTTTTAAACATAATGTTTATTTGTTCTAACAAATTTATATTTGTATACTTAATTTTCTTTCTGTGATTAAGTCAGTCCTCTGAAACATTGACTATGCCCATTTGATGCCATGGTAATTAACCTAGTTATTAATAACAGGAAAAGGACAAAGGGGGAAGCCAGCCATAATAGGCAGGTCATTTGGCAGCTTCATCAGGAAACTAAAGCTTTACCCTCCCCAGAAAGCCACAGTCTATTCCCCAAAAATCGCTGGGGGAAGGAACTGAACAGGGAGGAGAATAGACAACGCATGCCCCAGTAAAGTTGGGACGATGTCAGGAAGGTACTGGTCTGTCAGTCACATCTGGGAACAGGCCGTTGGCCAGAAGGGTCATGCCACTGCAAGGGGGCAAAATGTTGGATATTTAATCCCCTAAACAAAGGAGTTTGTTCTCTTATGCTCTTAGTTCCTCCCATGCTTTTGGGACTCTTACTGCTCAGGGCACACTCTCCTGCTCACAGCCATGCGAACCCCACACACAATGGATGAATGGACTGCAACTAGCCTGATGTTCAGCTGGACCCAGCTGCCACATGGGAAAGAAACTCTGGACGCTGGATCTGCTTCTAGCTTTACCAAAACTCCAGCTACGCTTCTTCCCTGGGTAAAATGGGACTTTGGAAACGAGCAAGTCTCAGAATTTTCTTTTTCTCAAGATAGAAGGACCCAACCCCCAGCACCCAGTGAGGAAGAGGACACCCCAGTTTGTCAGATAGCACATACAGACAAAAACTTTGGGGAATGAATCCACATGAGGCAAAAAGGTTTCCAAAATCAAGAATATATTTGATGTGGCTAGACTAATCCTTGAGCAGACAACGTCAGTAGTTGATCTTTTCCTGCTGCTTAAGGTTGAGGCCTGCATTCATGTAGCTATGAATTCCTTTATAAATAGCTGTTCTGCTGGGGTTTGTCCTGTTGTTTATCAGTTTCATTTCTGACCAGAAGGCAAGCATAGGGATTTTAGATCAGGGCGGAGTACTTCTCCAAACTTCATAACATCACTGATCCTTCCATTTTATAATCTAAGTATTCTGGATGTTAAATGACCATTATTTCACTATTTTCTGCTTTTAAACTTTTTAGGATTTATATTTAAATATGTCTTTCCTCTGTGTAAATTTTCTTTGTTAACAATTAGCATAGAATCGTGTAAATATGGGTATAAGGCAAAATGAAAGCACTCCACACAAATGCAAGCTGCAATGAAAGCATCATTATTTAGAAAGTATCTACTCAACATACTCTTTCCCCTGAGCACTGAAAGCGAAACCTATCCTTCCATTTACCTTTTGTCAATGGCTTTTAGTTAATATGATTTTTGTTAACTATATGAGAAGCTCTGTGCTTTTCTTAAGAGTGGTGAGTAAATACAATATCCCAAGCCATACATGAAAATCAACCTTATCCCTGCCTCATGCTTTTTGTTACCTATGGAAAATGAATATTAAATATATGCCCTAATTGATCTCATTTAGGTATCATTGGTAAGTTACATCTTTAAAAGGAAATCTTAGCCCTCTCTTTAAGTTTTCCTAACATGGAAAACCCTAAATTATACAGAAAAACAAATAAGTAGTGTTTGTTTCTTCCAGTAAGTGGGTAATTTGATTTCTCAGAAGGCAGGTGAAGAGTGCAGGAAGGAAGTGAGGCAAGACTTGGTGGGAATTACCTAAGCCTTAAAGAAATTTAGAAGGTTTGGAAATTAAATAAGGTTTAAGTTGGTTGTCATTGTGAATGTCTAAACTTTTTGCCCTTCCTGGGTGAAGTGTCATAAAGTCAGGTGTGAAGAGACTGTGAAATGAGCTTTTCGTATGCAGCACTCTTTAGCCAAATGATAATCTCCTATAAATACATATGGCAGCACCCTATTTTGATTATAGTAATAGATTAGTAGCATTTTTATTCTTAAATATTTACCAGAGCAATGACGAACACATAGTTAGTATATTTTCCCTGTCATTCTATTAAAAAAAGATTTCTGAGTAGAGAAATGCGTTGATCCTTAAAATAGAAACTTTGATGAAGGACTGGGCGAACAGTGCAATGATTCATAGGACTTAGATAAAACCTTTAAACAAACGCCTCCTCAATTCTTCCAATGAATGTAGAAACTCTTTTTTAGAGGGAATAGATACGAGTACAGCATAACTTTAACTAAAGTTTTGGAAAGCCAGCTTCATCCTCCTTAGGAAAAAGCCCCAGGAATATCCATAAAGTGAAGCAAGTTGAAAATGACGTTAATTTTCATTTTAATATCTTGGTTTTTGTTTACAATACTTCTCTTTTAAACATGACCACCCTCTTTAATTCCATCTACCTAATTTTGACCATTTTGAAAGCCCAACTAAAATCCCAAAATCTTCAGTGAAGTCTTCATTGGTTTGTTTAGCTCACATCAATGGCTCACTTTGATTAAGTGGTAATAGCCATTGCCCAGCATTAAAATATTTTTCAGCCTTCAATTATAACTTTAAACATATAGAAAGGGAAAAGACTAGTTCAATAACTACTCATGTATTCACCACCCAAATTCAATAATTGGCATCTACTTTCTTTTCAAGCACACCAGGAGCATTCACAAGGTGGAAAATTTTCTGGGCCATAAAACAAATCTTAATTTTTTTAGATAATTAAAACTATAGAAAATATTATTTTACTCTAAGGAAATTAAACTAGAAACCAATAATTCAAAGATATCTGGAAAATACCAGAATGTTTTGAAAATAAACAACACAACTCTTAGTAACCCATAGGTCAAAGAAAAACTCATAGAAGAAATGAAGTTAAATTAAAATGAATTTAATACAATATATCAAAATTGCAAGATACAGCTAAAACAGAGCTTAGAAGGAAATTTAAATCAATAAATGCATATGTTAGAAAAGAAGAAACATCTCAGATTATCTAAGCTTAAGAAACTAGAAAAAGATGAGCAAGTTAAACCCAAAGCAAGCAGAGAAAAATAAGTATTAAAGATACAAGCAGAGATCAAGTGAAATGACCACATAAAATAATGGAAAAAATTAAGAAAAGAATTCCTAACATTAGTAAACATCTTGCAAAAATGTCTAAAAAGTAGACACATTTATTAGTATCAGCAATAAAATGTGGCATTAAAGATCCTTCAGACATTAACAGGATAGATAATAAGAGAATGTTATAAAAAATATATGCCCATAGATTCAACAATATAAATGGCATGAGCTAATTTTTTTTTTAATATATTTTATTGATTTTTTACAGAGAGGAAGGGAGAGAGATAGAGAGTTAGAAACATCGATGAGAGAGAAACATCGATCAGCTGCCTCCTGCACATCTCCTACTGGGGATATGCCCGCAACCCAGGTACATGCCCTTGACCGGAATCGAACCTGGGACCTTTCAGTCCGCAGGCCGACGCTCCATCCACTGAGCCAAACCGGTTTCGGCATGAGCTAATTTTTTGAAAGACACAAAGTATTAAATTTCATACAAAAAACAAGATCCCCTGCACATATGTATAAATTAAGAAAATTGATGGTAGTTAAAATCCTTCCAAGAAAAGAAATTCTAGGCCCTAATAATATCACTAGAAAATTCTACCCAACATTTTAGAAAGAAGTTACATTACTTTTAACAAACTTCTAGAATACAGTAGAGAAGAAAGCACTTCCAAATGTACTTTATAAGGCTGGCGTAACCCAGAGCAAGGCACCATAATAAAAAAATTCCAAACTAACCTTATTCATGAACAACCTCAAAAAATGGCAAATTGAATCTAGCATTATATTAAAACATATTACTAAAACCCCATTAAAAGACTAAGATACTTTTTAAATATTTGAAGCTTGCTTTCTGATCTCCAAAGGACTGATCAAGAAATATCACTAATTGTTGGAATTGAAACATATCATTATAGATGCCACAAGTACTAAAATGATACAAACTAGGCTTTATGAAATGGCATGTCATTAATAAAAGAGATTAAATCCTAGGGGAAAACAACTTAGAATAATCAACTCCGTATGAAATGAAATCTGTAACTTAAAATCTTCCATATAAAAATTTATTTCTATGGCCAAAATTTTAAAAATAATTGCAGCCTCACACAAACTCTTCCAGAGTTCAGAAAAAAAGAACAAACTTTACAACTTTTAATGAGTTGAGTGAAATCTTTTTTTTCTTAAATCTTTATTGTTGAAAGCATTACGTGTGTCCCCATTTCTCCCCCATTGACCTCTTCTAGCCTGCTCTGTCCCCCATCCCAGGCCTTCACCACCCTATTTTCTGTGTCCATGGGTTATGCACATATGTATACAAGTTCTTTGGTTGGACTTATCCCACTCACCTGCCCTTCCCCATCTTCCTCTGAGATTGGACAGTCTGTTCCATGCTTCTATGTCTCTAGACCGATTTTGTTCATCAGTTTATTTATAAACTTGACAAAGACATTCAAGGGAAGAAAGAAAACTATAAGAAAATCTCTCTAATAATCACAGATGAAAAAATCTTAAATAAAATATCAGCAACTCAGTGAAACACTACATAAAAAGGATCATATAACACAATAAAGTATGACTGTTTTAAGAATATAAGATTGGTCTGATTTAAATTCAATCTGTAATTCAACACAGCAGCAGAATAAAGATGAAAAATTATAATTCTTCTCAATGAAAGTAGAAAACACTTTTGATAAAAACTTAACACCCTTTGCCTGGTTGGTGTGGCTCAGCAGTTGAGCACACCTGTGAACCAGGAGGTCACAGTTCAATTTCCAGTCAGGTCCCATGCCTGGGTTGTGGGCTCGATCCCCAGTAGGGGGTGTGCAGGAGGCAGCCGATCAATGATTCTTATCATTGGTGTTTCTAGCTCTCTCTCTCTCTCCCTTCCCCTCTGAAATCAATAAAAAATATATTTTTTACAAGTTAACACCCTTTTATCATAAAACTTTTGAAAAAGTAAACAAAATAAAAATTTCCTTATTCTGATAAAGTATCTTTCAACAAACTTAATAGTAAAATATAGAAAGTTTTCATCCTGAAATTCAAATTAAGACCAGAGTACCACTATTACCCCTTTTGTACAACATTTTACTGGTGGTGCTATTAAAATTAAGAATTACAAATAAAATATGGAAATAAACTTTGGAAGTAACAAAATGCCCATTACATTTAAAGAGCATAATTTTATGGTCAAGAAAGTCCAAATAAATCTAGAGAAACACTATTAGAATTCATAAGAAATTTAGCAAAGTCTGAATACAAAATCAATATTAAAAATAGTTTCTATTTTTTAAATAGAAAAAATTGTTTCTATATGCCACAACATATAATTAGAACATGACGATTTTTTAAGATATACAATTCAAAATAGTATACATAATATTAAATACCAAAAAGAAATATCTCAAAAATGTTTAATATCACTATTTAATAATCTATGACACATTATTAAAATAATAAATAATAGAAAGATATGCCATATTCATGGATTAGAAAGCTCCATACTCTAAATGGTCATATTAACCAAGGTCACCCTAATAAATAAAACAAAATAAATAAATCTCTCTCTATATAAAAGCCTAAGCAACCATTCGACTGTTAGCTATGACATGCACTGACCACCAGGGGGCATACACTCCATGCACAGACATGTAAACATGGAACAAACTTATGAATCTGAGGGAAGTGGGGTGGGGGGAGGGCAGAAAGAGATTAACCAAAGATCTTATATGTGCATACTACAGGCCCAGTGCACGGATTTGTGCACTGGTGGGGTCCCTCAGCCTGGCCTATGGGGATCAGGCTGAAATGGGTAGTCCAACATCCCCCAAGGGGTCCCAGATTACGAGAGGGTGCAGGCCAAGCTGAGAGACCCTTCCCCCCCCCCACCAGTGCACAAATCCGTGCACTGAGCCTCTAGTAAATAATAAAAGAGCAACATTAACAAAAATAACTTCTTGAAATAAATTTTAGTCAGTGTCAATTATAATTTTCTATTACAGAATACTTAAAAATAATGATAAGAAAACAACAGGAGACAATACAAAAGTTGTCAGAAGCAAACCATACCACCAAATGTTTTCAATTGCCAAATGAGAAAAAAAAATGAATGAATTGGCATTCAACTGAAAATAAAATATAACATAAACCTGAAGTAAATCTAAGGAAAGCAGGAATTAATACAAATGAAAGCAGGGACTTTTAAACAGGTATAAAATCAGAAAAATTGGACAAAGGAACTAGACTAACAAAAGTAACAATGCCTTTCGTGTGTATCATAAATAACTAATTATAATATATTATGACATCATATTAATAATGGTATCCACAGAATCTAACTTATTAGGAGTTAACGTCATAAGATATATTGAACATTCATGTTATAAACAAAAACTTTATTTGAGAGGCATAAAAGAAGATCTGAATCAAAACTGTGGCATGTGATGTGCTTGAAGGACATTTTCAGTGTTTTTAATAATGCCAGGAACCTCTCTCTCAGTTTTCTATTGCTGTAACAGATTACAACAAATGTTGTGGGTGAAAACAACATATATATATTATTTTATGGTACTGATGGTTAGAAGTCCAAAATGGGTCTCATTAGACTACAATCGAGGTGTCACTAGGCTGCTTTCCTTCTGGATGCTCAGGAGTAGAATTACTTTCCTTGTTTTTTTTCAGCTTCTGAGGCCACGTGACTTCCTTGTCTCATGTCACCCTTCTCCATCAACAAAGCCAGCTGTATGGTATCATCAAATCCCTCTCCTCTGTCTTCTGCTCCCCTCATCTCCTTTCCTGCTTCTAACTAACATGCCTCACTGTTTCCCCACAAGGACACCTTGCTATTATTACATTGAGTCCACCTAGATAATCCAGGGAAATATCTCAGGATATTTAATTTAATCACAGCTGCAAAGTCCCTTTTTACTATGTAAAGCAACAAATTCACAGGTTCTAGGAATTAGGGCATGGAGATATTGGGGGTGGTTGGCCATTATTCTGTCTATCACAATCTCCAAATAGATTTATACAATTAGTTCAACTCAATTTATTTTTAGTTAACAGAATTATTGAAATATAACAAAAAAACTAGAACAAATAAAACTCATAAATTGTATCATGACCTCACTTATATGTGGAATCTAATAAACAACATAAACTGATGAACAAATAGGTCTAGAGACATAGAAGCATGCAATACCGTCAGATCTCAGAGGGAAAGGGGGTTGTGGGGAGAGATTAACCAAATAACGTATATACATATAAGCATAGTCCATGGACACAGGGCCAGGGGTGGGGCAGTAGCTGGGCACAGGAGGATAAGAGTGGAGGAGGAAAGGTAGATATCTGAAATTGCCTCAACAATAAAAATAAATTTTTTAAAAAAGGAAAAGACTTTCATTGCCAGATATGAAAACATATGGCACCATAATGATTATAGTGGTAGCATAAAAATAGATATATCTAGGAAGAGAACTTTATAAAAAATATATATGCATATGTAATTAGTATTATAATACATGAAGTGGCATTTAAGATCTGAAGAAAAGGGCTGATTATTTAGTGAATTATGCTGGGCAAATAGGTTAATTATTTGGGGGAGGGGGGGAATATGTTGGGATTAAAGTTAGATATGTACTTTCTATCACACATCAAAATGAAGTCTTGATGGATAATAGCATTAAACAACAAAAAACAACATTAATTTTGAAAGTAAAATATCAATTAATAGTTATCCTTTGATGAACAAAGTTAAAAGAACTAAGTATATAAAAAAGAAAAAAATAAAGGGGAAATCAATAGCTTTGGCAACATTAACGCATACACATGGAAACTAGCAAACATCAAAAATACCATAAACAGAAGTAAAATAAACAAAAAACTAATGGGAAAATGTATTTTCAATCATATGGTAAACAACCAAGATAAAGAAAAAATCTTATTAGGAAAAAGGCAAATAAATTGTTTTAACTTTGTTAAATTAATGTTTGTTAAGATAATGGATGGTGAGTCTGCCACAGACCACAAGAAATCAAAATAGAGACATTGATTACTCACAGGTCCTGGAGGAAACACCTTGAAGGGCCAAAGGAGAAGATAAAGGCAGGGTGGAGAGAGGGAGAGGGAGAAGGAGAGGGAGAGAGAGAGAGAGAGAGAGAGAGATTGATTCCAGGTCACATGTTTTTACTAGGATCTGTGGGTAAATAGTGCTTTGGGGTCCCCAGAAGAATTCTGAATTGATCAAAGGGGTGCACACACACAGGGAAGGCTCTGCGGAGTAGAGGCGGCTGCTAATCACAAGGGCCACTGGGGAAAAGTCAGATCAGGAACTTACATTTGCCTGTGACTCTGAGGGTTGTTATCTGGAACTTGAGCTTCCATGAGTGTTAGTATGGTTCAAAGTCACTGCTGGCCACTTTGCCAAACAAAATAGATGCCAAGGCATCAATACCATGTAGTACCTTAGCTAAACTCTGGACAGAAATATTAACTGACAAGGGGAAATTGCAAATGATTAATAAATACATTTTTAAAACATTCAAACTGTCCTGCCAATTAAATACAAATTAAAATACTTATGCAATGCCAATTTCTCTATCAAATGAGCAGTTGTCCCCCCCCCCCCTTATAGTATTATCCAGTTTCCAAAAGAGTGGAGAAATAGATAAATAATACCATTCTAGTGTAGATATAAATTGGCAAACAGTTTCTGGAAGATATTTAGTAAATTTTAAAAGGCTAATGCCCAGCTGAAGTTGCTCAGTTGGTTGAGCCCCTTCCTGTGCATGGAAGGGTTGCTGGTTCAATTCCCGGTCAGGGCACATACCTGGGTTGCTGGTCTACCCCTAGTTGGTGAGCATGAGCTGAGTAGCATCAATGTTTTTCACATGGGTGTTTCTCTCTCTTTCTTCCTTTCTAAGCATGTCCTTGGGTGAGAATTAAACAAAAAAAGGCTTAAAAATTACAAACACTTTAACTTAGGCACATACAGAAGTACTTTTAAAGAAGAATCCTATATATTAAAAGCCTAGGTGGTGTCATGCCCTTGCACAACATCATCACAAGATGGCTGTCACAAGATGGCCGCCTTCATGTCATCACAAGATAGCTGGCAGGGGAGGGCAGTTGGGGGCGATCAGGCCAGCAGGGGTGCGGTTAGGGGGCGATCAGACTGGCAGGCAGAAGCGGTTAGGGGCAAGTAGGCAGGTAGGCATGCGAGCAGTTAGGAGCCAGGAGTCCCAGATTGTGAGAGGGATGTCCAACTGCCAGTTTAGGCCCCATCCCTGTTGACAGTTGGACATCCCCCAAGGGGTCCCAGATTGGAGAGGATGCAGGCCAGGCTGAGGGGCTCCTCCCACCCCTCAGTGCACGAAGTTTGTGCACCGGTCTTCTCGTCTATAATAATTAAAGTGTAATATGCTAATTGAACCAGATGGCCAAATGACCTTCTGGATGACATTCCAAATAACCTTCCAGACAGAGCCAAGGGTGCAAGGTCTGAGCCCCTGGCACAAATTTCGTGCATCGGGCCTCTAGTATTATTCATAATTGCAAAACAGAAATAACGTAACAACTAAACTTCCATCAATAATGGGTTGGCTAAATGAATTATATGTTCACAAGAGTAAACATATAAAACAATTTTTAAGATCTCATTTTAAAAGTATATTTAAAGATATGTGAAAATATTCATAATATATTAAATGAAAAGCATATTATGAAACTGCCCAGATAATTTTTAAACTATGTAAATGCATTACATTTAAGAGAAGGCTAAACAGAAAATAATACTAACAGTGTTTTTCTCCAACTATTGAAGATTCAAATTAAGTTTTTGTGTGAGTATGGGATTTTCTGTTTTCATTGTTAGGTTATACAATGAACAATGTTTTATGATCACAGCAATTGTTAATATCATCTTAATAATAGAGCAAAAGAATATAGAATAATTAAATTGCCCTTAATCAAGCCTTAATTTTTTAAAAAAATATCTTTGGCTCCTCCTAACCCCACATCAAAAGTGATTCTATCTTAATGTTTAAAGTGTTTATATCACTCTGGACTGATAATATCTTATACAGATCAACTTGGACTGACCAACACAGATGTAGTTTTATGCTTCCAATCAATGAGACTATCTTACAGTACATCTCAGGTAGGATTTGAAGTGAACTTCCCCAGATAGAATAAAAGCTTAAGAGTGTGGAAAACCTCCCTAACTCATACCCCTTCATATTATTACTGAACCCTAAAACAGTGCCATGACCATGTTTGCTGGATGACAATATAGGTTGAGCTCAGCTCAACTCAGCTCTAACAAAGAAATTCTTGAAAATAGACAATAAAGTCAGAAAGATTATAGGATCCCAGTGTTTAAATTTGTACTTTAGCCTTAGCCTAGTTTCTGATATTGATACTAGACATAATTTTTCTTTGTGTCGTACTTATATGGCTTCCCACAATTGCTCTGATTCTCTGAAATGCTTTCTTACTTTGTTTTTGCAATTTCACATCAATTTACTTTTTGACTATTTTCCCCTTAGTAATCATTTCTATGTCCACTTACACATTGTTATCTAAAGATAGCTGGCTCAGCCCGTCTGGTGTGGCTCAGTGCTTGAGCATTGACCTATGAATCGAGAGGTCACTGGTTCGATTCCCAGTCAGGGCACACGCCCGGGTTGTGGGCTTGATCCCCAGTGGGGGTCGTGCAGGAGTCAGCTGATCAATGATTCTTTCTCATCATTGATATTTCGATCTCTCTCTCCTTCTCCCTTGAAATAAATAAAGAAATATATATATATATACACACATATATATAGACATATATATATATATATATATATATATATATATATATATATATTAAAGATAGCTGGCTTAGTATATGTGTTTTAAAGTTAAAATTACGAATCCAGTTTGTTTGCTTTTTTTTAAATATTGCTCAGTCTACAAGCACCTAAAATTGAACATTTACAGAATGTGGCTGATCTGTATGAGGAAAGTGACCAACAGCCATAAGGCGGCATCCATAAGAATAACTTTCTCACAATGGACTTAGAAAGTACTGTGATGGTGGCACACTCAACAGTGAATGCCATACACCTTTGATATATAAGGACCAGAATAGAACATTAATATACAAACCAGACTCTTACTTCAGATAATGAAACGGTAAGTTCTCCAAGGAACAAAATGGGTATCTTAGGAAAATAACTATTCTTTCATGTGGTGCGTGGTTGAAAGAGGTCATCATTTTTATTCTTAATATCAGTGTCCACATTTTTCTGACTCACATTATCTCTGGAAATATCACCAATTTTTTTTTTCTTTCCTTGTCCTTTCAATTTCAGAGCTAAACTCTCAAACCTTTCGTAAAAAAGGGCATTGATTAAGAAACTTGACTTGGAGAACAATCTCAAACATGGTAACATGTATTGCAGTGTGAGCTATTAAACGATTTAATAGGTCAGAAATAGTTTTAAGCTAGATTTTTTTCTTTCTACCTTTCCATTCATTATCACTCCATCTATTTCTAAACAGAATTTCAGGCTGGGTCTTGTAAACCTAGAGCCTTACACAGAAAGCTATAATTTGTACATGTTAGGAAGAACTTTGAGGTCACGGATAAATTAGAACATGAGCTAGTTATTTAGAAAGCTTTCAGGTTTTTTTTCCCCTCATATGTTTGTTTATCTGTTCTTTAAATTCTCCTAATATACATCTAAATGATCTGGCCAGTTCATTAAGTTCTATTGAGCAATTAATTCATAGCCAGTCAATTTAACCTGAATAGTGGGTTTGTGTGAATAGACAGGACATAGTCAAATGCAAATTTGGATGCCATTCAGCTAATTTGATATGGGAACAGAATAAATAATAACCATTAGTGTGGAGTTTGGGATCTGATTCTCGTGGCCAGGACTTCTAAATTGGTCAGAGTAAGATAATTGCCAAGTTCTAAATGTTGTTCGGTGTGTTGCTCTGCTGTATAGACACAAGGGATTTCACTTGGCTTATGCCTTCTTCTTCTCTCCACTTCTACAACATTATACTCTAAATTACATCCAACATTTTGCACATTTTTTTTCTGAGTTCTTTACATTGTAACAACAATATAGCATATTTGATGTCAAATCTGTACATTCTAATTATGCAAAACCAAAAGCAGATAGGCCCTGTGTGCTTGTGAACTGAATACAGCCAAATGTTTCCATTTGTGAGCCCAAGATTACTGGGGAATTTCAAATATTTCTGTATTTCTCAATAACAAAAGGGGCATGCTTTCAGACTTTAGGTAAAAATAGTCTTTTTAAAATTCATTCAGCTTGAGATAAATAAAAAATGTTTCTTTGTATGTGCTTGTTTAGAGTCTGGTTTTAAGAATTTCTTACAATGTTTTCACTAGAAATGTTGTAGGTTAGTTTCCCCTACCCCCCTGGAATCTAAGAGGTGAAATGGACAAGCAATAAAAATTAAACTGACTAGTCCAATTTCATTGCCCAAACAAAAAGAAATTTGGGGATGTAGAGAAAAGCAGAAAAGAGTGCTGAAAATACATTTGTATTTTAAAAGTCCATTTTAATCTTCTAAAACCTTATTGAAAACAAAACAATAAAATTTACAGGACATAACTATTTATGTGGTTAGGTATTTAGGAATAAAAACAAGCCTGGCACTGATTTATGGAATTCTTTGTGCTTTGACGTGGCTAAGGGTGAAAAGGTTTCTTTTGCTAAAAATAATGACACCCATACCTAAGAAAGCATCTGGATGCCATTCTCAGAACTATAAGACTTTTCTAAAAATCAGGGCCTGTGTGACCCTGGTAATGAACCAGTCAGTCCTTAATAAGGTTCTTTTTTTCCACAGGTATTTTTGAGTATCCTTCTTAGTTGTAGTTTTACTTTTGAATTCTGTGTGTTGGTATATGAAAATACCATTTCACATGTGATATTTTCATTATAAAAAAAGATAGGCTTTTTTATATGCATTTTAGATGTGAGTGGGAGTGTTTGCTGGTGGTGTAAAAAAAAAGAAATGTAACATGCATAATAGATTTTCACGTATCTATTTTACAATATTTATAATGCATATAAAGGTTAAGGAAAGTAATATTTAATTTCATATTCAAGGCATAAAATAAATTAGAGAACTGATAAAGAACATACGGTAGTAGACTTTATTTTTTATTATTTTTTAAAATATATTTTATTGATTTTTTACAGAGAGGAAGAGAGAGAGAGAGAGAGAATTAGAAACATCGATGAGAGAGAAACATCGATCAGCTGCCTCCTGCACATCTCCCACTGGGGATGTGCCCACAACCAAGGTACATGCCCTTGACCGGAATCGAACCTGGGACCTTTCAGTCCGCAGGCCGATGCTCTATTCACTGAGCCAAACCGGTTTCTGCAAGGTAGTAGACTTTAAATATTATAAAGTATTGCCTACCTTTTTTTTCTAGTGTGATTTTGTTCAAGAGAATATGTGGTGCTAAATTTTGTTCTGAACCTATGTGAGTGAATTATTGTCCTAACCATATTTTCACACTCTATATTTATTGTCTAAATAAGTAAGTGAGTATAACAAAAAAAAGTTGTTTTATCAATTTCATATAACATTTACAGTGTCAGGCTGGCCAGTTTTCCTAATTTATAGAGATCACAGAGAAAAGAAACAATTTGGAGACTGCTTTTGTTTTGTTTTTTTTGTTTTTATTTTTTTAATCCTCACCCAAAGACATGTTATCATTCAATTTAGAGAGAGGGGAAGGAAGGAGAGAGAGAGAGAGAGAGAGAGAGAGAGAGAGAGAGAGAGAGAGAGATGATGTGAGAGAGAAACATCAATCCATTGCCTCCTATACATGCCCAGACTGGAGATTGAATCCAAAATCTGGGTATATGGCCTGACTGGGAATGGAACCACAACAATCCAGTGCATGGGATGATGCTCCAACCAACTGAGCCACATCAGTTAGGGCTGGAAACTCCTTTTTTGATGTGAATATAAATAGACAAATTAGGGCATTTGGCATTTTTAGCAAGTATTTATCAGGGAAAAAGATAAATTATTGATGATAAACTCTAAACTCACTTTTTTCTGATTTTTGATTTCACAAATGCAAATTATTCTGTTTTTAACATACACATAGTAAAAAAATCATTAATATAATATGGTCTTTAAGTAAGTATAATAACTTATGATTATCTTAATGACACATTTTGTCACTAAAACTTGATATTAGAGTTTATGTATATAATTTTATTTACATATTTCTCTCATACATTTGTATATTCTTGCACAATTTTTTGGACAGAAAGATCCGTGGGGTAGGGAGTAGGCAAGAATGCTTCTTCAGAAGGATATATTATTAAGCAGGGAAGGAGGAACAGGATGCTTACATGGTAAGATAAAACACATCAAAAGTGATCCCAAGTGAGTCTCTTACCCATTCATATTTCTATTATTTGTGCATTACCAGCTATAAATACAGTATTGCTTTTAGGAAGTCAGGGTCTGGCATGTTGCAGGTCCTCAATGCACTCATTCAACAAATATTTACCGAGCACTCACTACATTCTAGGCAATGATCCAGGTGCTGGGGATACAGCAGTGAATACAACAGGAAAGTTTTACCTGCTGTAGTGAGTTGAATCATGGCCCTCAAAAGATAAGTTCACTGTGGACCTCAGAATTTAACCTTGTTTGGAATAAGGGTCTTTGCAGATGTAACGAAGGTAAGGATCCCAAGATGACATTAGGGTGAGCTCTAAATTCAATCTATTAGATAGAAAAGGAGACAGACCTGAGATAGACCCAGTTAGAAGAAGACCATGTGAAGAAATGGGCCAAGATTGGAGGGTTGCCAACTGGCACCAGAAGCTGTGAGAGAGGTATGAACCCCATCGTTCCTCGGAGCCACCCCTAGGAACCACCCCTGCTGAAATCTTGATTTTGTACTCTGGACTCCAAAACTGTGACAATGTAAATTCTGTTGTTAAAGCCAAAGGTTTATGGTGATTTGGTACAGCGTGGCTCCAGGAAACTAATCCAGGAGTGAAGAGATGCACAAAAGCAAAAACAAAAAAGGAAAGAAAGGAGGGAGGGAAGGAAGGAAGGAAGGAGGGAAGGAAGGAAGGAAGGAAGGAAGGAAGGAAGGAAGGAAGGAGAGAGGGAGGGAGGGAGGGAGGGAGGGAGGGAGGGAGGGAGGAGGGAGGGAGGGAGGGGGGAGAGAGGGAGGGAGGGAGGAAGGAAGGAAGGAAGGAAGGAAGGAAGGAAGGAAGGAAGGAGGGAGGGAGGGAGGGAGGGAGGAGGGAGGAAGGGAGGAAGGAAGGAGGGAGGGAGGGAGGGAGGGAGGAAGGAAGGAAGGAAGGAAGGAAGGAAGGAAGGAAGGGAGGAAGGAAGGAGGGAGGGAGGGAGGGAGGGAGGGAGGGAGGAGGGAGGAAAGAAGGAAGGAAGGAGGGAGGGAGGGAGGGAGGAAGGAAGGAAGGAAGGAAGGAAGGAAGGAAGGAAGGAAGGAGGGAGGGAGGGAGGGAGGGAGGAGGGAGGAAGGAAGGAAGGAAGGAGGGAAGGAGGGAGGGAGGGAGGAAGGAAGGAAGGAAAGAAGGAAGGAAGGAAGGAAGGAAGGAAGGAGGGGGGGACAGAGGGAGGAAGGAGGGAGGGAGGGAGGGTGGGAGGGAGGGAGGGAGGGAGGGAGGAAGGAAGGAAGGAAGGAAGGGAGGAAGAACATAAGTTATTTTAAATGGTGATAAGTGCTAGGAAGACAGCAGAAAAGAGGTGTAAGGAAAAGTCATGAACCCAGCTCCTCAGGGGACTCACAGCAGGTTTACCGAGACTACTAGCCTTTTGAGATTGTGAGAGTCTGCAGAGAGGCTAAGAATATGGTACACAAAGATGCTTGATGTTCTTGAGGAAATGCCTAAAAAAGTAGCATATAGAAAGTATACAAAACAGACTACAAGTGAGAAGATGGATATATTTAAAGTAAAACCAGATGTTAAAAAGTTAGAAGACCACCTTCAGGGTGGCCAAATAGAAGAGATGATTCTTCAGGCTGAAAATGAACTAAATTTGGTGAGAATAATGATACAATGGAAACCATGGGAGCCTTTCATGGAAGAGCCTCTGCCAACTAATGGAACTGGCCAAGATAATCATCATCAAATGACTTGTGTGTTAAAGGGAAACTTATGTAATTAAATGTTCTGTTACATCAAAATGTTTTCATATTATTGACATCTTATAATAAAAAACAACAACTGATGCAGAACATATTTAGGAGACTTTTTGAAACTGCTGCTTACCCTAATAGGGACTTGTGAATCCGTTTTTGTTAAAACATTGATGCAAATTATTTCAAAGTTGATGTTTTTTTAAAATAGAGGTTCTTGGAAGATTTAAAAGTTAATTGGAAAAATTCCCACATATTTTAATGCGGAGGCCATATTTGAAAGGTGAAATATTTTTAGTAGTCTCTTCAACACATTTAATTTTTTTTTAAGAAATCAGAAGAGGAACTTAATTATCATTGCTCAAACAAATGTATAGGTCACTGTTTGAAATGAGGTAGTAAGAGTAAAAACCATCAAATTAGAATTCATTGTATAGTTGAGGAAATTGATTTTGTATTTGAAAGAAAGATTTTTTATTTACAATGGTAGTTGGAAAAACTTCTTTCTTTTTGTCTCATTTAAGGAAGTTAGCTTTCTGGCCCTTAATCAAACCACATCAGGATAGAGCTATAATTTCTGTAAAAGTAGAGCTATTAAGGGTTTCTAAAATTTATGTGGCATATGGATAAGCTTATATTCTTAACATTTTAGTTGTATGGTTGTAACTTCCAAGTGGAAACACTATGTAGGTTTCACTTAGTTTCCAATATGAGGATAGCTGGGTATCAAACAGAAGATAAAACTGTTCAAAGAAATAGGTGATTGACAAGTTTAAGGTTAAACAAAATTAAAATTACTTTGCCAGTGTTTTCACCTTTTCTTCTTATTTCCCTATCATTTCTAAATACTTAGTTAAATTTGGTGTGTGTTTGTGTGTGTGTGTGTGTGTGTGTGTGTGTGTGTGTGTGTACATGTTGCTATCTCTGTGGCAAAGCAGAATCTTTCAGAATTTTGAGAATGAGGGAAAAATGTATTTTTTTGTTTTCACAATATATTTCTCCCCTTATAGAGCTTAAATTGAATACTAAATAAATGCTAAATGGAAAAATAGTTAAGTGATGCTTACAGTAAGAGTGGCAGATGAAGAGAGTTTAGGATTGAATAATGAAGAAATGATTCAGAGGAGAGGAACTGAGAGTTAGGATTTGAAAGATGGGCAATATATAGGTGGATGGGGGAAATGCCATGTAAAAGATTTCTAAAAGGTAACACTATAGTATTGATGACTTTAAGTATGAGCAAGTATGTAAAGGCCACTGTGAGAAAAGTCTAAAGAAAGAAATTTCCTGTGTAGAATTGAGCCAAAGAATATCTTGATTGAAAATTTATAGTTAGTTAATCTGATAAAACTTTAAAATTCTTGAACTACCTGCAGTGACAGGAGCACTTAAGAAGCTCACCATTCCACTGCACTCAGGGGTTACAAGGATAAACAAGAAAGAACCAGGATTTACTCTTCCTGAGCATCTCAGTTTGTAGATTTGTTCCTAAGAGTTCCTGAGCGGTAGATCCAACTTCTCTCTGACGTTGCTAGTTCCGTTCTCTTGGCCTCACAAAGTACCAATCTTTCATTGATAGTCCTTCGAGCATTTGAAGATATGTGGGTCTGTTCTGCATCAAGTTTACAATGACCAGTTTCTTTTTTATTTCTATCTGTTGCTTCTATGGTTTCCATGCCACAAACCTTCTTGCCCACTCTATCCAGCCAAGGTATGTTGGCCAAAGCCTTCAAGTGTCATATTCCAAAACTTTTCATGCTTTCATAAAATAGAACAGGAGTATCATCTCACACAGTCTTAGAGACTGCATTATTAGTGCCATACATCTATCAAAACAGACACTGAAAAAAATTTCCACTTTCTCTCTTTCACGATAAATGACTAGAAAATTTAAAAAAATTTAAAGTGTATATGAACAACTCTCAGACAAAAGACAAGAGGCAGCACAAAATTGGAATTCCTGAGAGTAAGGAAGCAAGGTGAGTTTTATGGTTGTCCCAGTTTACTACCTGGAGCCAGGGTTCAGGCCCCAGCACAGGAAACTGAAATAAAGCCTGGAGTGGGGGCAGCGAGCTGAGAGGACAGTTATCAGAGCTCAGGAAGGTCAAGAATGAGAGTTTACAGAGCAGAAGAGTGGAGTGGAAGAAATAAACAGGAAAGAGCTTGGGAGTCTGCTGGAGGATCTCCTTAAGGCTTTGGCTGATCTGCCCGTTTGTGGGGGGAAAGAGGCCCTGAATCTGGGAAAATAATTACTGAAAACTAGTGAGAAAGCAGTTGCCTTAACAATTCCCAGAGTTCAAACATAGGTAGGGATAGTTTTATTCCAACCAACCAAAGTGGAAAGACCTTAAAATACACAAGACGAAGGGTAGAGTTCATAGAAAGGTCACATTCAAGAGTAGAGCTACGTTAGCTCCATAGAAAAAGCTGCTCTGGACCTGCAGTGACAAAACTTAAAAGGAAGTCTTGCCTCGAAGGGATCATGCTTAGCTAAGAGTCCTTGCTTGTGTGCCAGCAGAAAGTCCAGCACTCAACAACGTAAAATCCATCATTTCCAGCATCGAAACCAAACCTACAAGCATGGAAAGGAAAACATGAGGAGAAAAAACAACAATAAACAGAACTCAAAAGAACAGACATGATAGGATTACTAGACCATGACCTGAAACAGCTCTTATACATCATATAAATATGCTCAATATGTGAAGCACAACATAAGCAGATACTGAGAAGAGGAGTGAAAGATATATGAAACATCTAGGTATAAAAAATTCACCATCTGATGTGAAATATTCACTGGATGTAATTACACACTAGAGGAGAGATGGCTACTGAACTAAAAAACATACGAAGAGAACTATTCAAAAAGAAGCACAGAAAAAAATGAGAATTAAAAGAAAATAGGGCATCAGTAAGCTTTGTGATAATATCAATTATTATAACAAGAAATAAAATAACACAAAAGATGGGAAGCAGAAATAGAACAATAATATTGTAAGATTCTTATACTTTATGTATATTATGAAATTTTATTTGAATGTAGATAGTTGTCTACGGCCATACCACCCTGAACGCACCCGATCTCGTCTGAATGTAGATAGTGATAAGTTAAACTCTAGAGAAGTTAATAAAAATAGTCTAAGTGGAATAGCTAGCAAGCCAATACTAGACATAAGAAAATAAATCATAAAATGTACTCAATTCAAAAGAAGTTAAGAAAGGGGAACAAAGGAATAAAGAACAGATGGGAAAAAGGGAAAACAAATGCTAACTATAAACAAACCATATGAATAATTACATTAACTGTATGTGGTCTAACCACTCAAATTAAAGACAAAAATTGTTAGAATGTATTTTCTTAAAAAAAAATCAAGATCCCACTACATATTGTCTAAATGAATAATTAAACTAAACAAAGTTTATAGACTTTGTTCCCCCACCCTGTTGAAATTTCTTCAGGTTGCTGAATGAGTAAATAAACTCTTAAGTTAAAAGAATGGTCAGGGAGAAGGAGGTTCAAACTGTTAATTAAAGACATAAGAGACATAAGATTTAGTCTCTAAATTGTCTATTAAAAAATCATTCTGTATGAATATATGTGCACTCAATGGGGAAATTAGGGAAAAATTGAAAAAAAAAAAAAGCAGTTGGAGGCTTATAAAAATCTGCAAGTAAGTAGAATAATACTATGTTAAAGATAGGTATAGGGATTATCTCTTTTTATTGAAACATAATATACATATAGAAAAGTATTCATTTGAAGTCATTTTCTTTTTTAATGTTATTCTTTTTAAAATATATATATTTTTATTGATTTCAGAAAGGAAAGGAGAGGGAGAGAGAGATAGAAACATTAATGATGAGAGAATCATTGATCGGCTGCCTCCTGCACAGCCCCTACTGGGGGTTGAGCCCACAACCTGGGCATGTGCCCTTGATGGGAATCGAACCAGGGACCTTTCAGTCCACAGGCTGACACTCTATCCACTGAGCCAGACCGGCTAAGGCTTGAAGTCACTTTCAATCATTTACCATGTGAAACTGATCACTTTCATAGGCAAAACCAACTTTCATCCCAAAGGAATTAAATAATATATGAACTTGATGAGATGATGGATGGAATATTAGCTGATAAGAAAATACATTGAAAGGAAAAGAAAGTCCAGATACTAATGTCAAAATTTAAGGAAACTTCTCCCTATTTCAGGTTCCACACATAACAAGTTTGGAAGTTGCACCTCTGTGCTAACAAGTACAAAAAATTGAGCAGACTGAAAAAAATCACAATTCTTTTTAAATTCATAAGAGAGTGGAGGACACAGGGCAAACCACTTCCCGCAAAATAGGAAGACAGGCAAACACAGGGAATCATGGCTTACCCGAAAAGAGGCTCTGGAGCTGATTTTGCTACTGGAACCAGCTGGGGGGGGGGGGGGGAGATGTAGAAAAATAGGATCCAGAATTAATGAGCTCCTGAGACCCAGTATAAACAAGTCTGAGAGTGAAAAACGCCAGGGGATTCCAGTCACAGGAGGGCCCCACCCTTTTGTGATTTTTTTTATCTCCAGGAGCTAGACCAGGTAGTTCCATTATAAATTGGAGGGAAAAAACCCTCAGACTTTAAGCAGGGAGAGAAGAAAAGGAACCACTCTGAAATGTGTCTCAGCACTCTTCTTCTTAATATCTGCCCTCAGGAGAAATGAGTTAATCTGACCCTAACCTGCTGGGTATTATCAGAGCCTCACCAACCTGATACTATGTACATACTCTTTTTTTTTTATTGTTGAAAATATTACTGTCCATGGGTTATGCATATATGCATATAAATTTTTTTTCTTTAAAAAATCAGGGACTTCTAGATGACATAGTCACTTCTGCTGGCCACAGTCCGTACTCTGGCTTCCAAAGATTCGTGTCTGTCCCAAATGCCAAATACCTGCTGTGGACTCTGTCACTATTATATTTTCATTCCAAGAGCTTGGGACATTCTTGACACTCAGGAAATTAATAAGTAAGTGAATGATATTTTTAAAATTCTTGCTTTAAGTACTGCCCTTCATAAAACAATCTTCTTTTATCTTCTAAGTTGTGTTGGAAAGATTAACACATTGAGACACTGGTATTTACATGTGAATTAATCAGATGGCCTCTTTTCATATTAGGTGCCCAGACACTGTGGAGCAATAGGCAAGAAAGAATGGTCACTACAATGGAAGCTAACATGAAGGAAACGATAGCCTAGCTGAATTTTCCTAAGGCTGCCCATAAATTAAACCAAATTGAATCAATATAGTTTCAATCTGTGGAAACTCTACTGTTTGAGTATAAACTTTAGTCCATCTCCAGGGACATAAAATTCTTCTTTTCTCCCTCAATTCTTTTTTTTCTTTTTATTCTCAATTACCCAATCTGAAACCAAGTCCTGATGATTTTGCTGCAGGAAGTTCACGGAATCGCTCCCCTTTCTATTGCCATTGTCATTCTGCTATCTAGTTGAAGTATTCTCACCTGGCCCAGTAAAACAACCTCATAAATTGCAGCTTTGCCTCGGATCTCCTTGCTTCTAATTTGATCCCCACACTATGACCCAAACTCTGTTTCTAAATTATTGATCTGGTTATGTCATTCTCTTGAGGAAAGTCATGCAATACTCCTCTAATTCCCTAAGCATGCGCTCAAGGCTCTTCCAACCTTGTTTGAACTCCACTTGGACTTCAGAAGTCTTTAAACAACAACAGAGCTGGTACAAAACTCCAGGCCAACTACTTATTGGCTAGGTGACATCGTGCAGGTCACTGAAGATCTCAAAAGGTAACTTTCTTCTATGTACATGATATAGTGCAAGGTTTTACCAAGCGTTTGAGAGATAAGTCAAGATCCTGGGACCTGGAAAATGTTTAATTAAGTCAGTGGTTCTCAACCTGTGGGTCGCGGCCCCTTTGGGGGTCGAATGACCCTTTCACAGGGGTCGCCTAAGGCCATCAGAAAACACATATATAATTACATATTGTTGTTGTGATTAATCACTATGCTTTAATTATGTTCAATTTGTAACAATGAAATTGGGGGTCACCACACCATGAGGAACTGTACTAAAGGGTCGCGGCACTAGGAAGGTTGAGAACCGCTGAATTAAGTGGTAGTTATCATAGGAACCTTTATCGTTTCACTCCCTTGTACTGCTCACTAACACCCCAGACTCTGGCTGAACTAAACTGACACTTGTAGGACTCAGAAAGCTACGCATACTCTTATGCCTCCAAGCTTTGTTCATGCAACTTTTTCATTCTAACCATATTTCAAACCTGGCAAAGTTCTGTTCATCCTGTAAGATACAGTAATCTGCCATCTCTCTACAGACATCCTCATCTCTCCTGGTCCAGGGGAGCAATCCCTTTCACCTCCATGCTTCTATTACACCTCTTTGAAATCCTGGGCATTTGTCACTTGTGTCAAAATTTATCGTGTGAGTGATTTTCATCTCACCACATGGTGATTTTCCGGAGGCCAGGCCTGGTGTCTTACTCATTATGGTTTCGTTATTATCACTTTTAAATGCAATGCTGGACTTGGGGGTCAGTGCTCAGCAAATGTTTGTGGAATTGATTGACATAATAGCACCTAAATACAAAGAGTTGATGCTGGTCTGTGACACCTCCCATGGCCAAAAAAATTAATCAAGTCACTATTCACAATATTTATTATTACTATTATTACAAATATTATCTAGAATTCTCTTTTTAAAAATACCAATAGGCTATATTTTTTCAGCAATTATGACTTTCCTAGAGCTTTCTCTATAAGTGAATTCAATATTTTATTCATACTTTCTTTCCTAAACCAAATGCCCACATTAAAAATGTATATATGTAAGTAAATATGAATAGTGGCATTCTTAGGAACAATTCTATGATAAAAGGAAGTTAGATGGCAGAAGAATTTTGGTCAGAAAACACATTTTACAAGTCAGCTTCTAAGGGGTTATTTTAAACAACACTGAGGGGAAAGAATTATTTCAAACAGATGAAAAATACCTCTCTACTGTCCTTCTAATGGATGTACTTTAAAGAAAGCCAAGGGGAATTTTAAACTCCACATACATTTTATGAACATTCAAATGAATATCTATGACTAATCTCTGGTGCATTTGAATAAAAAAATAGAACAATTTTGATGTTCCAAGTTGAATTATTAAGTAAAAATATTCAGTTATCAGATAGTTAATTAAGTGGAACTGACTGTATTCATTATAATATTTGTTCCAAACAAATGTATTTAACATTCTGATATTATGCAGAATAGGTGACAATTGCATATCTCCATGGAGATCAATAATGGGATTCAGATCATTGTGTAAAGAGTCTGCAAGTTTAATGCAGAGAGAATGTCATTATTATTTCTCTCTTAATGATGGTCATTATGCACAAACACTGATTGAATTCCATTTGTTACCTGCATTTGAGCTGAGAGGAATAATTACAATTTAAGTGACTCCATTAAAATTCATAAAAGAATATGAATGCAAAAATTATACTTGAAACTGACAAAATATACTTTGAGGATATAAATTGTGTTTTCTGATAGGCCTCTTAAAAGAATTAAAAATAGCTTCATTTTAATAAGATGACATATAAAGATCATGTGTTATCCTCACCTTTATGTTAATTTCGATGCTGCAATCCATGACTAATAATAAAAAGCGAAGAAATTAACTTTTAAAAAGTAAAATTAATTAACTAAAGTGCCAGTTATTACACATACTTTTGTGGATTGGGTCATAGTCATTCTTTTTTAAAAAAGGTTTTAATTGTGTATAATATTAAAATGGTGTTTTATCATCCTATATATTGGTGATATCACCTACCATTGTTGGTAGCTAATAAGTCCAAGGTTTAAACTGAGGTAAATTAAGTGTGATGTGTTCTTTTTCATTTGTTTGGCATATATTTCTTTTGACCTGCTGTGCACTGCTCAGCATCTATAATTTTGGATGCTAATAGTTATTACTGTATGGGCCACACCAACCCAAAATTTTCAGTGGATTAAGCTGCACTTCTTTTCAGAGTGAAGTGGAACATACTAAGATGCCAGACAGGATGCCACTGAGCCTTACAAGTCCTGCCTTTTAGTGGCTGAAGTGAGTCCTCTAACTCAGACGAGAGAAGGAGAGAAGTTCAGTATTGAATGCTAGGGGAAGCCACGGAGAAATGGTGGCATGGAGTTGTGCGGCACTCAGCCTCTCATCAAGTTTGGGGAAGCCCCTGAAGGGAGAAATTATGCTTTCTTTCTGTGCCAGACACTCTTCTTTAGCTCTTTGTCACAACTTCAAATTGCAGGCTCTTGATTTCACAGTGTTTATCTTACAAAACTATATGTTTTGATACTATTAAGCAAGAACAAGGAAATCATAGGATTTTTGCCTGCAAAGGTCTTTATGTCTTATTAAATCCACCTTGATCATTTTACAGATGAGAAAGTCGAGGTCTAGAGAGGCTCATGATTAAATGTTTTCAAATGTTAGTTAGTGGCAGGCTTAGGATTAGAACTCAGATCCCTTGTCATTGACTACAACATTCTTTATTAGTAGTATTTTTGGTCACAACTGTCAATATATCCATTAATATTCCTTTTGTTTTATTTTATTTTGTCAACACAGGCGGAATTATTTTTGAAAGCCTATTAACTCAGAGTAAAATTTTTTTGCAGAAATACAAAGAAAAATTATGTTTTTTACTATGGTTATTATGGTTAAAATAGCTGTACATGTAGCAAAAATGACCTACTCTACAATCAAAATCATAAATTATATTTCCCTAAATGTATAAATATTTTAGACTACCTGTTTAGGTATACCCATAATTCACTTAAGTACCTATGTTCCCAGTCTTGCCAATTGATCACTTTGAGATGAAATGCAGAGATTAGAATTATCCTGGACAGTGTTAACACACTGGCTATAGCACTTGGCAGTGCTCCATGAGATTCTGATTCTCTTGAATCAGGAGAAAAGGCAGGGGAATAGTGGTGGCTTATGAAGGAAGGTTGGAAAGATTCCTGCCAAGCATCTGCCCCTGTTGAGATGTCTATAACCATTAAAAACAAAAAAAAAAAACAAAAAAAAACAAAAAAAAAGGAGGGGAGGGAAAAGAAGAAAAAATAAACATGAAAATAATGAATTTAAGATGAACAACTTCTTGCTGAATGAGCAGATAGTACCCAGATGCTCATTTTACATTCATTTCTATTTGTGCATTTTCTTTTAGAGACTAAATCCTGAGCCAAAGAATCCCTCTCTTTACAAGCCAAACAAAACATCAAGATAGAATATTACCCAGCAACTAAACATAAAGACTATTCGGAAGCATTAGAATTTAGTCTAACATAATAAGAAATATTTATGGAACTATCATTTTAATTGGGGGGGGGGGACCCGTCTTCCTTTTCAACAAATGAGTGTATTTAATTTAAAGAAGCAGAACAATGTTTAACATGCTAATAGGTGAATGTAACCTAAGCTTTTGATTCTATCACTATCTACTAATAGCAGTTCTGATCAACTGGAATTAAACCATAAGTATAAAAAAATGAGGAAAATAGCTACCAATTGAATTTCTTAACTGGCTATTCTTGATTGACCTCACACTCTGCTGTTTGAACTGCCTTTCCTCAGGTATGTAAATCTCACCAGATGCTTAAGTGCAGTGCTATCTACTACTTCCACCAATCATTTTATCAGCATGTGCAAGCTAATCAGACGTTATCCTCTGTCGCGCCTTATTTCTCAGTTCTCTGACATGGCAAGAGAAGTTCAGGGCAACCATAATTTGTTCTTTTAATTCTTTTGGAACTATTCAATGCATGCAACAGGAAGTGGACATTTTCTGGAATACAGAATCAGGCTTAATTGCTTAGAAAGATTGAAATGGTGAAATTAAAATCAAGTCATAAGCAGCAGCCAGGAAGGGGGAAAGAGGCAAGTCTTCTTGTCTGATGTTATCTTCCTAGGTTTTGCATTGAGGAGCGGGAGCTCCAAACATGAGAAATATGCCTCTTGTTGATTATCACCCAGTGAAGTAAGAGACCATAAATAATCTAAAGTAAAGGGCTTGAACTTCCCCCTCAAAGTCAAAGCTCCTCTAGATGCAAGGTGAACTGTTAAAGGGAAAAATATGTTTCCAGTGGCTGTTCACTTTATGTAAGCACTGATGTGCCTGTGTCAAAATGCAAGTTTCCTGCCCTCAGCAGTTCTTGACCAATAGATAAAAGGACATAGACAGATGGACAGCCTGGTTTCCAAACCATCTTTCCACCTGCTAGATCTTGTGAAAACAGAAGCATGTTATTGCAGTAGAGCTAGCTTACTATAGTTACCATTAGACACGATTCACTACTGTTCAAATAATAAAATCATAGTAGACATATTAATTTGCGTCTACAAACTCAGTTCATTGTGGTTGAAGGTAAGATAACTCTATAGAATAGCCGAGTTCTTCCCAGCACTGCTGTGCATGGAAAGTCTGAGTTTCCATGAGCAATGCCACATTCTAATGCCACTCAGTCAATGACTGATTAATCCATGAGATGAATGACTCAGACACAACTTCTTTCCTTTCCTCATTCTCCTCTTACCGTCTCCTCCATGAAACACCCAGTTTTTGCAATAATCCACTAGCTCATGGAATGGAAATAATTTCAGTTTGTGTTATTTTTCCATATCTTCACAAAAGTATTTCACAGGCTCTTTATAATTAGCATGTTCTGTTCTATTCACCTTGTACTTTCCATGGCAGGCAGCATTGTTTCCACTTGAAGTTTGGTCGTGGCATCTGAGATTTGCACTGATAGAAATTGAGGTTTGTTTCCTCTGCTGACATTAAATGACATGAATTCCCCCCAATACAATAATAATTACTTTTATTCACCTTTGCCCACTTACAAAATGAATCGATTGACTGAAAGTCTTATTTGAAACAACAACAAAATACACCCTTTGCATCTGGTGGGCTCACATACATTATTATATTTCAGCCAGGTGTAATGGGAAATTAACCTCCTAAAATAAATATATAAATACCCTGCCCTAATTATAGCGACAAGCACTGCTCCAATATTCTCTCTTCTATGTTGTGGAATTCATGTACTTGTTTAATAGCAGGCCTAATTTAGACAGGCAGAGTGATTATGAGTGGGCCCGGCATTCAGCCTGATATCTCAATACGTCTATGATTAGAACAGTGGCCTGCTTCCTCCTTGGCTTTTATGTGTGCGCATAAAATAAATGGTGGTGATTGGGACTTTTCACTACAACCCACGCTGCCAGCAGCAAATGAAAACTACACATGATCCCAAATGTCTTTGCGTGTAGAATACCGTTTCTCGGCTAAGATTTGTTGTTCTGTCACCAATTTATCAGCTGGGGCCATTTAACTTATACGCACTTGAGCAGAATTAAAAGTGTTTACTTTCCTCATAAGAGGGCAGTCACATATGTACCAATTTTGTTTTAACTGTGGAAAGCAAGGAGCTGGGAACAGAGTGGAGAGGGGATTCAGCAAGGCCTAATCAATCACTGACAGATTACAGCTAAAGCCACTTCCATACCCATTAAAGCAGGACAAATGCAGAATTGCAACTGAACAACTTCTAGTTTTAAGCCAACAGTGGGACTTCCTAGTTATTTATCAAAGTCATTGCTGGTAAGCAGCATGCCTCGCTGCCCGATTGTACTTCACAGCAGACAGAGCTGACTGAAGCTTCAGCCATGAAAGAAGTGTTTATGCCCTCAGCTGTGGTGCTGTCAGCCCTCTGGAATTTACTGTAAATCACACAGCTTTTATTGCAAGATTTAGTAGCTTATCCTCTGTGGGCTCTATTCACTGCAAGCTTGTTACTATTTGGATGTTAGCCTCAGTCCATAAAGGGACTTGCTACACATCATCAAACAGCGGCAAAAAACCAAAGGTTTCATTTTTCAATTTTCTAAACCCTAAACTCCTCAACAGTCATTGAATTTCATTGCAGAAAGTGGAAGTCTACTTTATTATGGTACTCAATTTCCCCAATGGAGTTATACACTTATAACATTACTTTTATTTCCAATGACAGGATCTGGCCATCTGTCCTGGCTGTAATTTCATAACACACTCACTAGTTTTTATTTTAAGGGAATTTCTCGATATTACATTGAGCTTGTGACAAAATTGTAATGTATATATAAAGGCCACAATAATGATAACTATATTTAGTACCAGCTAACATCTTAACAAAATAGTTTTTCTTACTCCGGCTGTGGAAGAGTCTGCATGAGCTCCTAATACAATTTAACTGACAAATGGGGTGGGGGTAGGGATGGGGCGGGGGGAGAGAAGAGCAAGTTTTAAAGAGACAGAACTATATAGAAAGGAATGGGATGACTCAAGTCAGACCCACATGGAACAATATCATTCCACAGGCAGTGTGGATTTTATCAAAAGTGGTACTGCATGCTACTTTTATTAGAACTGTTTCTTCTAGGATCAAAGAGTGAAAATGCTTAGAAATCCTAGACTCTGTGGTAGGGAAGACTGCCTTTATAATGAAGAGGGTTTGCTCCATAAAAGTTTACTAATCTGGCAAGAAGTTAAAGATATTTTGTCACTTGTTACATACTAGAGTGGGGTCCACTTACAGCTTAGTCAGATCCAGCCAAACTGAATAGAAATGGAATCAGAAAAGAAGTCCTGGGTTGTTTCAATGCATTGTAATGTGCAAATTATAATTCCTGGAAGGGAGGACCTAGGCCTACAAAGAAACAATTTTGTGGGAAGAAAGAATGACCTGATGACAGGCACCATTTGGAGGTAATAGGTATCAAATATGAAAACACTTTGCCTGTGGGGCTTTACTGAGGAATTTGCAGGAGGTGAAGGTGGTTAGAAAGCACTTGAGCCAAAACATATACATATGCACACAAAGGAGCAAGATCGCTTTAAACTGGGAAGCCAAGTGTGATTAACTGGTGATAGATTAACATGGAAGGACGTGCATGGAGAGGAAAAGATCAGAGTCATAAATACATAAATAGTAATGAAAAGTAGTAAGTGAAAAATGCTGAGTCTGGCAAGTTTATATTAAAATGTTTTTCCGAAGCTCTTTCTAAGATAAAAAGCAACTGGAGTTTGGATTTTTTAATGGAAATATACAGCTGTTTATGGCCAGACTTTATATAACCAAAACCCATTCAACAATTTCTCCTTCCTCTATAATGAATACCAGGCACCATATTTGTCCTCCCACCTGAAGAAAAAATTTAAAACCATACAAAAAATATAAAATATAAAACTACAGTTTTTAGACATTGCATATTAGGCAGCACTGAAGTGCCCACTGAGACAGAGGCAACAAAGGAAGTGAACTCTATGATTGTCCCAGCTTACTGCCTTGACAAAGTGTTCAGGCTGCAACACAGGGAGAGGGAATCCAGGTGAAACCTAGAAGTGTTATAGAATTGAGGTGACAATTAGGAAACCAAAGTAGCTAGAGTTCACGGGACAGGATACCAGAAAGGAGAGAGTCACAAAGAGAGGAGAATTCCAGACATCTGCAGAGGGTCCCCTGCAGGTCTTTGTGTACTGATCAGCATATACATTGAGGATAATGTACAAGAAAGGGGATAAAATTACCCAAAAGGAATAGAGGGAAAATTCCCTGGAACTCACACAGGACCAGAATTAGTTCATATTTAAATGAAGAATAATGTAAAAACCTCATAATTCATAAGATATTAAGTGTAGTGCACAGAAAGATACTGCTTCAGCGATGGGGAAATTTAGCCCTAGACTAATGGCTGCTCTGGAGCCAGCTAACAAAAATTCAAAATTGAAACTTGACAAAATCAAGTTTGTTTCCAGGTAACATAATTGAAGTCCAGGACAAACCTCAAGCTCAAGAAAATGTATAGTAATATAAATATACGAGGGGCCCGGTGCATGAAGTTTGCGCACAGATGTGGTCCACAGACCTGGCTGGTGATCAAAGTGCGAGTGACTGGTGTGGAAGGGCAGGTCCCAGTTGACCTCTGGGCTCTGGGAAACACCTGGGCCCCTGGGCCCCCATGCACCCCCCCCCTACCTGAGTCATAGCGCCTGAGTCCCCACGCAGAGATGTGGTAAGCATGGCCAGATGCCATGGGCAGGGGTGCAGCATCCCTCTCACAATCCGGGACTGCTGGCTCCTAACCGCTCACCTGTCTGCCTGACTGATCTCCCCTAACTGCCCCCTGCCAGCCTGATCACCCCTAACCTCCTCTGCCTACCAGCCTGATCACCCCTAACTGGCCCCCTGCTGGCCTGGTCACACCTCACTGCCCCCCTGCTGGCCTGGTCACCCCCAACTGGCTCCTCGGCTGGCCTGGTTGCCCCTTACTGCCCTCCCTGCCAGCCTGGTTGCCCCCAACTACCCCCCCCCCCCCGCCATCCTGGTCGTCCCACACAGCCAGCTGTTCAGTCATTTGGTCGTCCCTCCCTCACTAACACCCCTGCCAGCCTGGTCGCCCCACTCAGCCTGCTTGTTCAGTTATTTGGTTGTCCCTCACTAACCCCCCTGCCGGCCTTGTCGTCCCACACAGCCTGCTGTTTGGTCATCTGTTCAGTTGTTTCGGTCGTGACAGCCCCTAGCTTTTTATATATTACGATAATTGAAGTTACCAAAAGGGAAGGACAGAAAGAAATATTTAAAGAATAATGACCAAATGTTTCCAAATTTGTTAAAAATTATAGGCATATATATATATATATATATATATATATATATATATATTTGATTTTTTTACAGAGAGGAAGGGAGAGGGATAGAGAGTTAGAAACATCGATGAGAGAGAAACATTGATCAGCTGATATATATACTCATATATATCATAATTAAATGGCTTGCAACAAGCAATAAAGAGAAAACTCTTAAAAGCCACCACAGGAAAAAAATTGCACATTATATATAGAGAAACAATGATAAGAATAATAGTACATTTCTTGATTAAAATAAAGCAATCCAGAAAACAGTGGATAATTATTTTTGAAATGCTGAAAGAAAAGGAAATGTGTCAATGTAGAATTCGATACTCAGTGAAAATATATTTTCTTAGACATCCAAAAGCTGGAAAAACAATTATTACTAGCACATATGCATTATCAAGAAATCACCAGGTAGAAATCTGGTTGTACACAAAGGAATAAAGAGCACCAAAATGGTGAATATGGGGTGTATACAAAAGATATGGTTTCTTTATTTTTTAATCTTTTAAAAGATAATTTGCTGCTAAAAGCAAAATCAGCTGCAATGTATTTTTACTTCCATAACATATCTAGAAATAAAATGTATGACAACAATAGCACAAAGTCTGGAAAAAGAGAAAGTAAAATATAATATTATTTCACAGTAAATTATGATGTTATGGATGCATATTATATGCACCCACATGTCCATGATTAATAAGTGATCAATCAATGATTAATAACTGTCATGTAAAGAGATTAACATCACCACTACTTACTGAGTCATTTGTTTTACCTGATTTCCTAAGACTTCTTTCAAATTTATACTCTAATAATCAAGTGCAACTCCAGGGTGATATTGAAAATATACAACAATTGAGATAACAAGAAATTCTTCCATAGAGAATGGACACGGGCTATACTGCTAGAATAGGTTTCTAGAGGCCCTTGTTTGCCAGCTTTACCCATTCACTTTCTAGTAAGAGGGATGTCCTGAGTCCCCAAGGAAGGGGATGGTGGTCAGGGAATGTCACAAAAAGGAGTTCAGTATTTAAAAAGTAGTTTGGCTGGACTACTGCATATTGGCTGGCTGCCAGTGTTGTGTTCAACACAGCTTAGCACCTAATAATCTTGTGTGGCTTTGTCTTATTTCCTCTTCCATATAGACTATAAATTCTTTGAGAACAAGAATAATATCTAACACTTATTAAATTCGTTTTGTATTACCAATTACACTTAGCACCTGGGGGTTCCATAAATAATCTTCTCCCTAAATGTTGAAATATTCATTGAAATAAAACCACAATTCTCCAGTCTCGTTCATTCATCCTACTCAATTTTACTAATTGTTACTAAGTCCCAGACATAGCACTGGGTGCTTGAGATAGGAAAAAAGACAGAGTCAGCCTCATGAAAACCATAACGTTTATTTTAAAAGTACTCAGATCCTGTCTACCTAAAATCCTAAAAAATAATTGTGGTGGGCACACAATGCAATATACAGATTGCATATCATAGAAGTGTATACTTACCCAGGTAATATGTTTGAAAGTATAAGCATAAGAACATATGGGAAAAAAGCCTTTGGAAAGTACAAATCTTCACTGAAGTAGAGGACTCCTAAATAATTGTTTCCTCGCTTTTCAAACTCATTAAATGTCTGAAAAGGAAACTTCGTTTTCATTGCTTGCTCTTTGTCTCCCTTGTTCTCACTGTAGTATTTGACACTGGTTACCATCAACTTGGTCTTATTTCTTTCCATTTCTCTGACCATTTCACTGATCCTTTTAGTGGCCCCTCTTCTCACACTTCGAATAATTATAAAGACAGTGTTTATTCAAATACATTTCATTTTCAAAATTGAGCTGTTAAAGTGTGTATACTTTTTTGGGACACCCTGTATAAGCACCCTTATCCTATATAATAACAGGCTACTATGCAAATCAAACCAACGGTCCCTATGACACACACTTACCACCAGGGGGCAGACACTCAATGCAGGAGCTGCCCCCTGGTGGTCAGTGGGCCACCACAGGGGGAGTGGCACTCAGCCAGAAGCCCCAGCAGCAGTGGCGGGAGTCTCTCCTGCCTCCGCGGCAGTCAGACATCCCTCAAGGGCTCCTGGACTGCGAGAGGGCACAGGCCAGGCTGAGGGAGCCCCCTGAGCACACGAATTTCATGCACTGGGCCTCTAGTTTATACATCATTTCTTTTTAATGATTCAACAGCCACTCTAGCATCAATTTTCAGATTTTGCAGTAGAGACCCAAATGTAGAGACCCTTTCTGAGCCTCAGTATTACCCCTTGGTTTCAAATCTTTATTGTTATCTTTCTCCCTGACTAGTTTATACATCCATTTACCACGTCCAAGCTTACCCTCTTCCTGGCTAAACCACTGCCATCTTTACGTCATTCTGCTTTGCAGCCTTGAATCATCTTTGATTCCCCCTCACTCCTTCACCGGCACAGTGAGATAGACAAACCTGAGATCAGGAGTCAGTTGACTTGGGTTCAAACTAGTAAGCAACACTTACTAGCTAGGTGAACTTGGGTCTGTTCATTAATTCCGTTAATTAAATGTTAATAACAATTTTTGTTATTAACTTGTTATAGAAACAATATTTCCAAGCTTTGGAAAATAAATGAACAAACATATAAAATACTTGATGTATAGATGTGTTCCTTTACCCTCAAACTCACCTATAAAATCAATTGTACTATGTAAATGATGCTACTTCATCCTTCAAATCTAAATTAAACTATTGTTTTAATTTTTTTCTCATTGAGATATTTTGCTTCTCTGAGCCTTAAAGAATTTTGTTTGTACTTATCTCATAGCATTAACCCTATTTTGAAATTGTTGGTACTTCCCTCAAAAACTGGGTTTCTGGATTTACTAGCTTTGCCTTGTTTAATATAGCTATCAAATTTAAATGTAAATTAAATATAATTGGGAACTAAATTATTTAATTACCCTAGCCACATTTTAGGTACATGTGGCTAATGGCTACCAATTGCTGTATACCACTGTATGCTAAAGAACATTTCTATCATCAATTCAAACTCCTTCTTTGATAGCAGAAACTGCTAAATATGAGTGGATGGATGACTTTCCAATGGGTGCTTTTAAAAATATCTAATATTATGGGCTCTTGATTATAAATCAATAATTAGTTTTTTAACTTTGGCTGAAGGGGTTCATGTCAGTTTCTTGTCCACCCTGCCCCCTCAAAGGCAGATCCAGCCTAACCAAACTGGTTCTAGGACTTTTAAAAGAGAACATGAGAGGAAAGAAGTAAATACAGTCCAATACTCTAGAGCATTTTTAGAGGGCAGAAGAGTGGAATTTGCTAAAATATGTGTGAGTAGTAAGTTTAAAAAGAAAAATGGGAATTTTAACAATACTGACAGGTGGCACCTATTTGCCACCTCCCCTGTTTGGAAGAAATACGAAGCAAAGATTTAACATATTAGATCTATCCATTATGGCATAGACTTTCCTTTTCTGACTATAATACTGTTCTAGTCTGAAATTATATGGATCTTAGTTTTATATGCATTATAATTTTACTAGTGGCCTGGTACACAAATTCATGCACATTGAAAGGAAATTAATTAGAAGAAATATTTTAATATTGCTACTTGCCCTTTCTCTATAATAGAAGTGTCAACCAAATTCACAATTGATAATGACAGATCGAAATACACATGTGTGATTGGCACCAGCAAGAGCTTTACTAGTATATGTATCGCACATGCATTAGTTCAACTTAGCTTAATTGAACTTGCTTAATTAGACCTGCTTTCTGATTTAGCTAAATGTTTTCCAGCTCAGTGAAGCACCCCAACTTCTCTTTCAGGTAATTGTCAGCAGCACAGCAGTAAATATCAACATGAAGCAGGTTATTATTGTAGATCATGTAAGGAGAAGAAAGAGTAAAATATTTAACTGCAGCAGTGTTTGACTATCTTCTTCACAATGAGAAAACCTGAAGTCATTTTCAAGGTCCACCATTTCTTATTTCTTTTCAGTTGTTTCTAAGCGTTCTAAATCTCCATTTTCCAGCTAATGAAAAGAAAATAGGATTCCAATGAGTCTCCTATTTACCTACTCCAGGACTTCTGTGAGGATCAAATGAAATGAGGCATGGGAAAATGCGTTATAGACATTTGTTTAAAGTGTAAAATGTTTGCACCCGGCTATAGTCGGGTTCCTGGGCTGAAGAAACTGCAAGGAGGCTAGTTGCTAGGGAGAGGAAGCCAGGTGTTGCCATGTGACATCATAACCTGGCCCCCATAACAACCATTTCCAGACTGGGCTGGGCTGTGGGCCACACTTTGCAACATGGGGTTTTGGCAGCATAGGCTGTGATTTGGTGGGGTGTCGCTCTGGGGTGGTGGTGGGGCCTGTGTCCCACTTGGGGGAAGCTGAGTGTTGCTTTGTTGGACCCAGGTCCGCAGTGCCATTTCTCTGTAAATGGCCAGTGTGTGTCACAAAACTCCTGCATTGAGTGTCTGCCGCCTGATGGTCAGTGTGCATCATAGCAACTGGTTGGATGGTTGGACACTTAGCACATTAGCCTTTTATATATAGACTAGCAGTCCAGTGCACAAAAATTTGTGCACTCGGCGGGGAGAGGGAGGTCCCTCAGCCCGGCATGTGCCCTCTCGCAGTCTGGGATCCCTCAGGGGATGACCACTGCTGGCTTAGGCCTGCTCCCCGGGGGATTGGGCCTAAGATGGCAATCAGACATCCCTCTGGCAGCCCAGCAGCCCTTGAGGGATGTCCACTTGCCAGCGGGGAGCAGGCCTAAACTACAGTCGGACATCCTTAGCACTGCTGAGGAGGCAGGAGAGGCTCCCACCACCACCATTGTACTGGCAGCCATCAGCCTGGCTTGTGGCTGGGCAGAGCTCCTCCCATGTGAGAGCGCCCTGACCACCAGAGGGTAGCTCCTGCATTGAGCATCTGCCCCCTGATGCTCAGTGTGTGTCATAGTGACCAGTCATTCCCAGTCATTCTGCTGTTAGGGTCAGTTTGCATATTACCCTTTTACTATATAGGATAGAGGCCTGGTGCACAGGTGGGAGCTGGCTGGTTTGCCCTGAAGGGTGTCCCAGATCAGGGTGGGGGTCCTGCTTGGGTGCCTGGCTAGTCTGGGTGAGGGGCTGCGGGCTGTTTTCAGGCTGGCAGGTGACTGAAGCTCCCAACCTCTCCTTTTTTTCTTTTTCTTTTTTTCATTCTGGGATTTATTTACCTTCTATGGCTGTCACTGGAGCTGAGAGCTGGCTTTAGCTCTGAGGCTTGGCTCCAGCTCTGAGACCTCGGCTGCTGAAAGCAGGTATCTGGGTTTGTTTGGCTTCTATAACTGAAACACTGTTGCAGCTCCAGCTCTGAGGCCTGGCTGGCTGAAAGCAGGTACCTGGGGTTTGTTTAGCTTCTATAATTGCAACATTGTTTCTTAGAGTGCAGCTCAGAGGCCGGCAGTGGCAGGCGGGGAACCGTGGCTTCCTCCATCACTGGAGCAAGCAAGCCTCCTGTTCACTTCAGCTGCCTGGCTTCCGGCCGCCATCTTGGTTGGCAGTTAATTTGCATATCGCCCTGATTAGCCAATGGGAAGCATGTCGGAGTTACAGTTAATTACCATGTTTGTTTATTATTAGATAGGTTAGATAATATCACATTACAACATTTTTATTCATATGTATTTCCCATGATATAACTTCTGTTTTGCATAATATTACATGTTTATGCTCATGTTCATAAAACAAATCTATAAATATATGGGGTAAAAATGTCTGACTTCCCAATTTTCATGCCACCATTGACCATATAGGCAAATCTAAGAACCAACCTAATGTTATATAAACATCATAATTGGTATTCGTAACCATTGGCACTCAGAATTTTCAGGAAAGAAATGAACCCCTCTCACAGCAGGCCGACGCAGGTGCATTCTCTAAGAGGGGGATGAGGAATAGAGCCCCTTGACTCCTTTTGACATTAATGGGCATCCCGCAGTCAGATCTCTGTGCCCTGCCTTGAAAATTTACCCAAGTGTAAAATTACACTCTACATAGTTTCATGTGGGAAGATGACGCATGCCACTCCTTGAAAATATCACATGTTCCTTATAAATTACATTGCTAAACTGCTTTTACCGGGGTAGTCAGTTTTGGCTCTAAGATTTTTTTATTTTCAAGTCAACCTCCTAAGAATGGCAAGGAAAAGTATTTTCACTGCTGCAAAATCTGTAATATGAAGGCAAAGCAAACACTAATTACTCTTGCTTTAAGATTTTTTTTGGAATAAGAAAATTGGCATATTATTTGACTTGATACAAAATCAATCATTAGCAAGCACTTTTACAACTTCTAACTGAACAGATTGCTGGGCTGGATACAATAAATGCTCTACATGACAACACAAATGTTCTACATGGCCAACTCCTCTTTATCTGTGCTTTAGGAAGATGCTGATCAATGTTATGATTTTCATAGAATCAATTTTCAATTAATGAAATATGGATTTAATTATAATACATAGTAACAGCAAAACAATGTGTACAGACAGCTCATGCTGCTATGCATGTCTTCTCTATTATAATAAAGTCTATTATTATAGAGCTTGAAATGATTTTTACCTTTTTAAAAATTCTGTTCTATGGTCATTGTGACAGGGGTAGCTCTGTTCTTCCCACCAAACCACCATCGTATTGACTCATTTAACTTTTCTAATGTTAATTTTCAGGTACAATATGAACGTTGGATTAACTACTCTCCAGATTTCTTGTAATATAACAAAATGCAATATTGGAAAAAACTTAACACAAGATCTGATATATAAGAATTGTAGTAGGCACTCATTAAGTTTCAAATCAACATAATTTAAACATATATGAGAACTATTTTCTCTGGAGGTGGGCAAAGGGGTAATGAGGATATCTGTAATAGTGTCAACAATAAAAATAAAGGAAAAAAAGAAAAATATTTCAGTCAAACTCATCTTTTTTTCTAATTCCAGCTACCTTTCTTTAATTTCATTTCAGTGCATAATAAATGTTTGTAAGCACTCTATTTTGTTGATTCTTTCTTTTGTTCCTTTGATTGTATATTCATTATATTTTTGACACACATAAGATGACATTTCAGAGAAAAACAAGCATAAAAGCAACTCAGGTTTGACATCCTATCAGCTTTTGAATAACTGTAAAATCCACTTAACTATTATGATATGACCAACTCCACAATGAATGGACTTAAAGTGAGGACTGGCAAGATGCCAGAGAACTGTCCTCTCAGGAAATAGTGGAGATATTACTCTCCAAAGCAAGCCCAACAAGAGACCAAGTAGTTCAGATTCATCTTCAGTAAGCCAAATTTATATTTCCTACTATGTATTTATTTGCAATCATTTTGTTCAACTTAAATGTAAATAACAAAATCTGATTTCATCTTATACAGCATCTAAAATTCTGAAATAGAGATATGCAAGATCAGGGTATAGAGGTGGGTAATCACCTATAAAGGACAGTTTTAGGGAAACATCACAAAATACCAATGCCTGGTAGGATACCAGTCTTGACAACATAAAAGTTGCTCAATAAATATGTGTTGAATAATGAATGAGGCAGAACCAAGTGGTACATTCTGTCTTATCTCATAGCACCCAATAAAACACTAAATACAAAAAAAAAGATACTCAATAAATACTTGGTGAAGTAAGTGTTTTTTTGAGCAAACCATATTCATTCTTTGGGTTACTTCTCTTGAGTCCTTAGGTTGGTCCCTTTGTTCAATTCCACTGAGTTAGGATTGAGACCTTCACTGAAGGTTCATTCCAAGAACCAGGAAAGGCCATATTAATTCATGTACATCAGTTGCTTTCTTAAAACTAAAACCCAATTTCCTAAACACTTTGTTTCCTTGACAAACTTTCTATCTTTGGAAAGCTGTCTAATAGAACCCTTTAACTCACCTACTCCCACCCAGAATACACACACAACTAGAGGAACCACAAGGGTTTGGCTAAATTAATTCAGTCTTGAGGATTTGTTGAGTCAAACTCTTTGAAACATGATATTTAGCTAGAATTAAAACATTTAACAATTTGATTTCTCCTTCTGATTCCATACTTATTCCCAGTGATGCACTGTAAGTTACTCTCTACTTAAAGAAAGTCATATTTCTCCTTCCTACTCAATATGCAACAGTCATTTATATTTTTGGTGATTCCTTGTCCATGGTCTGATGTAATCTCCTATCTTTATTCTTCTGCTCTAGAGCTTCAAGACTAATCTTCAATATATAATTGCATGACACATTCTTTAAAGGACACATCTTTTGTGATTTATCCTTGCCAACTTTCTTCCCCTCGTTCATAACACTTCAGAATATTCTGATTAGTGTAAATGCTACTGTGCACAGTTTAAAGACCATAGCTTGAAAGTACTTTGAAGTTAGAGAACATATCAGGCACTTTTTTTGTTTTTGCATAATTCCCATAAAAACCTATCAGAGTACCCAGCACCTTGAGAGTTCAATGGATACTTCTGAGTTTGCACAGAATAAAAAAGAATTGCAGCCCTGACCGGTTTGGCTCAGTGGATAGAGCGTCGGCCTGCGGACTCAGGGGTCCCGGGTTTGATTCCAGTCAAGGGCATGTACCTTGGTTGCGGGCACATTCCCAGTGGGGGAGTGTGCAGGAGGCAGCTGATCAATGTTCCTCTCTCATCGATGTTTCTAGCTCTCTACCCCTTTCCCTTCCTCTCTGTAAAAAATGAAAAAAATATATTTTAAAAAAAGAATTGCATGGTAAGATTATTTAAGGACAGACAAGGGAGGAAAAGTTTGTAGGTAGAAAGCTATTTTAAAATTATTTGTAATAACTAAAAAGGATAAATTTAAGGGAAATTAGACCCAATGACTAAGATTATTGTATGTAAATGCCATATATTTGACTTATTTTTATTGTCATTTTTTTTCCCACCAGAAAGTTAGTTTCAAAAGAGCAGAAATTGTAGTATTTTGTTCACTGTTTTATTCCCAGTATTGGATTAGTGCCTGGAGCATAGTAGGTGCTTAATATATATTTATTGGATAAATAAATTAATGGATATATAAATTTTGGAAAGCAATTTACAGATAAATGGAAGTGTTTCCTCTAGGATTAGTTAAATGGTATAAACATTTCCTTTGTCATCAGAATAAAGTTATTCAAAGAACATCTTACCCAAACTCCTTGCCTTTCTTTTTTGTAAGAATTCTCTGGATGCAAAAGACTAGAAGAAAAACCTATCAAAGAGGAAAGAACATGGATTTTCTGTGAACAAATTTGGAAGGAAATGAGAGAAAGTAGCCATATGATTGTGTTCTGTGTTTCTCAATGCTTTTAGATATCCTTTTTATTAATTTTTTTTACACAGCTCAATTCAAAGCAGTTTAGTAAGACAGTTATAAAGCCTGCATTTTTCCTGCAATGCCATTTTGTGAGTCATTACTGAGGACTAGTGCCACTCTAATGAGAAGTGGGTGGAGGAAATCATAACTCCTTAGCAGCAAATATAACTATACACAAAGCCTGAAGAGAAAATATAGTAGTTTACATCCTTGGGTACTATTGCTGGAAAATGATCAGTTGGTTTCTCAGAAGATGTAAACCAATTCATAGGATCTCTCACCCACCATTAACTACTCTCTTTAGAAAAGACAGCAGATGACACCAGACACCCAGGTACTTTCCTTTGACCTGCAAGCCCTCATTAACAGCAATAAGAGCTAATATTAAAAAATAAAACTGTAGCCCCAGCCAGTCAGTGGTTAGAGTGTCAACTCTCAGATGGAAGGATCTCAGGTTCAATTCTGGTCAAGGGCACATACCTGGGTTGCAGGTTCAATCCCCAGCCCTTGTCAGGAGCACATCTTTTCCACTCTCTCTAAAAATATAATAGTAATAATAAAAAGCAAAGCCCTAGGCAGTTTGGCTGAGTGGATAGAGCATCGGCCTGTAGACTGACGGGTCCTAGGTTCGAGTCTGGTCCAGGGCACATGCCTGGGTTGTGGGCTCGATCCCCAGTGTGGGGCGTGCATGAGGCAGTTGAACCATGATCCTTTCATCATTGATGTTTCTATCTCTCTCTCCCTCTCCTTTTCTCCCTGAAATTAATAAAAGTATGTTTAAAATAATAATAATTAAAGAATAAAACTTTATGCCATTTACAAAATTTTTTCTACCTGTAAGTTAGACTCCTTGCAGGGTGGGATGGGCCAGAAAAATCAGATCAAATTGATATTGAGGAAGATCTTATTATTTCTAGTCATTTTGAATTTTTAACTCACTATAAATTGTATACTTATATCTTTGTACTCTCATTTACTGGAGTAGATTGAACTATAGGAACAAATGTGTGATTTGAAAGAATTTTGAAAAAGAATATTTGTGGTTATTTTAAAGCATATAAGCCAAAATGATAAGAAAGCAAAAATGTTAATATATTTTAAAAGTATTAAAGTATTTCTACTAATTGGAGTTTTATTTTTATTTTATTTTCTTGCTTAAAGCCTGACATGAATATTTGATGAGTCATCTAAACTCATTTTTCTAAAAGTAGGTTATGGTTTTTGTAGGTATGCTTTATACTTACTTGTGTATATAATAATACATAGTTTTATTTTCTTAAAGAAACAGATTCTTTTAAAATATAATAAATTTTAATTTGATATATTGATCACCTACCATATGACAAACTTTCACATTTGCTATCATATATTTTAAGTGTAAAATTTTCCTTCTTTAATTAGATACTCTGTAACTGCCCAATTAACATGCACTGACATTCAACAATTGAGGTAGAATTTAAGATTAGCTTTATCCTGGGCTCTCCCACAGGGTAGACCCTGACAGGTCATCTCAGCCCATCTCTCACTCAAAGCTTAAAACACTTCCACAGCATCACTCAAAGTGAACCCATGGAAACATATCCTATGACGATAAACCCCTACCCAAGGCATCCCACTGCCTAACTGAATAATGCTCGTCGTTACAAACTTCTTTTTATACGGCTGAAAAATAAAGTCTATTTTGATGTTGTTCTTTTATTTTATTTTTGCTTATATTTCATTTTTTTCTACTTTTATCATTCTAGGAGATAGCTCTACATTACTATGACTTTGGAAAAGGGATATGGCAAAATAAAACTTAGAAAATGTTATGGCTTTGTTTTTCAAAAGCCTGACTTTAGAGAAATTAAGTTAAGGCCTTGAAGAATGTGAAGGAAGAAAGGTTTTCCTATCCTGAGGAGAGAGTTCCTAGAATCTGGGAGAGAAGAGGCAAGAAAAACAACTCCACGGTTCCCAAAAGCATATGAGACCCATACCCCACCTTCCACTAACTACTTGGGAGACAGCTGGACAGTTGAGTGGTCTATTAAGAGATAATGGCAGGATCAGCTTCATCTCAGGTCTTCCTGCCTCAAGGTGATAAAGAAGTAGCTGAGTATAGCAGAGCTGAGACACTTGTGAATAATGACTATCTCATGAGATACCTGTGTGACCAATGACTGAGCATGTGTAGCCCCCATCATCAATACAAAAGCAATGCCCAAGAACCCAGAATTAAATGGCAACTTGAGGAGGGGAGTATCCTTAATTGGACAGGGATTCTTTCTACAGGCTCAGTAGAGCAGAGGCAAAAATTATGTTTATAGAAGATTCAAAAGTATTTTTTTGCACACCTGGATTTTAGATTAAGTTTCATAGCCTAATTAATTATATTAAGCTGATTCCTATGACATTATTTTCTTCATTGAATGTAGTTCACTTCCCCAAAGTTTCAACTTTGGCAACCAGAACTGATTATCATCACCAGGTTTTGATTTGATGAGTAGAGGTGCCCTACAACCTTCCTTGTTCTAGTCATTACAATTTTCTTTAAGGCAGCCAGAGTTAGTTTTTCTTTGGCAGCCACATTAAAACAATGACCCAAGCTACAGACAACTAAAACCCCAATGCCTTTTCATTCATATCATAAGAATGGCTTTTCAGCTAGATTTTTACCGACATTTTTGACTTAATATTAATTTCTAATTTTTTTTATTTTTTTCTCTTTTTTGTATCTCTTTTCTTTGGATTTCAAAAGCAAAAGTTGTAATGTTCATATTCGTTAATTCTTTGCATGTTTTCATTGTTAAATCCTATTATGCCACCCTTTTGTTTTAGTTTGTTTTATTAATATTGGTTTATCCTCAGGTTCTCACTGTTATGTCCCCTATAGACACCTATTCAAGTGTGTATGATATAAATTCCTATATAGGTATGTATCCTGAACAACTACATAAAGTTAGTTGTATATGGGAATATGCAAGGTGTTTTAATATCCATATATTTTCCTTATATAGTATTCTGTAACCTTATAAGTTCAAAGGTGTTATAATACTAGTAGATCCTCTAATTTGAAGGGTTCCTGATTTAGTGTGAAGTATATTAGCTATCCCACTTTGTTTTTAGGCATCTTAAAATCTGCCAAAATGACCTCATGAAGTAGCATCTCCCCCTTTCAACTTGAACACCCCATCAGTTATAAATCCACCTCGATGTACTATCATTTGGTCCATGTCATATGGGATACTATTGGCTTTTGGGTATCAATCCTTAGTTATGTCTATGTGAGGAAAATAGGACCTACAAGAAATAAACCAATTTGTACAAAACACTCCTCAGGTTGAAAATGGAGCTTCTTGATTTTAAGTGTCTTTGCTTTAGTGGCAAAACCTACCTGTGTTTCTAAAAGACTACATCATGTATTATACCTGAAAGGAAACCCTTGTATTAATCATTTTAAACATTTTTCCTGCCAAAGATACGTCATAGATAACCCAGGGTCCACATAGCATGTGTACATCAGAAAAACAAAAGAAACTTCCTTATATTTTCCTGACTCGCCCAAGAAGCTTGTCTATTAAGGTAACTTGATAATATTAGAAATGCTGCTAGTTTAATTAGTTCTATCTTTGTTCTAGGACTCTGTATCTTTGACTAATCCTTTTTATACACACTCATGAACAGGCATACACAGAAACATCGTAGGGGATGGTAGCTGGGTCTTCGTACTGCTCTGTAGCTCATTTTCCAGCATCATCTTATTAATCACTCAGGTATTTACACAGCCCCCCCACAAAAAAAAATCTTATTCCTACTCAACATTGTGGGAGAAAAGAGAGAAGCTGTCAGTAGCATTTTGAAATCTCCAAAGCTACATAGAAAGCCGGCAGCACAGCTTATGATGCCTTCCTACCAGGAGGAAAAGAAACTCTGCGCTGTCCTATGTCATCTACATCCTGACTTTTATGGGGAAATGTTGCTTGGAAAAGTAAACTCAACTCAGTGGAAGACAAGGAAGACAAAGATGTTTATAGGGTAAATGTTGATATTTGTTGATTTTAACTGAGGCGGAGAGAGTCATGGAATCAGTCTATATTGGAAAATAATTGAAAGTGATTACAAAGAGCATTTTTCTAACAGTTAGACATGATAAAAAATATTGCAAAGGGATTCATTCTCTGAGATAACTCACCTCAGAATTCCCAAATGAGTCAATCTAATCAGACCTTGAATCAGGAAATGCCACACTTACACTTTTGTTCTGCTGCCCATCTTTATATGCCGGACTTGATCATTGGCCCCTCACCTGGCTTTGCCCTTTGAACTCTACCTGCAGGCCCAGGATCCTGCTTCTGGCCACTGTCCCCTGGTGGGACTCTGATCTTGCCCCAGGCCTCCTGGCTTCAAGCCCGAACTCTGCCCCGTACTTGCCCTGCAGGTCCTTTGGCATTCCTGGGCCAACTCTGGAAAGAGTCCAGGCTTTCCATGTACTCTGGGACACTTTACCTAGGCCCTGGTTTTTCTATCCAGCTGCTAAAGTATTTTTTTAGAGTTCCAGGAAAAAGTTTCATTTTTCCCCTTCCTAGTTCATTGCTGAAGCCTAAAAAAATCATTCACGCAATTATTTACACAATCCAGCAAATATTTAGTGAGCAAAGTAAGTGGCCCAGCACTGTTAGTCACATGTGAACAATATGCACTAACAGAACATAGGGATTTTTTTTTCCAAATTAGCTTTGTATAAACTAAAAATTAAGTTTATGTTCCTTTAAAACTAATCTTCAATTACACAGTTCAAAATTTAAAAAGTAAAAATATTTTAACTAATTTCAACTTTTTGCTACAAGCCTATTCCCCAGTAGAAGTTAATGCCATTGGGAAATGTACATAAACCTTGGCTTTCTTTGAAACACATAGACAGAATGTGTTTCCATGAAATTATTTACACAAGAAAGTTCAGGAGTCATGAAGTGACATATCTCAGATGGGGATAAAGAATATAAACACAGTGCTATTTAATTTTTAATTAAAACTACCTCCTTTCTCGCACTTTACTCTAAAACCCAATCAATAGAACCAAAACTATACTTCTGATTGGACAGTGATGATATCAGGAGAAGGTTGAATAGAAAATATTTATTATGTTTAATTTTTTCAGCTATGCTAATATAGGTTTAAAAAAGTTTTGATCTGAGTTTACTTTGTGGATACTTACACATTTTACTTTCCTTCAGTGTTATTAGGTTGAAAAAAACAACTAATTAAAGCCACAAAAACTTGTATGGATTGTATGATATTTATGTGACAATAGTGGCCCTCTCCCCACCCATGGAACAGCATATGTAAGATCTGTGTACCAGCATCTTCTAGTTCAGAACAACATTGAGTTTTGCTCAAGTGATTTATTTAATAGGAACAAGTTCACTTGTCAATACATGGCTGACTCAGATTAGATTTGTCTCTGCCCTTTCACACTAACAAGCATGGAATACGAAGATTTCTTTTTCCTTATGTTTCCATGACCCTTTATTGAACTCAGTGTGGCATTCTCTGTGAGTAGTTTGTGTTGAAACCTACATTTATTTATTAATTTAATAAATATCCATCGACTACTCTGTGCCAGGCACTGTCCCAGGTGCTAGGGAGATCTCAGTGGAAAAAAAGACAAAAATTTCAGTTGTTATGGAGCTTACCAGGTACAGTGGGGAAAGGGAAAAAAAAATAAATGGACAGTATGCTGGATGTATTGAGTACCAGGAAGCAGGAAAAGCGGGTAAGAGGCGCGGCAAGCGAGGGGTGAGGATGTGCAATTGTAAATAAGATGATCGCATTGTCATTGAAAGAGACGAGGAAGTGAGGCATACAAGTATCTGGGGTAAAGGGTGCGCCAAGAAAAGGGACCAGCTGATGCAAAGGCCACAGGCTATGGTGTGCATCCGGCTTGTTCAAGAAACAGCAAGGAGAGCAGCCTGGTCAGGCAGGAGGGGTTAGGAGCAGGTGGAGCAAGGATCTGAGGATTCCTTGAGGTGAGGACTTTGGACTCACCGCTGAGGGAGGCGAGATGCCTTTTTGGGCTTCTGAGCAGGAGGGACAGATTCTCACAAGGTTTACAAAGATCAATCTGGTTGTAATGTTGAACATAGACCAGGGCTTAAGGGTTATTTCTAAGGTCTTTTCTAGCACTCTGCTAGAAAATCCATATGTTTCGGTGATTTAAGCATCTATTCAGTTCAACGTGAAATACTAGTAAATATCAAACCATGATACTTTGAGCAGCTTAAGATATTAAAAACACAATATTCTAAATTCAAGTCTAAGTTTAAAGAATTATACCAAAGTCTGAGACTATCTAACTTTGACAGAGAGAGAGGAGGAGGAAGTTAAATGATAACAAATTGAGCAGCCAGTTGGAGCATTGTCCCCTACATGGAAAGGTTTGATTCCCCGTCATGTCACATACCTAGGTTGTGGGTTTGACTCTGGGTCAGGGAGGCAAACAATATCTATATCTCTCTCAAATTGATGTTTTCTCCCTCTCTTTTTATTTTTCTCTCCCTTTCTCTCTCACTAACAAATAGATAAAAACATATATTCGGGTAAGGATAAAAATAATTAAGCAGAATAAGTAATTGTATATTCAAAACACAAAGCCTCATGACCAAAAAGTCAAGAAAGCATTTGGAGGTGAATACAGTGTGTTATAGCAGAACACATTTAGAAGAATAAAACAGGGACAAACCTGGCTCTGAAAAGGCTAGTTAGGATGCCTTGGGTAAGTTTCTTAACCAGTCTGCACCTCAATTCCAAAACTGAGAAAATAATATTTGTATCATAACCTGTGAAGATGAAATGAGACATTGTGTGGAAAGGACCGAACATGGGGTAAGGGCTCAATACCCATTGGTTCCCTTCTTCCTCCTTCTTTTGACTGGCCAGCAATATCAAATTTTGACATGAATACTTACCAGTGTTGGGACAAAAAGACTAAAAGAGTTTTTTGTTATGTATACTTTCTTAAAACTAAATATTTTGATATACCATTGAATAAAACTAAACATATACACTGAAAGAAAAAAACATAAATTTGCATCTTCCCCTGATAAAGAATATGATGCATAAATGGTGATGAAAAAAAAATAGTATTACCATGTAAATACCACCCTACCCCACCATCATGGATGATAATCTTCAAAATATAAATAATTTATCAAATTTAAATTTTATTTAAATGTTTAAGGGCTGGAAGTTCAGTCATAAAGAATGAAAAAACTTAAGGTTCACAAATTTCAATTGTTGTAAAAAGGATATATCACAGGATTTCAAAGATTATTGTTTTGGGAACTTGTAAAATAAAATTAAAAGTGAGTGAATCTTATAAAAATATATCTAAGAGAAGCAATATGAACATATTAATGACCTAATGTTATTAATATAAGTGCTATCTAGAATACTGTATGGGTGCTTTACTTCTTTTCTTTTTATCTGTTTGTTATTAAAGTTTTCTAAGAAAATAACTAGAATTAAATATATTGAAAGATGACATCTAGAGAAATGAGTTTATTTTCAATTGAATTGACTTCTGTTTCAAGTCTTGTAACAGCATTGTCAGATGCACCAACAAGTAATTATTTTCTGGAATGACAGCCACAATATGGTGGCACATCGTATCCTCTTGGTTACAAAACAGGGCTAATACTGATGGAAAGCATAAACAGATCTACCAAAGCCTCCTGGTTAACACTAAATCACAGTGATCTGACAAATAAAAATGGTAGCAAGAGAAAAAATATCTCATCTGTTTTCTAGGCTTCAGAAGACTCATCTATAATAATAAAAGCGTAATATGCTAATTTGACCGGACAGCCAAATGACCTTCAGGACATCCTTCTGGATGAAGCCGCAGTGGTGGGGGCCAAGGCAGAGGTGGCTGGGGAAATCAGGCAGGCAGTTGAGTGGTTAGAGGCGATCAGGCATGTAGGCGAGTGGTTAGGGGTGATCAGGCAGGCAGACAGGGAAGGGGTTAGGAGCCAGCAGTCCCAGATTGTGAGAGGGATGTCCCACTGCCAGGCCTAAACTGGCAGTAGGACATCCCCTGAGGGGTCCCGGATTGCGAGAGGGTTCAGGCCAGGCTAGGGACCCTTACTGCCCTGTGCACAAATTTTGTGCACCAGGATTCTAGTAGCTCTATATACTCCTAAATTCTGCTGAAAACTTTACAAACAGAAATAACACAAAACACCATTAAAAATACTAAAATTCTCTAGTAGAAAAAGATACCAACAATGAACAAGTTTCTGAGTGAAGGCAAGATGAATAGCCCTCTGCTAAAAAACAGATTGTCAAATGAGAAAGTAACACACCAGAAAACATAGTGGACTTAAAATCTTAAATATGATGAATGAAAAAAACATTCATTTTCTTGTTGCATAGTTCTCTTAGGAAAGAACATTTTCTTCATAAGAGCATACTAAATGATCCAGTTGACTCACTTGCACATGAGATGGCAAATGTGAGGGAGAACAAACAAACAAAGTTTTGATTACATAAGTAAGAGGGGGAAATCTGATTCACCCATAAGATAATAGAAGCTTTATTTGTTCTAGTGATGCACTTACGATTGCATTTACAGTTGCTTGATTTTAGAGGGTGCTTTTGGAGCTCCTTCCTAGAAAACTTTATAAAATTCTTGAGCTGAAATAATCCTTTTTTTCTAACTTTAATCATGAAATCAAGAAACTTTCTAACCTATAAAAAGAGTAAGGGGTAGAGTGAGGGCGTTGGGGATGGGACAGTGGAGGAAAGGCTCAAAAACAAAAGGTGCCATGCCCAGGGAAAGGGTGACTGTCAGGAAAAGACTGTGGAATCACAGCGTTTGGCCCTGAGGCCCTTATACATGAACACTGAATCATGGCAATCCACACGAAGTTGTGCAGATCTGCTGGTGCACATTACCTTGGTCTGACTCATTTCTCTTACTTGTACATTTATATATTTTGTTGGCCTGGTGTTAGGTGTTGAAGGTTTCCTGATAGATTGTGGTGATATTAAATGCTCTAGTCTGCTATGCTCTTGAACTCTCTTCCTTTTCCCTTGAGGAAACAATGAGCCAAATCACATTTTCAATAGTTTCTGTGAGTTTGCAACAGGATATGAATTTCAGGATATTTGACTTTATTATATGATAAATAAAATAACTTCCCAAGTAACATCTCATTTCTGATATTGAATTTGTGTTTGTATTATTAAAATGGCAACCAGTACATAGGAATGCCATTTCAAGGTAGAATAAATGTCTTTCCTCTATAACATTTTGTAAAAGTCTTTTATTGAGTTTTACCAAGAGAGGAAGGAGGAAGGAGAGAGAGATAGAAACATCAATGAGAGGGTAAACATTGATTAGCTGCATCCTACATGCCCCCACTGGGGATCAAGCCTGCAACTCGTGCATGTGTGCCACCAGGAATCAAACCAGCAACCTCTTGGTGCATGGGTCGCTGCTCAACCACAGTCACACAGGCCAGGTTCCTCTATACTATTGAATATACAGTGCTCAAAGTAACTGCTGTAACACTATATGTTGCACCTCTAACAATCATTGGTATAGATTACATGGAAAAATAAATTCAAATTTAACATTAGTAGCACCTTATTACAACTACATTGATTTATAATAATTCAGACTAAATGGCTAGTCTAGCATTTGGAAGCCTCTAGTCCTATATAATAAAAGCCTAATATGATAAGTGTCTGGCCATTCATTTGACCATTCAACCAGTCAATATGATGTACACTGAGCACCAGGGGGAAGATGCTCTGAGTGGTAGGTTAGCTTGCTGCTGGGGTCTGGCTGATCGGGACTGGGCGAGAAGGGCTAGGCCAGTGATGGCGCACCTATGACACGCGTGGTTTTTTTTGGTTGATATTTTTTTTTGTTAAATTGCATTTAAATATATAAAATAAATATCAAAAATATAAGTCTTGCCCTAACCGGTTTGGCTCAGTGGATAGAGCGTCGGCCTGTGGACTAAAGGGTCCCAGGTTCAATTCTGGTCAAGGGCATGTACCTTGGTTGCGGGCACATCCCCAGTAGGTGACGTGCTGGAGGCAGCTGACCGATGTTTCTCTCTCATCGATGTTTCTGACTTTCTATCCCTCTCCCTTCCTCTCTGTAAAAAATCAATAAAAAAAAATTAAAAGTCCCACCATGCTTTAAAAAAATATGTATGTCTTTGTTTTACTATGGTTGCAAATATCAATAAATTTCTGTATGTGACACGGGATGGGGTTAAGTTAGGGTTTTTCAAAATGCTGACACGCCGAGCTCAAAAGGTTCACCATCACTGGGTTAGGCACTCCCTGGAGCCATCCCACAGTCCCTTTCTGACCCCAATCACGCACCAGTGGGGGTCCCTCGGGCTGGCCTGCAAGTATTGGGCTAAAACTGGCTCTCTGACATCCTCTGAGGGGGTCCCGGATTGCGAGAGGGTGCAGGGCCTCTAGTACTCTGATAATATATTGGTTACTGAAGAGAAGGGGTTTGGGGCATAGTAAAGTGTAAAAGGGGTCAAATATATGGTGATGGAAAATTTGGCTTTCGGTGATGGGCACACAATGCAATATATAGATGATATATCATAGAATTATACACTTGAGACCTATATAATTTCATTAACCAATGTCACCCCAATAAATTTAATAAAAATGAAGCAAAAACAATGTAAGATTAGTAAAAACTAAATAAATAAAATTTTCTTAATGAGTTTGTTCTGGATATTTAGCTGTACTTGATAATTTAATGAGAGATTTAAGTTGACTTTATGATGATTTAATTCACCATTGAACTGGGAAAACTGAAAAGTCCAATTTGATGCTTTTGTGGTTGATGTGGTCAAGGGCAGGACCTAGGAAGAAAGGCATAGTGATAATACACAGATTGTTGAATCACTTCACTCTATAGAGTAAACAAGAAAACAAGTAAACAAATAAACACAATTCATGAAGGAATTTTCATTTCCATGTTTGCAAATGTCAAACCCTCTCTTCGACTCAATTCTCTCACCTGTAAATGGAGATAACCTCTTTATTTGATTGTTCTGAGAATTAACTGAGCTAATATCACATAGCCTGGTAGCATAAGCATTTAACAAATGTTTACCCTCTTTTGTATTAAGGAAACAAAGTCCAGTTTTTTTCAAAGCCTCGTGTCATGTTAAATATCAACTTTTCCTTAATGATTAAATCCTGGCTAATCTATGCCATGACGTTTGTGTTTAATTGAATAGTGACTCAACATGCCTAAACACTACAATTAGAGATGACACTATAATCTAATGTAGGCCCTCTCTTTAGGAATGGTTTGTGTTCCAAAAGCCAACTTGTTAATCCACTACTAAGAATTCAAAGCACATATACCAAGGAAACAATGCTTTCATGTAATCTATTATTTACTTGATGTATTATATAAATAACACTGACAAATGTAACAACTCTCAATAATATCTTACGGAAAGTACATTCAAAAATCTATGTTGGGACTTTGGTAATATATGCCAACCACAGGCAGTGAGAATAAAATTCATCTCAGCTGCAAGCTACTGTGAGATCCTCTGTATACTGGGATAGTAAGACTTTAGTCAAGAGACTCCTTCTTGCCACCTCCATTGCATTGTCTCTTTCAGTCATCATTTTTTAGGTTTTCTACCTTAGTGTTATCCTTCCTGGTTACTGCAGAACTTAGTGCAAACCTATGACCCTATATTCAAGTCACCAAAGAAAACACCTAACCCTTGTGATTTGGGGGGAAAGAAGAGCAGATAGCTAGGGTTTACAGCCAAGAAACTCATAAAAATCCAATGACCATTAAATCTAGCCTATAAGTTTATTTCTACACTATGCCCTGACCTCATTACTTTTCTCATTTAGGCCTTGAAGAAAAGATGTACAAAATATTGAGAAAATATAATCTAAACTAGAATTATAGATGCTGAGATTTGATGATTAGGATGGAAGAGGAAACAAGAAGTAGTAATATATACCTAATTAGGATAAGATTTAGGAGGCTGGTAGGAAAGGACTCAGGAACTATTTATTGAATAAATGCATGCAGGAATAAACAAGTGAGTGCTATTTTCTTGAGTAAATGTGCTTTGAAAACTATAAAGCAATATACTATTATAAGGTGTGTCCCTGGTCTAGCTTGGAAAATGGGAAGGGTTGGGGATTGGTGGAGTGTGCGGTTGATGTTACGGCAGGTGGTCTTATGCTCACAGTAATCATAGAGGTGGTGGGGTATGGAGAATAGAGCCTTTAATTGCAAGTCTTCTGAGTTTAAGGTCATGTTCTGCCATTTCCTAGTCCAGAGGACCTAAGGTAATTTTTTTTTATTTTTACCATTCTGGGCCTCTGTTATAGCATATGTGAAATGCTAAAACTGGTATACTAAATAAAAAAAATATATAAATACATTTTTAATTTACAAAATACAGTGGTAGCCCTAGCCAGTTTGGCTCAATGAATAGAGTGTCGGCCTGAAGACTGAAGGGTCCCGGTTTTGATTCCGATCAAGGGTACATGCCCAGGTTGTAGGCTTGATCCCCAGTACATCAATGATTTACTCTCAACATTGATGTTTCTATCTCTCCCTCCCTCTCACTTCCTCTCTGAAATCAATAAAAATATATTTAAAAATAAATAAATAAATAAATAAATAATAAAATGTAGTGCCCTCACTAAAAAAAAAAAAAAAAAAAAAAAAAAAAAATACAACTGTACCCTACAACTCAGATCATTAGAGAGTTTGACTATGGGTAATTTTTTAATTGTCCCAGAAGCATTGTCTGTACAATGAGAGACACCCCCATGAATCCATGACATCCAATCAGCCATCTGGACCACTCAGGACAGAGGAGTGTGGCATACTGCCACCAGAGCATATGCATGGCTGATATTTTTCTTTCCTCACTGAATGTTTGGATATCCTGGTGACACAGACTAAGCGGGACCCAATTACCAAATACTGCCTCTCTACTGAGGGTCTGTCCTGAATAAAGGAAAGAATAAGAGAATCACTTTGCCTGCACTTCCATTCAAATCAAGTCACTGAAGGCATTCATTTGGACAGAGTGCATCCTTTATTGAAGAATAAGGAAGATGAACACACATTTTTCTAGCATAAAAAAACATTGCCGGGGTCAAGTAGCACATTGCTAGCTGAGTTGGGGCTCAGCATGGCTTATTATGGCTATTTGCTGACAGATCTTGCTTCAAGTCATTTGGCTCATTTTTATACTTGCTTTTTCTTTCCTCCTTAACAAGTGCCAGACATATGAGGCCATAATGAGTTTAATTAAAGTCAATGGCAGCCAATAATTCAAACTTTGCAAATGTAATTTAGGAGCAAACAAAACTCTTAAGTCAAAATATGAAATATTCTACTTAAGTAGAGGTTTAATAATATTTATGAAATAAAAATTTCAAGTTTATAATGGGCTGATATCATACAAAGATCTGATTTCTAGTGCTGGATATAACTCTAGATGACTGTGTCATTTTGGGCAAGTAACAATTTTAAGATACCCTTTTTTAAAAATCACTGAGCACATGCTTATATAAAAATTGTACTTAATAAATATTTATTAAGCACATCAGTGTTTAAAAATGTACATCCGTCTGGTGTGGCTCAGTGGTTGAGCGTGGACCTATGAACCAGGAGATCATGGTTAGATTCCCAGTCAGAGTGCATGCCCAGGTTGCAGGCTCAATCCTCAGTGTGGGGCGTGCAGGTGGCAGTTGATCAATGATTCTCTCTCATCATTGATCTTTCTCTCTCTCTCTCTCTCTCTCTCTCTCTCTCTCTCTCTCTCTTTCTCTCTCTCTCCCCTTCTCCCTTCCTCTCTGTAATCACTAAAAATATATTTTAAAAAGAAAATGTACAGTGCTAGAAGCAAACAATAGGGACACTAGGAAAGGAAACAACGAACAGCTGGAGAGGAGAAAGGGAAAATAAAGGAGGGGAAGCAGACTTACGTCATCAACTCAGTTTCTATAATTCTATGGATCTAGATTGTCACCCCTTCCTAGAAAGATTTAATGTGACTTATAATGAGTTTAAATATTATGAAGAATTTATCACTCTTGTAGGATGTACTATTAAGTGTCATTCATAATTAAAATAGTAATTTAGAAATGACTCATTTCCAAAACAAATGGACCAAGCCTATGAAAGGATCCAAGGCTCCTAATTGCTTTTTGTAGGTGTCCTCTCAAATGTGCAGCTTTTAAACTCATTGAGGTCATGCTTTTTTTTAAAAAGAATAAACATCTTACCACAAAATTAGCAGCTACATAATCGTATTATTGGTATATCATAGTAATAGATAACTTTTTTTGTTTTGTTGCTTAAAGTATTACAAAGAGTATTACATATGTGTCCTTTTTTTCCAGCCCTTGACAATCCCTGGCCTCGCCTACCCCCCAGTGTCTTACGTCCATTGGTTATGCTTATATGCATGCATACAAGTCCTTCAGTTGATCTCTTACCCTCCCCTCCTGTCCCCCAACCCTCCCCGGCCTTCCCGCTGTAGTTTGACAGTCTGTTCGAGGCTGCTCTGCCTCTATATCCATTTTTGTTCATAAGTTTATAATGGTCTTTATTGTCCATAATGAGTGAGATCATGTGGTATTTTTCCTTCATTGACTGGCTCTTGTTGGATCCATTCTCATTCTCATCCAAGTCATTTGGCTTTCAAATTGTATTGAAATCTACTCTCTTGCTTGAGAGAAGTTTTAAGACTTGAATTACAAATGAGGACAACAATCCATTGGCTACACTGCTCCTACCATCTTTGTTTGGACAACAGTGGTTTTCATTATTGTCAGACACTGAGAACTGATATTCATAATCACCTTTTATAAGAAACCAAAATATGTTGTTGAGACATGCAAGATGTGAAGCGGAGCCAGCAATCATGTTTTGAATTGAGAAGTTTGCATGGTTAAACTCTGACAAGCCAACCACCTAGGCTTTCTCTACCATTAAAAATAATAGTTTCCCTGCATTAAGAATTAAATGTGCACTTTGTTGAAAAGTACCAGGGCTCAGTCTAACCTGCTTGAAATATATGTGATTAAAAGTCTAGATTTTGAAATATTTAAAATTTGGCTTCATGTCACAGAACTCCAAATACCTCTTTGATTACATATTGATGTTTTAAAGTAAATTCATTATGTGTTGTTTATATACATGGACATTTTGAATGCATTTTTCATATTCCATCATAAAAATATTTTACATAATTTTTGAATAATAAATGATGAACTATGATCCCCTTCATGCATGGTAAATGTTAAATGCTGCATTGTTTGCAGACATTAAGCCGTAAGTGTTATTTGAGATGTTGCAAAATCCTGACCCCTTTAAAAGCCAAACAGCACTAAGACAGGCCTTCCCTAGCAACTGTATTCATAATGGCAGTCTCCGACAGTCAGTCAAACTAAATAAACCGTCAAGAATTCCAAGCTAGAAATGAGTTGTTGAGGGTTCCCGTTATCATGTCGGGACTGAGGTCGTGGAGGAAACCGGAATGTTATTTTCACCAGTGCTGGCCTGCCGGTTAGTGCTAGAATTAGATTTTAGTGAAGGTGAACTTCACCATTGCTGATCCTGGCAGAAATGCACTCAAAACCCTTGTAAGGGCATCAGAAAGGTTCGTCGATTACAGAGAGGTGAATCCACCCCCTCTCCTGCTTCTCTGTTCCTTGTCTTGAGTGTCTCCTGTTGATCTAGAAAACCGCTGCTTTATGCCGGGGATTATGATCCACAATTTGTCTGCCAACGCTGGGAATCAAAAGAAGATTTCCTGGGTGCAGGGTGTCAGCACACTCGAGAGGCATGAGCCTCAATGCACACTGGTTAAGCGAGACAATCCTTAGCAAGATATTATTTAAAACAAGACGCTCCAAAGATGATGCTCTTTACTTTTGTAGTGTGGCTGTTCAATTTTATTTTAATGAGAACGTTTACAAGATATTACTGTTAACCACATTTTGGATCAATAAAGTATCTTAGCAGGTAAAAGGGCATATGCAGTGCAGGCTCTACTAGTAAAAACCTTCCCAAGCACAGGATCCCTGCATCTCAGACCTTTCTGCAGGCGGCATAAGACTTGGGGATAGAGAAATGGAGAGTGTCAACTACCACTATGCACACAGACACTGAAAAATAACTCTGCACCCAGACTCTTGCTGTACTTCCTTTCTTTTCCAACAACAACAACAACAAAATAACTGACTCAATGTTCTTGATTTCATGTGTGTTGTTTTAACCATGGAAACTCAAAGGAAAATATAAAAAATCTACCTTTATCTAATGTCATTTGTTGCAACAGAAATGTGTGGTACAGGTTGCTATTATATAGCTGAGCTGGTGGTTTTTTGTTATGTACAGAATATTTGGCTATGGAACAACGTAGCACATACAGCCAGTGTTTTGTTTTGCCAAGGGAACTAATGCAATGATGGTATTTAAAGTCACTATCAAGTCCGTAGAAACCGTTTTGCATTTCACTTCTGTAAGATCATCTGTGAAGCAGTGAGACAGATGCAAACAGCCTATATTTCCCTTGTATTCTAGACCAAGCCCAAGACACTATTATTTTTGCAGAAGTAACCCCTCACAAGGGGCCCTATGAATTCAGATTAATGATGGCCTTTTCTTGTAGCTATATTAGCTTTAGTCCTGCCTTCATACAAATAGCCTCAATGTATCATCAGAAATGCATTATTTATCACAGTTCCAGATATTGCAAATGCTGTGAGCAAGATGGAGAATCTTTACTGACTTATTTATGTAACAGAGAGAATTAGCACAATTAAGATGTATCTGGCACAAAATAAGAGTTCTTGAAAGGATGAGGCTGAAACTCTGAGAAGCAAGGCTTGGTGAGAAGCAGTGATCTCTCCAGGCAGCTAAAATGTCAGACCAGGGAGGCAGGAGTTATACCTCCTGGGTTGGCGATAATAAGCCAACATAGACTGAAAGGCTTGACAAGTTATAATATTTTATATTTTTATTTTAAGACAATATTTCAGAATTATTTATTACTTTCTATTGAGCTTTGTGGGAATAACCTTTGTCCTGGATTTTGAGCACTAACAGGCATTTTCCTATCAGTCTAACATCAACATTTGAAATATACCCCAAACCAAATATTCTCAAAATTAGAAACAGAGCAGCCTGTTGCATCATTTCTCAAAAAAAAAAAAAATTTTAGCCTGAGAAGCACTGAGTATTTTCTAACTGATTTCTGAAGATTATAGAAAAAAAAAGAAAGAAAGAAAGGAAAAAGGGGGGAAAGGAACCTAAGAAAACAAGTGGCCTCTCTGGCAAACGTCATTGCCTGTCTTGGTCCACAATGGTCATCGGGGCACACAGAGCTTCTGCTGGCCGTGTGAGTGACCTGCGTGCGCACTGGGCCAGGAGAATTAACTGTTTATTCTGTGCCTAATGACGAAGGCTGTGGGTGGGGTTGTCGTCTGAATCCTGCCACTGGTCCCTCTTCACCTCCAACTAATAGTCAATTGAGTTCATACACAAAGAATTGAGCCTTGAGCCACATTAGGCAAGATGCACATCTGTCTAGTGGAGGGAACTGCTGGTAAAGCTGGTCTAGAGAAGGAGGCAGAACTTCCTCTTGCCAAGAGCAGAAGCCCTGACCTTCTACAGATCCAACAGAGGAAGAGGAAAACAGATACCCCGTCTCTTATGGGCTAGTGGTCCATGGGAGAGGAAGAAAATATAGCCTGCTTCCAGCGATGGGCATAAGAGTAAGCTCACACACGTAACCAGGACATGGCCAAAACAGGAAAGACGCTGATTTTGACTCAGTAAGGGGCCGAAGCTTTTACCTTAGGGACATTGTTGATAAGTATTTATTCCCTGTATGGCAACTCTAGAGTAAACACTCATTACCCTTTTAACACAGAAAACTTGCAGGTTATGGCAAAAGTAGGTTTACAGTTGTGAGTGCGCAAAACACAGTTTATTCTTGTATTATTCACTAGAGGCCTGATGCACAAAATTTGTGCAAGGGGCTCAGCCCCCATCACTGTAGCGTGGCTGCCTCTGCCTTGGCCCCCACCTCTGTGGCTTCATCCAGAAGGTCGTCCAGTCTAATTAGCATATTATGCTTTTATTATTATCGATTGTTATATTATTCTCCATAAGAACAACTGTAGCCCTAGCTGGTTTGGCTCGGTGGAGAGAGTGTCAGCCTGCGGAATGAAGGGTCCCAGGTTCGATTCCGGTCAAGGGCATGTATCTTGGTTGCAGGCACATTCCCAGTTGGGAGTGTGCAGGAGGCAGCTGATCGATGTTTCTAACTCTCTATCTCTCTCACTTCCTCTCTGTAAAAAATCAATAAAATATATTTAAAAAAAATAAATAAAAGAACAACTGTACACCTACTTTGGCACCCAACCCATCCATAAACTCTTTCTGTGTTCAAGAATTAATTCTGCCTTATTCACATGTACAATTGAATATAGAGTTTCATAAGCAGTAATGCCATTACCTTAGTGTTTTGGGTGGCATATTCCATGGCACAGTGCTTGTGTGATGTAATTATAAGAGGGGGGAGTTCAGCAACTAGCTAAGTGCCATTAGTGTTGAATTAACATACTAAATTAAACCACAAAACTATTTTTTAAGTAAAATACCTCTCAGAGTTTTTATTATATGAATGTGTATTGTGATCATTTGAGAGGCGGTATAGTAGGTATTGATTCCCAAAATTATTTGACAACCAGGTCCTGTTTTTTAGGAACATCTCATAGTACCAGTGTCCTTAACAATGTCATTTGGGAAACATTAGAATACCGATGTCATTTGGGAAACATCCAGAAAATCAAAGCCATGGGTAACAATAGATCAAAGTGAATGATAGCAGGCCTGAGCCATAAGAAACCAAGGTGGAGGTGGAGGTGGGGGAGTGGATAAGAGGTCAACCAAAAAACTTGTGTGCATATAAGCATAACCAATGGACACAGACAATGGTGGGGAAGGGGGGTGAAGGCCAGGGCTGTGGGGTGGGGCAGGCTGGGAGAGGACAATGGAAGAAAAAGGACATATGTAAGGCTTTCAACAATAAAGAATTTTTAAAAAAGAAAGAAAGAAACCAAAGTCATATTGGGTCTGTGCTGGGGTCCAACCCCAGCAGGTCCAGGGGTCCCCAAAGGTGTGGACGGAGTCGGCGAAGAAGGAATGACACGGAGACAGCGTTCAGTTGATCAGCAGCCTAGCCTGGATCTCTAGTCAAGTTCTGGTCAGGATCTACAGCGAAGTTCTGGTTAGGATCTCCAGCCAGGTTCTGTGTCCATGTTCTCTTGCTAGGTTCTCCAGCCAGGTTCTCCAGGTTCTCCAGCCAGGTTCTGTAGCCATGTTCCCTCGCTAGGTTCTCCAGCCAGGTTCTGTCCAGGTTCTCCAGCCAGGTTCAGTCACCAGGTTCTAGTCAGGTTCTCTTGCCATGTTCTATCCAGGTTCTGTAGCCAGGTTCTGTCTCTAGGTTCTTCAGCCAGGTTCTCTCGCTAGGTTCTGTCTCTAGGTTCTGTGGCCAGTTTCTGTCCAGGATCTTTTGCCATGTTCTCTCCAGCGAAGTTCTTCTGTCTCTAGGTTCTGTGTAGGTTCTGTGTCTAGGTTCTGTGTGTAGGTTCTGTGTCCTGTTGTCTTGTTACATCTGTATTTATACCACTTGATTCCAATCCTATCAATCTCTATTCCAAAGGTTAGGGCGTTTCTTATCTCCATTCCAGGGAGTAAAGATTATGTAGCTTAAGCATGATTGTTCATAGTTAAAGTGATTAATTACCCGCCTGGCACTTAGTTAAGGGGTTTTATTCCCTCCCTAACTTCAGGGAAAAATCCCTACCTGGGGAAACAACCTTTCTCTGAGAGGTGACCTTCGTTAAAACACATAGCACTAAGGGGAGCAAACATATTAAGAACAGTATGCTATATACGCCAGGTCCCTTGAAACAGCAAGGATGGACCGGCTTCCGGCAGGTCTGGAACTTGGCTCCAAAATGAATTTTTAAAAAATCAGGTGCCTATAATTGTATAGGATTTCTGGTCCCAAAAATTAACCAATCAGGTGCAACCTTTTTATATGATGTGACCAATAAGATGCAATTCTATTATATGACCTAAATATTTATGGTTTAAGACAGGGCACTGACATTGGATGGCTATTGTTATGTTGACTGTTGTCATTTCTTTATTTGACAGTCTAAGGGAAAAGAAGTAAATGCCCCTGACTAAATGGTCTGGTATTGCGTGTTTTAAAAATTCTTGCGGCACACCAGTTGAAAATTGTTCTATGGCCATTCCAATTGTCTCTGCACTGAAATTCTAAACATCTATCTGCCATGCATTTGTACTTCTTAAGTAAAACCTGGCAAAACTGTGCATAGATTGTATCATTGCAGATTATGTTTTGTAATAGTTTGGGTTTTATCATTTAATGTTTTAATGATGTTGGAGCAAACTCTAAAATCTGTTATAAATCTGTCTGCTTTAAAAAATAAGATATTTTGATCAAAATTTAAATGTTTTTTAGTACCTTGGGATCATTACATTGAATATCAATTATTATATTATTAGGGGCCCAGTGCACGAATTCGTGCACCTTGAAAGGAACAGTGGGCACAGTGGTGGGTCTCGGCCTATCCTTCGCTCCCCTGCCCGGCCCCTCCCACCATGGTCCCCAGTCTGCTGGCAGCCCCGCTCCTGCTGCAACCACTCCCACATGCTAACGGTGCCAGCCCCACTCAGCCTGCTGACAGCACAGAGCAATTGGGGCTGGCTCCATCAGCAGGTGTGAGTGGTGGCTACTGCCCCGATCACCCCTCAGGAGCAGGGGGAGGTGGAGAAGTCCTGAGGGGCAGTTGGGGCCAGCAGCCGCCACTTGCACCCACTGATGGTGCAGAGCGATCAGGGCCGGTGCTGGCAGTGGGTGCGAGCACCCTGTGGGACTATGGTGTGTGGGAGCAAAGAATTTTCAGTAACCACCAGAGGCTCGCCCCAATGACAGCAACTGGTGCCCCACCTTGGTCTGGCACCCCCACTCATCTGCTCCACCATCCCGCTGCTGCTGACACCAGCCACGTTCCGCACATGCCCCCTGGTGGTCAGCACACATCATAGCAACTGGTTCTTTGGTTGTTCCGCCGTTCAGCCTATTTGCATATTAGAGTTTTAGATAGATAGATAGATAGATAGATAGATAGATAGATAGATAGATGATAGATAGATAGATACTGTAATTAATAAGTTTCACAAAACCCAGCAATGCCTATGGGATTGTCTCTACACTAAGTTACCACAAAAAGTAACACATTTTTATTTCTCCTATTTTTTTCTTTTATTGCTCTTATTTTGGTTCTTTTTTCTTTTATTGCTCTTATTTTGTTGTTAGGTTTCCAGTTGTTATTCTCACTGCTGTCAATATACCTGACTAATCTGTGATAGACTGGAAAATCAAACAGATATGATTGCTACAAGTATATGTTTCACAGAGTTAATAGACTATTACCGAACTATTTTTCTAGAAGTAAATTGCATGCATATAGTGTACAGACTTGGAAACCTCGCTTTGGGCTGGCCAGAGTTATTTTTGTTCCTTTCTTGATTGTGTTTTACGGTGAAAAAAATATTTCTCTCCTTGCTTCTAAACACATATTATATCCAAAATCCTTCAATTCAACTGTGAATGCCTTGCAAATAAGTAGGCTTTCTGCTACGTAAAGAATAGTCTGTATGGTAGCACACATTAAGTGCTCAATAAATATCGCTTAGCCAAGTGATCCTTTATCTCCTCCATATTGTACAGGACACTGGTAGATTTAGTCTGAATTTCACTAGAATAACTTCAAAATGTATTTTACTTAGGAAAAGCATTGTAATATTATGGGAGTGTGTCCCTCTAAAAGATATGTTGAAGTCCAGACCCCAGAACCTCAGAATGTGATCTTCTTTGGGAATAGGGTTGCTGCAGGTGTAGTTCGTTAAGCTGGGGTCATACTGGAGTATGGTGGGCCCTTAGTCCAATATGACTAGTGTCCTTACAAAGAGAACAAGGAACACACAGGAGGAAGATGGGCATGTGATGACAAAGGCAGAGGTGGAGTGATGCATTGATAAGCCAGAGAACACAAGAATTACTGACAAACACTAGGAGCTAGAAGAGGCAGCAAAGATTCTCTCTTACAGGTTTTAGAGGAACTGAGGCCCTGCCAGCACCTTGATTTTGGACTTCTAGCTTTCAGAACTTAAATTTCTGGGGTGTGTGTGTGTGTGTGTGTGTGTGTGTGTGTGTGTTTCTTTTAAATTTTTTAAAAAAATCCTCACCCTCTCAGGTTTTGTTTTGTTAATCAATTTGAGAGAGGGGAAGGGAGACAGAGAGAGAAAAACATCAATGTGAGAGAGAAACACTGATTTTTTTTTTTTTTATCTAACCTGAAACCTAAGTGTGTGCCCTGATTGGGAATTGAACCCACAACTCTTTTGCTGTACGGAATGATGCTCCAACAAAATTTAGCCACCCAGACATGGCTAAATTGCTATTGTTTTAAACTACTGAGTTTACTGTATTATGTTGCAGTAGCTCAAGTAAAGTAAAACAGCCATGTTTTTATTTTTATTTTTCTTAGGTTTAAGGAGAGGAAAGGTAAAGTGAGACCAGTTGTCCTTGCTTTTTACCTGGGAATGAGCTAAGATCCAGGTGATAGCTTTTTACAAGACAATGATCCACTCCAACTAATATCACAAGAGCAATGAAATCTCTGTCGATAGAGACTTATTCAAGTAAAATATCAGAGCAAAATATTGTGCCACAAATAGATTAGGAGAAACATAGATTGCTACTAGGTGAGAGGGGTAAGGAGGGTGATAGAAAAATAAAAATATTTCTAAGACCTTACCTTTAAAATTCCCCATCACCCTAATCAGCAACAGTGCTCAATATTATCAAGGAATGACCATATAAGAACCTTATAGTAATTGAGGCATTTTAAAGTGGTAATTCTCTGGGATACTACTTTCTATATGTGAGTAGGAGAAAAGGAAGAAGGAAGAAATAAGAAAGGAAGGAAATAGCAAGTAAGAAGGAGGGAAGGAGGAACAGAGGGAGGGAGAGGAAGGAAAGAAGTACCATAAGAAATCGATCCCAACCATCATGAATAATAGCTACACAATTATTAGTGGGCAATCATTTTGTGCCTTCACTGCATCGAACTCTTTAAATGATTTACCCAATTTAATTCACACAAAAATACCATGGTGTAGTTATCATTTCCCCATTTTACAGATGAGAAGACTGAGAGTCAAAAATATTTTGTGCTTTGCCCCCATCACACAGCTCTAACAGGAAATGTACTCAAGCTCAAGTCTGTCAGACTCTAGGACACATGCTATTAAGCCCTGTGTCACTGCGCTGGTAGCTCACTAACTGTAGGCTCCAGAAGTGCATAGTCCATTGATTTAAAAAATGATGAAAAAAGAGAGGATTTGTCAAATTAGCGGGGATTTATTAAGCACTTGTGGTAGTCCAGGCAATGTGCTGTAACTTATAAAGATTCAGGGAAATATTTGACTATTCTTCTGATGTCAGATATAATAGTCATAAAACACTCTCCCTGATATATGGAAAACTGACCTCATTCTCAAAAACATTGAATACTTATACGTGTGTTTAATGTGTTCCTTGGCAACCCTTCCATCTAAACCTTTTTTTTTTCTTTCTTAATTTGACTTCTAGGTTCCCTGTCCAAAGCCAAATTTGTCCAAAAGTTTGATTGTAAGAGCAATAGCGCATATGGCAAATATCTTTTACCTGTTTATTGCTTTCTAATCCTAAATCTTTTCCTTAAAATTTTTTTATTGCTTCGTTTTAGGGTATTTTAAAAGTTTATGGGTCTAGAGAGCAATGCTGAGCAGTGTTGCTTAAGAAAAAAAGCAATGAACTCAAAACTCCTCCACCAAAGGGGACACATTTCGCAGAAGCTACAAATAAACATTATAGATTGAACTACAAGCACTCACTAGTATTTTGTTGTTGTTATTCAGGGAAACTTTTTTTTCCTAGAACTTGGTTTCTGTGTTTCAGTGTGTCAGAGAAAACAGACAAGTCTGACAAACATTTGGGAAATGGCTGTGTATCGTGCCCAAGGTTTTTACCTCTTCACATATTGCCTGGAATTAACACTGGTGTCTTCTGTCTTTTAATGTGATTGGCTGCAGTGGTTCCAGTAATTTAAAATACAAATAGTGCTGAGAAAGCACGGTGAGGATTGGTGTGTTATAGTTCTGGAAACCCTGGACCTTATGAATGATGTAGCGGTAAAAGGAAGGAAATATTGCCAGAAGATATTGATAGTAGATTGGGTCTGAATTCACAGGAGAGGTATTGCCTGGCAGAAATATGTGGCCCCCTACCCTTTTATACTGCGCTTTCCTAACTACTGATTTTCTTGAGGGGAAAAATTGCTTTTAATGCATACCTTCCCTTTTCACTATTTATCAATTTATGTGACTTACAGATGTTGAAGCTTCGTACTTCAGAGCTCAGACGTTGAAGTCAGAGAGACCTGGATGATATTTCAGCCCTTCTGCTTGGCTCTTCTACTGTTATTCTCTCTGCCTCAGTCTGCTCATCTGTGAACTGGGTAAATATCAATACTTCCCTTGTGTAGTGGTCATGAAGAGTAAATGAGACATATATTAATATGTCAAAAACTTGGCAGAGTGCCTGGCGCTCTGAGTGTCCTAAGTGAATGGTAGGCTGCATTTATTTTTCACTTTGCATTTTTTTAGCCCAGATATGCTTGTCTAGACATTGGAAAACTTGTGAGATTAAAACGGTATCTCAAAATATGACTGAAAAAATTACCTTATGAGGAATTATATACTGGTTACTAAGAATTCTATACATTGTTGCAGCTAGTTCAAAGGCAGTAGGGCCTTGTCAGGATTAATTGACAGGATTAAAATAATTTCTATGTTTATGTGTAACCTGTAGAACATATGAGGAAATTTAATAATGCAAATCATAATAATGATTGTCCTTTGGTCCACAGAAAATCTAAGTAAATTTGTCCACATCAAGGAAAACTCTAAGACACCAAAAACAAGATAAGAATTTTGGATGGATAAAAACGAATCCAGCAATATATGGGCAGGGCATAATCAAATCTGGAGATGCATTCCCTGGGAAGACTTGCAGGGAAGGAGCTAGGAAGAGAATTACCTGGAGAATGAATCCTCTGATTCTCCCACTCTTTTCCCACACTTCTCTTCTCCACCATTCCAGCCAATCCAAAACTGGCTCACAAGTAAAATGAGGACCAAAGATTTAATTTAGAAATTGGAAAGAGATTTCAATGACCAGGATATCTCCATTTGAATTTAGTTATTGGCATGAAAAATTTCTTAAAACAGAAGACAGGAATTGGACACATTTAAAAAACACAGAATATAATAACCCATGATGGTACCCTTTTCAGTTAAGAATAATCCTACATTATTCAAATCAAAAGTTACAAACGGCTTTTTTTTTTTTTTTTTTAAGGAAAACTGAGATTCCAAAAAGGTTGTGGTTACGTTTAAGCCAATGAAACAAACAGAATGAACATAAGTTGTAGATTTCCTTTGTATATTTCCTTCCTTGGCTATAAATATGTTTAGGATAAGAAATAGAATGTATGTGCATAATTAGGTCATAAATATACCTAGTAAATTAATTACAAGAAAAGCATGCTTGGGAGATAGGCTCACAATGACGTTTATAAAGTACGATTCCTTACCACATTAACAGGTTATGCTGTTTAATACGGTTATATAAATCCCATCAACCAAGGTTTCCAGATTTCTGTTTTGTCTTCTATCCTTAACTGTATTCACGATCAAACGTGCAGTGGTTCAGCATTTCTCAGGCGGGAGGGGTTGGGCACATTGAGCATGTTCTCCTTGCTCCACATCCAGGCCCCCAGTAAAGGGGCCCGAGCCTACAGGAGTAGCTCAAGGGATAAGGAGAGAAAAACAGCACGTCAGAGATGGGGGCAGCACTTCTGCTCTGAAGAGCTCTGAGTCCACAACATTTGGATGCCAGGATTTTCATGGCAGTGCAGCCTGGGGTCACTTTGATACCTCGTTCTGCCCCTCACGCGCAGGTAAAAGTCAGGGTTTCCTTCTGCAACCTGTGAAAACGGGGAGACTTTTTAAAACAGTGTGATAACTTAATATTCTTTCTATCCCTTCTTTCTAACTCTCCTCCCATCCTCTCCAGTGTAAATGCACACACACACACACACACACACACACACAGTGTAAAGAATACTTCAGAAAAATCCCAACGGTATAAAGAAAAATAGATTAAAAAGCAAGCTACTTCCAGCTTTAAACCATTCCACTGTTTTCATGACCATAAAAGCATTATTGGCACATAATTTTTGAGAGCAATCATGTTAAATACACTACTAGCTAAATACTAAGTCCTTCCCAACTTGGATTTTATTTGTCCACATGAAAGTATCACCAATAACACCTTTGTTGGCCAGTTTCAGCAAAACCACCAAGCTCTTAATGAGCATTTATTATTTATTTGACCTTCAGAGGTCTCAGGGTACGTGCACAGTTATAAAGTCATATGCATAAAACCACCTCTGCAATAAATTAAAATTAAACTAACTGTGGCAGCGGTATTCTAGGAGCATAACGTTACTTACTTGGGTAGGCCAGGTGGAAGCAATGCGTTCCGACCCATGTCCTGAAGGTCAAGAGCATCGGATTCTGTCAAACAAGAAAAGCCAGAAAACTGCAGAGTCCAGCAAGAAACACCCTGTAGCCTGTGGCCTCTTGGTAGCAGAATCTAAGTGAGGGGCACCATCTAGCCTGTGTGGGAAGCATCCAGCTCAAGTCCAAGCATATTAATGTGGGTCTACAGGAGATTGTCAGTGACATGCGTCCATCCCCGCCTGTTTACCTGCTCTGAGATACCGGACAGCCTTCTCCAGGGATCTGCATCCCTACTCCACATACAAGACGTTTTCAGTGGAGCATATCAAAAATGATATTTTCATCATTTGAACATCCTGACAGGGAAGAGCATCAAATACGCCTCCGCCCCCCCACCCCCACCCCCGCCCCCAATCAGGGCGGCTTCTGTGAAGAAAGGAAAATGCCTTCCGTGATAAAAGGAAAAGAAATTAACCGAATGAGCTTCCTGTCATGTATGCATCACTAAGTATGCAATTTAATACTGAAACCAGAGCCATATTACATACAGTTGGATGGTCAAGTGGTCAATTGCAAGGTTAGCTTCTCTATTAAAACCAACCCTGAGCATCCTCTTTTGATGCTCACAGGGAATTCAGGAGCTAGGTCACTCTACCTTACCTTGAGTGTACACTGTCCTCAGTGAACGGTAAGGGGACCAACAGCATAAGCCAGACGTAGCTGGCCGGCTGAAACACGCAGACATGTCCATTAGCGTGACAGGGTCATTAAAGTTCACCATGTCCTTCCAACTTGATAGAAGAGTAGCACAAACTACCATAAACTGTTTCCCCAGTGTGATGATTTTATTATCATACTAGTGCTCAATTAGTCAATTAACGTAAGAAAAGACAAGGGAAGCTTTTCCACTTAAGGTATTATTTTAAACAGTGGTTACAGAGCTATACATTTGGGGTTCCTACCCAGTACAGCAAATGTGCCAATGTTTTTAGAGACTGCAAGGTTTTTTGTTTTCATTCTATTTTGTTTTAATGCGAGCCTAGCAGCACGATGTAACATTCATCCCTCCACTACCGTTAATGTTTCCTCTGCTGTAGGGTAGAGTAGGTCAATTAAACAGGAATGAACTTCTAAGATAAAGGGGAAGATGGACCGTAATTATCCTGCACAGTTACTTCCCTTCTCTGCTTTCCCTCCTCCCAAACTGTCTAAACACCACACTTAGCTCTTTTAAAATGTCCTTTCCATGAGCAACTAAAAATCTTCTAGCTCTCAAAAGCAAATGCAGAACTACCCAAAGCAGTCGCTGAAGGTAGAGCTGAGGGGAGAGGTCATTTAGCGGACCCTTCATGTCTGTAGTTTATTATTTTTAGGATGAAAAACTAAAAATGCCGTTATTCACAGTCACATAATGCAATTAGTTCTGAAATAACCCTTCAGAGTGTCTTGCTTCTCTGACTTTGCAAATTAATATATAAGTTTTGAGCAGTTGGAACACCAGGTGAAAAGACACCTGCCTTCATTTCTGAAAGCCAGTGAAGCTGAAGTAGTAGCAGTAACTATGAAAAGTGGTTCCTCATCTTGCGAGTGCTAAAGGTCCTCATTAATACCTGCAGGCTAACCCTCCAACTACACACCTCTCAGTAAGCTAGCTCCCTCCACCTGCGTTCAATGCCCCTCTGCAACTTCACTCATGCACCCTCCCTGGAGTGACCAGGGCGACTTCTTTCTGACCAGTCAGAGAATCCATTATCTCTACCTTTGCTTTGGCACTTGATTATATTATACTTAGCCCTTCAGTATATACTGACTCTCAATTTTTTTTCTTTGATCACAAGCATGCAAGGAAAAGGGCACCACACATGGAAAGCTCTCCGGTTAAGATAACGGGATTCCAAGTCAGGTCCTTTCTCTGCCATTGCTTGCAGTGCGATCCATAAAATGGGGATATGGTAGTTCTGACCTTATTGGGCCATTAAATGAGACAATCTAGGCCAGTGATGGCGAACCTATGACATGCGTGTCAGAGGTGACACATGAACTCATTTTTTTGGTTGATTTTTCTTTATTAAATGGCATTTAAATATATAAAATAAATATCAAAAATATAAATCTATGTTTGACTATGGTTGCAAATGTCAAAAAATTTCTATATGTGACATGGCACCAGAGTTAAGTTAGGGTTTTTCAAAATGCTGACACGCCAAGCTCAAAAGGTTCGCCATCACTGATCTAGGCAATGCATCTAACACAGGGCGATGCATTGTAAGGATCAGGGCCATTGCAGTGGTAGTCATAATCCAAGTCAAGATGCTACTGTTAATTGAGACTGGGGTCTGCATCTACTACTAATTTGTGTGACTTAGTTATTCAACCTTTCTGAGTCTCAGATTCTTCATCTATAAGATATAATCTCATTGAAGGAAAGACATATTCTTTTGCAATAACCCTAGCACCTGGTACCTCACATAACTTATATAAATAAACTAAAAATGATACTTTAAATAGGCATACGTGTGTGTTTGACTATCCGGATGTATGCCTATGTGTGTAAGAAACCTTCACCTGTGGAGCAAGGAGAACTGTACATATGCAAAATTTTCCCCAAGGTGTGTGGTAAATTAGAGGCTATTTTGGTCAGAAGACAACCAAGATTAATCCTTAGAAATGTAGCATTCCCTAAGATACATGAAAGTGGTTTGTGGTGCACTATGATACCCTAGAGCTCATGGCCTTCAAGAATTAATAAGAAACTACCCTTCACTTTATGGCTGAGGCTTCAGAACCAGCTTTCTCATTGACAAGAGCTGCAGAGTTAGCTTGGTGTAGACCTCAGCACTCTGCACACTCTGCCGCCATCCTAGTCTAATGGATCTTGCTCCCATTGGTCTCTTCAGCTGTCTAATAGATTTGATACTCAGAAAGGAATTAGATCTTGGAATGATTCCTGATGATTCTGGAGCCAAGTAGCCTGTTGGAGAATTAGTCTTCTAGGTTGCAAATCCCTGGACATTTTATTGTAATTCATACTTTGTACTAATCTCAATGCTTCTTTCCTTTTCAAAATCATTTTTAAAGTATAGGAAGTCTGAGAAGAGTAGAGAAGTCATTTATTTACTATATATCCTTTGGTTGTTGCCAAGAACATTGGCCTGATAACAAGCTCTTGGTTGCTTATGAATGATCAGCTCCTGCTGTTTCTATCTCAGTTGATGTCATTATTCTCTATGACATCACAACCCTCCCAACAGCAAGGGAATGTGCCTCAGATATAGAGGAAGAAGTGAGCTTGATAACTCTTAAGAGAGAACATTTTTTTTCTCATGTTTAGCTATAAGGAAGTCAAGTGCAATTACTGTCCCAGAAATTATATACCAGTACATTTGTTCATTTGAAATTTAACCAAAGTGAATTTAACATTTTATACTCTTTTCTATTTGTTACACACACATTCTTACAATGTTGATTTTCTCTCTTTCATCCCTAGAAGTAATGGCTTCATATGTTTAGATAACGTTCTTTTTTGTTTTTGCTCATTCCATATGACATAGTTTTATTTATTTATTTATTTATTTATTTATTTATTTATTTATTTATTTATTTTATGGCATAGTTTTTTTTAAAAAAGCAAGTGCGAGATTTTTACACATTGTGGCTGATTATATGCTAATGACTAACTGTGTTACAGAATGTGAAACATCTACAAACAACCAGATTTGTCTATTTGGTAAACTCAATTAGATATTAAAATTGTGGTTCCAATGGTACATAAGAATATTTGTCTAAGAGAACTGGCAAAACATGAAAAATCTAGATATGCAAAAATTAAAACAATTATATGTGAAAGCAGAGAGTTTCTGCATCAATGAATAAACTAAATTAAAGTATCAGCATCATAATTCAGAAGACACTACTACTAATTGGAGTGTAAGTGAAAAAAATTCAGATTTTTAGTTATTCATATTCTCTAGAATAGATGCTTATAATGGGTTCCAATTACTTTCAATAGTTTAATTAAGTGCCATATTGAAACATTTTGTTTTCATTCATTTCAACATTCATTCCAAAAGCCTTTTATAGCATCTACAGAGAATATAAATGAATTGAAAGTTATTTCCCCTGAGAAACTTGAGAGACAAATTTAAATTTGAGGGAAGTCAAAACACATAAATATGCAAAGATGCGTGATAAACATAGGTAAGCATATGATTGCACATATTAACAACAATCAATATTGATTGATTGATTGGTTGATTGATTCCAATGTGCCAGGCACCATGCTACTAGCATTAGAGTAATATGTTATTTTGCTTCATTTTCACAACTCCTAAGAGTTTCCCCTGTTTACAGGGACTAAGATGTTAAATGTCTTGCCCAAGGCTAATCAAGCATCAGGATTCAAACCCAGGTCATCTGACCCAAAGCCCTTACGTTTGAGCACTCTGCAAGGAAACTGGTTTAACATTAAGAAAAGCCTGGGATGCAGGGTCAGAAGATGTCAAGCCCACTCAGTGCCACTCACCAAGCTATAAGATCTTAGACAAATCACTTGACTCCCCTGAGTCTCAAGTTCTTTTTCAAAATAAAATAGAGTAGATGAAGAGGCTTGTAAGCCCTAAAACACTCCAAAAACATCAGCTGCTAATATTCTCATTTCAACCTGCATATATGTAGTGAAGAAATACCATGTACTCTATTATACTAATAAAGAGAGACTTCCCAAAAAAAGATGTTTTATTTTTGAATCATAAGAATTTACTAGATAGGAATTGATGGAGAAGGGTCAGAGTTCATTTACTATTGAGAACAGTACAGCCCGAGTCTTATGGTCTACATGGAAATTTACTACTCAATATTTACAGTGAAATTACAGGACACCATTACTAAGTCTGCACACTGTTCTAATCACCAGCACTAACCCACCAGTAGAGAATATTGAAATAAAAATAATTTGTTACTGGAGCAGTTAGAAAGATATCCATAATGATTATATCAACATGTAGCTAAATAGGAGGGCCAAAGGCTTCTAGAAAGCAACAAATTTTCCCCTCCACACCCAGATTTGCAGAGTTTTCTAGTGTTTCATAAGTACTCTGATACATAAAAAAAGCTCATTGCTCATATTGTGCAAACAAGCTGGGCATATCTAAACTCTTTTTTTGTTATTTTTGTTATTGTTGTTATGCTTTCCTGAGGGAACTCTTAGTGGTAAAAGACAATTAATATGTCAAACCAGACAATAAGTTGACATGTGATGTCAGTTTCATTGAAACTATCCTCTGCTAGTATGGTTGTAATCTCATTTATTTCTATTCCCATCATAATTATACTTCTAAAATATTAATCAGTGCTGTTTTACTTTAAGCATATTTAAAATTTTCCTGGAACTTAAACATTAACATTAATTCAATAATTAATATCATTTTTATTCTCCAATATAATTTGTTCCCTAAAAAGGAGCTGTACTGTTTCAATATGAAATTCAACCTATTACCCCAATGAATGTATTTTTCTAAAAACACTGTTGAAAAAAATTTTAAGGAAGATTATGAATTTGAGAAATAACTTTATCTCACATAATTATCACTAGAAATTCCTGGTCTCGAGTTAGCCAGTGGTACTTTGTCAGCTGAATATTTGCTACTATTAAATAGAGGTCAACTTAAAATATGGATTTTTCCCACTCGTGGCTGCCATAGATATGAGCACTTCCAGCTGAAACAAACCAACATAGATTTAAAATGGTACATAAAGTGAAAACGAGAAAAATCTTAGAAAGGACAACAATGAGCCATGTAAGATTCACATATGTTATTTTAAGTATGTGCCAATTTCTCAGTGTCCTTGGTCCCATATTGGACTTCACATTGAGAAGAGCTCCACCAATCAGAAGAAATCCCTTTTTCCCATTGTGTCATGCACCCAGAGCTTTGTGGGGAGGTCCTGCATTGTGTTTTTCATCCCCATCCACTCTCTCAACAAGCATAAGACTTGTGCACTGGCAGAAGAGAAGGGGAAGAATCCAGTCTATCTTAATCACCACAGCTTTTTCGGGGAAAGAAAAGAAAGTGGGAGCCCAATGTCCTAAAGTCTCGCCTTTATCGACTGTAGAGCTTGGTAGAGGCAGTCATGTATGATTTCTTTTATTTAACATCTATGATCCAAGTCGGGCAGTGATACCATTCTTATCTACATCAATATACTGAGGAAATTATACTAAACACAAAAATTTTAAAAATACTCTCAGATTGTTGCTTTTTATTTTTCATGTATTTGTCTTTTTAAAACTTTATTTGAGTACAAGTCAAGTAGAACAATGTCAGAAATCTTCTGGGCACAAAAGGCCAAAACCAATATGAAGCAAAGGGCTGAGCAAATTTATGGTCAACTGGCACTGACCTGCATAGGGAGCTGTGCTGAATAATTTATGCTCAGACTTTCATTTGGGACCCAAGTGGTCTAGATCTGCTGTCTCTAATGCCTAAGATCACCAGGAACTTTCTCAGCAATACCCTTTCCTTGGGCAACATAAGCGTGGTCTACAAATTGCCCTGTTGCTTTTCTGCCCAGAGAAGATATGAGGAGCTAGCCCTTTCCAATCTAGGAAAAATACATTCTGCCTTCATAGAGCTCACTGTTAACTTTCTCATCAGCAACTCAGTAGCAAGATTGCCGATGCCCAAATTTCATGGTGACATGCTCTTCTTCAGAATTGTAATCAGCAACAGGAAAGTTAGCTGGGCTCCTAAACAGGTCAAAGAAAAAAAATAATTCACAACTATCATCTGAATGTACTGCACAATTCACAGAGCACTTTCTTAAGCAGTGTCCCATTTCATTTGCACAATAACTGTGAGGTACTTATACAAATACATAAAACTATATAATTTGTTACCTCAATTCACATCTTATAATTAATACAATATAGGTTCAGAGAGGTGAAGTAATTTGTACATGGTCAACAAAGCCCATGATATTTATCCTATATTTTGCCACCTGAGACATGACTCTACGTGTTTCTTATAATAAATTCCCAGTATTTAAATACAACAGCCTGATTGTGATAAGAAGAGCAAGAGAGAGAGGTACAGGATCTATACCTGCCTTTATCATACGATCCCCACCTTCATTATGTTAGAATACTGTCTATTATCTGACAAGCCTGATTTGTGCTAATGTTCTCTCCAAGTGTGTTTCAAGCTCAAATGTTGCATTTCAAATGCCATAGATTTCTGGACACTAATAATCAAAAATGATACACAGCCCAGGTTTCTGGCATTCTTTATGACCATCTGCTAGCATGGCATGGAGCCCATTCACAAGGTAATAAGACAATTTCAGGAGGACACAGATGCCAAGCATATCAAGGCTTGGAGTGATGACCTGCAAAATGAAGCAGGCAGCTCTTCTTTTTCTACCATGAGCAGATCCTCCTAAGTCAGAAGCACCCAATCATACCTCTGCATCTATTCCATTAGATGAGATCACATTAGTTGACATAGAGTAGAACACACAGTGAAGACTGCTGATACTAGTTCAAAACCTTGACTCACTTTTGTTTATAGGTTACAAAGAAGAATTAAGGTACAATCATAGAGAATAAAATCCTGCCACCTTCAACTCAGCTCATAGATAAGTGTCTGCTGCCCTGGTAGGTGTGCTCAGTGGATAGAGTGTCAGCCCATGCACCAAAGGGTCTGGTGTTCAATTCCAGGTCATGGGCACATACCTGGGTTCCATACTCAACCCTGGTTGGGGCCTGGGCAGAAGGCAGCCAATCAATGTGTCTTTCTCATCTCTCTCTCTCTCTCTCTCTCTCTCTCTCTCTCTCTCTCTCTCTCTCTCTCTCCACACACACACACACACACACACACGATTTTTAACAACAACAAGAAGATAATTTTCTGCCAACGGAAAGAATGAGTGTTGGATGGAAATTCCTAAATTTATATTCCGATGTCAGGAAGCTTTGAGCCTCGTATCCTTGTGGCCAATCAAATCTCTAGCAGTCCATGGCTCAGCCTCACAAGTAGGGATGGTGAGACGGGATTTCATTTTCTGTAGATGTAGATATCATTCCTCTATTGACTCATCTGCCTTGGAACATAATGATCAGGAAGGTATCAGAAAGGTATGGTGCACACAAGTTCCCTTCTGAGTTCTAGCAAGCGTCCTTTGACTAGAGCTATTACCTGGTGCCTCAGTGACTCAGTCATTGTTTCTTCTCTATATGCTTGTGTACATATTTGAGGTGAAAAATTGTTTAAAGAGCAAGAGGAGTAGGTGAATGAAAATGAAAAAGACAATAGGGAAAACTTTAGGAAAAGAAAAGGGGAACAATTTTTGACAGTATAAACTTATTATAACTATCCAAACACATGAATTCTTGTGGTCAATTCTATCGTAATTCTAAAGAAAACATCATTTGGATATTACAAAGAAATATGTCAACTTGCTTAAATTACCTGTAGTTCCTGGAAACTACATAGCTCTTTTTATCTCCTATCTCTATTTATACAAAAATTCATTTGTATTCTGGAAAACTATATGGAGACATTATATATACACACATATATTCATGACTATATGTATATGTATGTATACAGACAAATATGAACACACAAACATATTATTAAAAACTGCATAAACAGCCCTAACTGGTTTGGCTCTGGATAGAGCGTCAGCCTGCGGATTGAAAGGTCCCAGGTTCGATTATAGTCAAGGAGATGTACCTTGGTTGCAGGCACATCCCCAGTTCGGGGTGTGCAGGAGGCATCTGATGGATGTTTCTCTCTCATTGATGTTTCTAACTCTCTACCCCTCTTCCTTCCTCTCTGTAAAAAATCAATAAAATATATTTTAAAAAACTACATAAACATAGGTTGTGTTCATACACACATACATCTGCATACACACTCATTAGAAATCAGATTCCACATGGCAGTGGAATCATCCTGAATGGTTTGTTTTAAAAAAATATATTTTTATTGATTTCAGAGAGGAAGGGTGAGGGAAAGAGATACAGAAACATCAATGATGAGAGAGAATCATTGATTGGCTGCCTCCTGCATGCCTCACACTGAGGATAGAGCCCACAACCCAGGCATGTGCCCTGACTGGGAATCAAACTGTGACATCCTGGTTCATAGGTTGATGCTCAACCACTGAGCCATGTTGGCCAGGCCATCCTAAATGGTTTTTAGTAACTAGCTATTTACATATGATATTTTCTCTTTTCTTAGTTTAAAAAAGAAGAAAACCAAGAGTAAGATGTTTCATAATAAGGCATTATAAGAAAATATAGTCCAGCTGTCATGGCACAGTGGTTGAACATTGACCTATGAACCAGGAGATCACCATTCAATTCCTGATCAGCGTACATGCCTACCACTGGGGGTCATGTAGGAGGAAGCTGATCGATGATTCTCTCTCATCATTGATGACTCTCTCTCTCTCTCTCTCTCTCTCTCTCTCTCTCTCTCTCTCTCTCTCTGAAATCAATAAAAATATATTTAAAAAAGGAAATATACAAGTGTGAATGTGTGTAAGTATATGTGTTTAATAGCATTTGTTTGTTTAATAGAATGTGATGATGTGATGACCCTCATGGTAAACTAAAATTAGTTATGTTTTTGAACAATTTATTTATTGGTTTAATATATTTCAACAGATATTCATTGAATACTTTCAATGTTCACAAGTAAATCCCTATCCTCAAGGAATAATAACTATAATTTTGGCAGTACAAATTTGTTTTTATTTCAAATATTTTTTATCTTTATCATTTATTTCAGAGATTTTAATGAGTATCTACTGTGTGTTAGGAATTATTTCGTGCTTTGATGACACTATAAAAATAATTTATATCCTTAAAATGTTTGAGGTAAGATAGAGACTAGGAATGATGTCAACAGAGTGTGTTTGATGACTATATAGTGGGGCACAAACGTAAAAGGAACAGACAACTCCTTTAGCTTCAGTGATTTGGTTAATAAGGTCTAAGCTGCCCTAGCTGGTTTAGCTCAGTGGATAGAGCCTCGTCCTGCAGATCTAAGGGTCCTGGGTTTGATTCAGTTCTGGTCAAGAACAGGTACCTCAGTTGCAGGTTCCTATCCCGCCCAGGCCCTGGTCAGGGCACGTGCAGGAGGCAACCATTCGGTGTGTTTTTCTCACATTGCTGTCTCTCTCTGTCTTTCTCTTTCTCTTCCATTGTCTCTAAAACCAATGAAATAATATCCTCAGGTAAAGGTTAAAATAATATTTTTTTAAAAAAATCTCTAAATAGTCCTCCTGGAGGACTACTGATATTTAGCCAAAATTGTGTGTGCACCTGCGCGTGTGAGAAAAAACAAGGGTTACCTCTGAGGAGACCGAAGATCATTGCATAGCTGATCTCCATCTTCACCAGCCATGGAACCCATGTCTAGCTCAATAAGAGGCAGATGAAAGGATGTGGACATCAAAACAGATACTCATGAGAAAATGTGTTGAAGCCAGGTATAAAATGCCTTGTCAAAGATGGCATGGTGGCACCTTATGTCTCTTCTTGGCAGACCCGTGAATTTTATAGCTCTGTGCACAATATTGATTTTTAGTCAAAGAGGGACAAAGCAATCTTGAGAGGATATTAATGAAAGAGCCACTAGATATGAAAGAACCCCATAAAGAAGCAAAGGCTTAGCTGGGCCTAACAGTGTTGCTGGGTGTAAGGTATGGAGGATACTTCTCCACTCCAAGGAGGGCGAGAGAAATCATCAAGTTCAGGAAGGAGGGACCATATATTTTACCTGCTAGCAGACAGTAGGTATTCTTTTTCTCTCTCTTTCTCCATCATCTACATATCTATCAATATATCTTTACAGAAGAAAGGGCAGGAGGAAGGGAGGGGGGAAGTAAGGAGGAAAGAAGTTGAAGGAGGAAGGAGGGAAGGAAGGAAGAAAGGAAGGAAGGAAGGAAGGAAGGAAGGAAGGAAGGAAGGAAGGAAGGAAGGAAGGAAGGAAAGGAGGGTGGAAGGGAGGGTGGAAGGGAGGAAGGAAGGGAGGAAGGAAGGGAGGAAGGGAGGAAGAAGGAGAAGACTGAGTATGAATGGATTCAAGCTCCTTGGAATTTTATAAATGTGAATCTCACTTGAGTGTGCAGTGGTCTAGATGGATGCCACAGGCGAGAGGTCCTCAAATTTAAATACGCTACGGAATCATCACAGGGGCATGTTGAAAGTCGATATCATGATCCTTCCCGAAAGATGCTGATTCACGTGGTCTGCAATAGGGTTCAATAATCTCCCCTATGTGAATTTGGCATCAGGGGTTTCAAACCACACTAGAGAAATGTTGCCTTAAATAAATTTAACTATTCCTTCCAGTCTTATATTACCTACAGATAGAGATTTAGTTCTATAGTTCAAAATTTGTTTGGTGGAGAAAAGGTGCCCATTTTTCTAAAGCATATTAAAGTTACCAAAGATCTTAGGAACAGGCTTTGAATTTGTATGTATATTAAAATACATTATACATACATTATAATTCTGTTTCAATGTTAACCTCAGACCTGAATGAATCCCGCAGTGCATATCTTTATTTTCTCAAAAGAATGACTGTGATTTAAGAGAAAATGTCAATTATAGGAAGGAAAAAAAAGAAGAAGAAAAGTAGAAGAGGGAACAGCAAAGCTATCTATGAAAAGGGTTGAAGTTCACCCTCAATAAGTATCATTTTTAGTTTAGCCAAAGAAAAAAAATGAAAACTTAATCATTGAAAAACTTACATATTTTGAATCATGACCATTTCTCAAACAAACAAAAGAAATTGAGCATAAAAAATAAAAACACATTTGGTCTGACATATTGTCTCCTCACTCCCGTCAAATTAATAAGGGATTGACATTTCATTTCACAAAACAACAATGTAGCCAGGATCTACCAGTTTAACTGAATAATAAACAAGAAGAACTCGGCTGCAGTTTCCTCTCAGCTTTACAGCATGAGTGAGCAACTTCAAATCTAATTAGGTTGAGAAATTTTGCCTGAACAAGCCTGAAAAGTGTTGAGCAATTTCCTAGCAGTCATGACACTGCTTCTGAGTATGTACCTACTAGAGTGAAGTTCAGAAAGGCACAGGGGTGAAAACCACCACTGGAACAGAGAAGGACAAGAGCAAGGTGAAATAAAAAGTGCAAGGACTTTGGAATGAGATAGAACCGGGTTGAAGTCCTAGTTCTGCCATGCACCAGATCTCTCTCTTTACAAAACAATTTTTAAAAATCTTTAAAAAATGAAGGAAGAGGAAGATTCCTGTATTAACTGAGTACATCTCTAAAAGAGACTCAATGATACCTAAAATCCTGAGATCAACCTGACCTAGCAAGGTGACTATTTTGACTGCACAGAAATCAAAGCCAAATTTCCATGGGTTCCTTATAGAGTTTCTGTCTATATGGAATTGTTCTCCAATACTGCATTCACTGGGACATAAGCCCACACAATCTTGTGGAATATTTGTTACCATAAAATAGATCTAATCATGTTTAATTACGGAAATAGAAAAAGATCAAGATTGTTTAGCTTAAAAATGTATGGTGATAGGAACTAAAAGAATGGTTTTTATTTTAAAAACAGTATTTATAGATAGATATTTCTTAAGATGAAGTCATGTTTCTACACATTTAAAATTTTTTGATGTTTATACTGCTCCATCCCCTCCTCCTGTACATCCCCCTCTGAAAGGTAAACATTGACAATGATCGTATGGAAAATCATTTAAAGCAAAAGCTGCCATTATTTTTCTCGCTGTATGTCAATACAATAAAAGGGCATTTTATAAATTTGATGTCACTATCTATACTTGGAGTAATCACAATTAAAAGTTAAGTCTTCCTTCAGAATCCCTGGATTCAATACCTGTACTTGTGAATGGTCCAATGTTTCACTTCTTTTCTGCCACAACAGTGTCTTATTCCAAACATTTTCGATTGCATTTGTAAATTACTTCTAATTTCCAAATGCTAAGAAGCTAAGAATGGTTGATTGGACTATCAGAGAGTACCTTGATTTTACCTCTTTTTCTCTTTCTTCTCTAGATACACTTTATTCATTCATTCATTCATTCAGCAAGTGTTTATTGAGTGTCTATCATATGCCTGAACAAATGTTTTATAACTTTAAATTCTTTAAGAAAGTTGATATTTGAATGCTTTCATTTATTTTTCTATTATATCTAGCCAATCAGCATCTCTATTATTTGCTTAAGTTGGAAAGCATTTATATGTTTTAATTTATGTTCAGAATAATAGTTTCCACATTCCAGGCTCTGGATCACTTCTGAAATGATGGCCTTATGTCTGTGCTATGAGCCTTTGAAATGTAGGAAAAGTAGGTTCTTAAAATAAAGATCTAAATTAGATAATAAATACTGACTCCGATCCATACAGCTAGGCTAGAAAGTATGGCAAATAAAATAGACTCTATTTTTTGTTCAAACATATTGGTGTTCAATGCAACATTATTAGGAGCAGCACTCACAGCAACTGTGGTAAAATGGGATTTGTGGTATTGTACAAAGTGGTGGTCCCTCACAGCCAGTTCTACAAGCTCTGCCACCACCACCACCTCTGCTCTTCTTTCTTGATGAGAGAACTTCACATTTATTTGTGTATTTGTCAATAGGTGACCCATTTCTCAGCCCAGGAACTGATTTATGATTATAATTGATTGAAGCCAGTCCTAATGGTCTCACTCCCTGGCTACTCATGGTTTAATCACAGAAATGTGAGCCAATAATATTAAGAGTAAATCCCCTGATGGCATCTGGGAAAGGATTTTCCTGAGAAATGAAAAGGGACATGTAGAATAATACTTTCTTCTTCCACTGGACATACTCTTGTCTCTGGTGATGTCTGACGCTGTTGAACTCACAGTTTAGAGGAAATAGACTACAATGTTCTAGAGAGAACAGCAGAAATCCAAGATCCATCCTACTATTTATACATTTTTATTGAGAAATAATAAATTCCTTAGTACTTTAAGCTACTGTTAGTTATTTCTCCTCTTATTTACAGCCAAAAGCACGTTTAATGAAAGTAATGAATTTGGATACTCCATCATTATGGGAATGGAGAGATTCTGTAACTTCTTGAGTTTGTGACTAGAATATATTTAGATATCTATATATCTATATCTATATATCTATATATAGATATATATAGATAGCTACATATCTATATATATCTATATATAGATATATAGATATATACTAGAGGCCCGGTGCACAAAAATTTGTGCACGCAGCGGGGAGGGGGGTCCCTCAGCCCGGCTCATGCCCTCTCGCAGTCTGGGACCCCTCGGGAGATAACGACCTGCTGGCTTAGGCCTGCTCCCGGGTGGCAGAGGGCAGGCCCAATCCCTAGGTGCAGCCCCTGGTCGGGCTCAGAGCAGGGACAATTGGGGAGTTGGGGCGCCGCCCTCTATCACCCACAGAGCAGGGCCGATCAGGGGGTTGGGGCACCGCCACTGTCACACTCAGGGCAGGGCCGATGGGGAGGTCATGGCTCTACCCCATCACACACACAGCAGGGCCCGTGGGGGGGTGGGGGGGGTGGGGCGCCGCACCCTGTCACACACAGAGCCGCAGGGCAATCAGGGGGTTGGGGAGCTCCCCCCTATCAGGCACAGAGCAGGGCTGATCAGGGGGTTGGGGTGCCTTCCCCTATCAGGAACAGAGCAGAGCGGATAGGGAGGTTGTGTCCCCGCCCCCTGTCACACACAGAGCCACAGGGCAATCAGGGGGTTTGGGCTCTGCCCCCTGTCACGCTGATCCTGGTGCCAGGAGGCCTCGTGGCTCCACTGATCCCGGTGCTGGGAGGCATATTACCCTTTTACTATCTATATAGGATAGAGGCCTGGTGCACAGGTGGGGGCTGGCTGGTTTGCCCTGAAGGGTGTCCTGGATCAGGGTGGGGGTCCCCACTGGAGTGCCTGGCCAGCCTGGATGAGGGGATGATGGCTGTTTGCAGCTGGTCACACACCCTTCAGGGTGGGGGTCCCCACTGGGGTGCCTGGCCAGTCTGGGTGAGGGGCTGAGGGCTGTTTTCAGGCTGGCAGGTGACTGAAGCTCCCAACCACTCCTTTTTTTCTTTGTCTTTTTTTATTCTGGGCCAGCTTTAGCTCTGAGGCTTGGCTCCAGCTCTTACGCCTCCACTGCTGAAAGCAGGTATCTGGTTTGTTTGGGTTCTATAATCGAAACACTGTTTCAACTCCAGCTCTGAGATCCCGGCTGGCTGAAAGCAGGTTTCTGGGGTTTTGTTTAGCTTCTATATTGGTAACAATGTTTCAAGCTGCAAGCTCAGAGGCCTGCAGTGGCAGGCGGGGAAAGTTGGAGTCCTCCATCACTGAAGCAAGCAAACCTCATGTTTGCTTCAAGCTGCCTGGCTGCCGGCCGCCAACTTGGCTGGCAGTTTATTTGCATATCTCCCTGATTAGCCAATGGGAAGGGTAGCAGAGGTATGGCTAATTACCATGTTTCTCTTTTATTAGATAGGATACACACACACACACACACTAGAGGTCCAGTGAACAAAATTTGTGCATGGGAGTGGGTCCCTTAGCCCGGCCTGCACCTCCTCCAATCAGGGACCCCTCGGGGGATGTCCGACTGTCGGCCATCCCTCTCGCAATCTGGGACCACTGAATCCTAACCACTCACCTGCCTGCCTGCCTCTCATCACCCCTAACTGTCCTCCCCTGCCAGCCTGGTCACCCCTAACCACCTCTGCCTTGGCCCCCACCACCATGTCTTTGTCTGGGAGGATGTCCAGATGGATGTCTGGAAGATGTCTGATCTAATTAGCATATTACCCTTTTATTAGTATTATAATATTGTAATATTATATTATATAATGTTATATATTTCTGATATCCCCACCTGTCTCATTATACTATGGGATAGCAAATAAATGACTATGAATTCATGATGGACATAGTTAACAGCCAGTGTTTACCAGTTCTTGTGGGATGAAGGAGAGACTGCAGTGAATAAATTAAGTTCATTCCTTTTATTAAGTTCATTGGTTGTGATACTTGGGGGACCAGAATAGAGTCTGGTCCTAAACCATTTTGACCTGAGGAATACCCCTACCTGCTCCTGACGACTCGTTCTTTTCACTCTTCCATAATACTGTCCTTGTTACTGGAGGTTTCCTTCACTCTGTGAATGTGACACCTCATTGGGGAATAATGGGCATTATTTACATTTATTCATGATAAATATTAAACTACAGTCCTTATTTCTCCTATGGGATACACCCAAACCTGTCATTCTTGGAAACTCTAATGATAATAAGGACAATGATGTTGGAAGCAAACATTTTAGACAGCAGACAGATTATATTTAAAGGTGCCTTTGTCTGACCTCCTGTATATCTATGCTAAGGAGAAAGAATGATTCCAAGATTACAGTCTTTTTTCTGTTTTACATGGTTTAGGAGTCATTCTTCATATCTGTTGCCCCTTAATAGGAGAGAGTACCAAAAAGGGGGACTTTTGAGTTATAATGCTCTAGTCAACCAGCACATGGGTCACTTGATAATGGCCGGCCTGGCAGGGGTCCAGGCAGGGGATACTTCATAGATATTCTGCATGTCTTCACTCTGGTGATGACTGTGAAGTGTGGTGGAGCTTTTGTGTTGTCAGCAAGAAGGAAAGCAAGAAGGAATGCATCCAGGGAAGGAAGGTGAATGAAAATGACTCTTTGGGGAAAACCCCCCACAGTATTTAGCATTCTCAGGAGAAGAATAAAATTCTCCTTCTGAATTTCAAAAAAGCACATGGCTCGTGGCCTTCAGGAGAGAAGCACGGGAACAGAGCTGCTTTTGTACTCTATTAAGGTTGAGATTAAAGTCCCTACTGATAAACTGAACATTCTTTAAAAGTGACCAGAAGCAAACAGTGTCTGTTTGCTGCTACTTTATTACAAAGACACCACTGAGAATAGCTAAGAACATACTATTTGATCTTTAACAGGTTGACCAAATGATTGCAGTTGGCTCTAGTACAAGATGCTTTCTGCAAATTATTGTTTCTGGTTAGAAACCTTTATAATATCTCAGAATGAATTATGTATGTATTCCATGTTTTCTTTTCTGTTATCAGCCTTGATGTTCTCATTTCAAGTTTCACCCTAGCCTCCTAATAATGCAATATTGAGGCCATTCAGACACTAATTATGCCTCCGTGGCTTTTTTGAAATGACTAAATCAGCATCAGTTCTATAATTATCATTAGCAAGTTTGTATCAGTAGCTCACATCACTTGAAAAGCTCAACTTAAATGATTTGTGAATGTACTCATCTAATACATTGAACTCTCTCTATAGATACACAGGTGCTTACATATTGCTATATGTAAAATAGAAAGTCTGTGCATGTACATTGCATGAAATATATTTCCAATACAATATTAAACATTATTTCCATAGCTTGAAATATTAAAGAACATAGAGATACCCAAGATACCTGAACTTTAAAAGCTCAGTTGGGGTGAGGAGTGTAAGGAAATAGAACACTATTACTCATACTTAAGGCTAGATCTGATGCTTCCTCATTTTCAGAATGTTCAAATAGGAATCTGGCAAAGATGATTGACAGGAAGAAGCATCCAAATGCAATTCCTCTGTATTTCCATTGTTTCTGTTCTTGAATTATTGATATCGCCAGTAGTCATTTGCCATGAAAACAAATCAAGGTAGGTATGGTAAGAATTTCCTTGAAAGCAACACTTTTATATTTTTAAAATTTCTTCACACTGTACCATTTTTATAATTTAACCAAATGGCAAGCCCCTGAGAAAAGTAAGTACAGCAAAATAAAAGCATAGTGCAAATGACAAGCTTAATTTTGTGACTAAATATCTAAATGCTATGTGGAAAATACTAGAGGGGAAAAACAACCACTCAGCTTCTGAAAGGAGCAGCTATGCAGATTTCTTTGTATCACTTAAACAGGGAAGCCTCGCCTCAAACCAGGAAAACCTGGTAGGAATGTCTGAATTTAGGCCTCTTCAGGAATAGTGGGGTGCACAGCAAAAGCTTAGCTGTTGTACTTCCCAGCGGCAATCTTTTTTTTAAATTTTCACACCACCTAATAGTAGATCCTTGTTTTGTTAAAAAAAAAAAAAAAAAAAAAAAAGAAAGATAGAAAGAAAAAAGAAAAACTTGTGCCAGGCTGTAGTATTTTATGACCTACATTATTGCCCTCTGGGTAGTGAAATGATGGTGCCAAACTAATTATTGCTTTGTCTAATTTTAAATCCAGGTCTATGGAGATTAACAGCTTGCACATTAATTCAAAGCACCAACAGCCTACCTCACCTAATGCTGTTTTAAATGAATTAAAAATCCTGTTTAGGAAACTTTAATATACTGGAAACGAAGGAAATGTCTGCCTGTATTTTTATTCAGTATGTAAAAACTAAAAACAAAAGTCACTCTGCTTATTTTGTGTGCTCACACATACGCCAGGGAGGAACTTTTCTGATCTGCAGGTGTCTCTTCTCTTGGAAATGAAATGCCTGCTAAGCCAAAAGCGCAGCCTGAGTGGAACTAATTGTAAAGTGGTGGTGGTAGTGGTAGGGAGAGGGAGGCAAAGGAATGAAAAGAAAGACTGTGCTCAGCTTGAGGGGAAATACACATTCAATTTTAAGGTATTGTCCCCCTTTATATCTTTGACATGAAATGAATGCCTTTAAACACACTGACATTCTGTAATATTACAAAATGAACATGCAGGGTTGAACAATCAATACGAATAGACCACCTGTAACAACTCAAGGAAGCATATCACCCAACCCTACAAGAAGGATTGACAGTTTGAAGGAACAGAAAATGATAGGCCCGTGCAGTGATAGATCCTTCCCAGCTAGGCCCTGCTTCCAGTTCTATTAGCTGCCTCTTCTTAAAGCAGGGCTCAGACCACATAAATCTCCTGCTTAAAAACCTTCCAGAGCGTCCTGTTGACCATCTACTGAAATGCAGACCTTTCAGCTAAGGCTTTGAGAAAGTTCCTGCCCAATTCTCATTTCCATCCTTATTTCCCCTCCCGTGCCTGTGGAAAGCAAAAGCTCAACCGGACTAGATTATATGCTGTTTCTTCAAAGGCTCCCATAGTTCCCTTTATTGCTGCCTTCGCCCAAGCCCATTTCATCTACACATCGACTCATTAATTTCCTCAGTAAACATGGAAGCTGCAAGAATTGACTGCCCTCTGGAAGCTTACAATCTAATAGGAGTCACCCACTTGTGAAGGTACATTTATTTATTTATTTATTTATTTATTTATTTATTTATTGCTTAAAGTATTACAAAGGGTATTACATAAGTGTCCTTTTTTTCCCCCCGCCCTTGACAGTCCCCTAGCCTCCCCTATCCCCCAGTGTCTTATGTCCATTGGTTATGCTTATATGCATGCATACAAGTCCTTTGGTTGATCTCTTACCCTCCTACCTCCTGCCCCCCAACCCTCCCCGGCCTTCCCGCTGCAGTTTGACAATCTGTTTGAGGCAGCTCTGCCTCTGTATCTATTATTGTTCAAAAGTTTATAATGGTCTCTATTATCCATGAATGAGTGAGATCATGTGGTATTTTTCCTTCATTGACTGGCTTACTTCACTTAGCATAATGCTCTCCAGTTCCATCTATGCCGTTGCAAATGGTAAGAGTTCCTTCCTTTTTAGAGCAGCATAGTATTCCATCGTGTAGATGTACCACAGTTTTCTAATCCATTCATCTACTGATGGGCATTTAGGCTGTTCCCAGATCTTAGCTATGGTGAATTGTGCTGCTATGAACATAGGGGTGCATATATCCTTTCTGATTGGTGACCCTGTGATCCCACTTCTAGGAATATACCCCAAGAAACCAGAACACCAATCAGAAAGGATATAAAGGTACTTTTAAAATGATGTGAAGGTGCAGAGAGAAAGAGAGGGATGGAGTTTAAAAGGTACTTTTTAAATGATGTGAAGGTGCAGAGAGAAAGAGAGAGACGGAGTTTAAAAGGTACTTTTTAAATGATGTGAAGGCGCAGGAGAAAGATACTGAAGCGGCCCTAGAGAGCCTGGAAGTCTCCTTGGAAGAGGCAAGTACCTATGGGAGTTGGGCCACAGAAGCGGAGGGGAAACCAGAGGGCACAATGAAAAGCAGGGCAGTCAGGGGACAGACAGCATGGAGTATGCAAACTACAAGTGGTTTGTTGTACTGAAGCATAAAGATGAAGACTACTAAGGCCAGGAAATCTGCTCTCTTCTTCATAAAAGAATCCATATCTTCTTCTGGCCAGAACCTCTTTATGAGTCACTTATAACATTCACTTTGAACTATATTTATCTCGTCTCATTCCAAAGTGGTTAATGTTTATTTTCTTTAAATCCTCTGCAATTTTTTTTTTTTTGGGGGGGGGATACTTTTAACTATAGTAAGTTCAGTATGAAATTGAGAATCATGCAAAATCAGGCAGAGGTTGCAGCAAATATATGAACACTACCACCATTTAAAGAATGAATGAAAAAACATAGTCCTCACGTTATCAGAAGAAAACACTTCTGCACAACCAAAAAAATATCTCCAGTGAACCTAGCACAGGCTTTTGCACTTGCCTCTCCACTGTAGGGTTAGATCTTGAAGGAGATATATGGACCACCCTAATACCATTTGACAGTATCTGTATTCAAGTGTAATTCTAACAAATTGAGTCATTTTACTAAAATGAGGTCAAGATGTCAGCTGTTTTTTTGTTTGTTTGTTTGGATGGGGGGAGGGGAAGACATAAGGACTTCTTAGTAGTCTTATTTGAATTGAAGTGCAAATGAAAAGTCCTAAATTGCAATTGTATGCAAACATTTTAAAAAATATATTGCGTCAGTAATTTGCACTATATAAGACTCACTTTAGATTTTGTGAGCAATATGACAAAAATATCTAGGCCTAATAAATAGCTACTAAATCCTAGAAGATTTTTTGGAAACAGTGTTGTTTGGAAGAAGATATTAACAGTTTAATCCTTATCAAAATAGTTAATGTTTGAGTTTGAAACTATAAAGCGGTATTTAAAAAGCAAACTATCTTGTGTTTAGCATTTCATTAAAAACCAAGCATCAACGCTCCCTACAACGTGTTTTTTTTCTTAAAGCATCTTGTCACCCTCATCTCTGTTCTATGCTCTGTCTACCTGAACGTTTTGCTTGCTTTCCTTTTCTTCTCCCTTGACATAGGCAAAGCACATCTCCTTGTCTAACCTGGGTCACATTATCCTTAGTTCAATGCAGACAAGCATATGGTCATCTGCAAAATCACATTCAGTATCACCTTGCTCATTTCCTTACCCTTCACTTTGGTTGTTGCTTCTATGTGTAGAATAAGAACAGGAAAAAGTAGAATTCTTCCTCTCTGAATTAGCTTGAGAGAAATACACACACACACACACACACACACACTCCTCCTGAAGGAAAATAAGAATAGTTATGCTTATTTTTCTTTTGATTTTCTTTAAAAAAAAAATTCAGAAATAATGTACATTAGAAATTCATTATATTTGTTCTCTCTACACTAAAAATATTCAAACAGAAGTAAGCATGTGATTAATGCAGTAGGAACAAAATTAGTCCATTTTTCCACTGAATTAACTCTTTCCTTGACTAATTAATCAACTTCCTTTAAAGACTAAATTTCTTATTCTCATATCACCACAAGTTTCATAAAATATACTGAGGGATAGATTATTAGTTACAACCAAAAACGTTTTTAAGTAAAAGTTTAAAAATTAAGTGTAGATAAGATATGGTGACTGTTAAAATGGTATGTAATCATACTACTTTACTAAAGACTAGAAGCCCGATGCACAAAATTCGTACAAGAGTAGACCTTCCTTCCCCTGGCTGCTGGCACTGGCTTCCCTCTGGCACCTGGGACCTGGGCTTCCCTCGCAGCTCCTCTTCATCCCGTTAGGTCATCCAGTCTAATTAGCATATTACGCTTTTATTATTATAGATTTATTAAGACAAAAAAACCTTTAAAATGTGCTAATTTTTCAATAGAAAATGAAGCTTTTCAAAAAACAAAATTAAGTTTCATCTTCTTTTGAGAAAAAGTAAATGGATAAAAGTAAACTTTATATATATCTAAAAAATAAAAGCTAGAAATAGTGGGATGACAAACTCCTCTTTGAAACTTATTAGTCATACAAAGCTCATAAAGTATATTCTATTATGTAAGCCTTATTTGCAGGAGTACATGCAATTTTGGACAATTTTAAACTCTGCATAAATACATGCGGTACTCTTTTTAAAAAATATATTTATTTGTATTGATTTGAGAGAGGAAGTGACAGGGAAAGAGATATAGACACACCAATGACAAGGGAGAATCATTGATTGGCTGCCTCTTGCACGCCCCCTACTGGGGATGGAGTCTGAAACCTGGGCATGTGCCCTGACTGGGAATGGAACAGTGACCTCCTGGTTCATTGGTCAATGCTCAACCACTGAGTCACAGGCCCCCAGGGCCATAGGGTACTCTTTTAAATAGTCTCCCTTTCTTTGATTGCAAAGTTAATTATATTCATTTGTATGCTGAATGATAGATTTTATAATCTGTACTTCAAATGAACATATGAGAATTGAAAAAGGTACTACTTTACTAATAAACTCCTGCTAACCACACTTCTTCCTGGCCCCTTTTAAAAGTAGGACTTACTTTGTTTTAAATATTGAAAATAAATTGCTTTAAGTCAATCATCAGAATATATTGTTTTCTATTCAGTGGGTATTCCATTATATATATTTTATTCCGTATTTTGGTTTACATGAAGAACTGTAAATTCAATACTAGAATGTAGTATTAAAGGTTGATGTGCTTTGAACATTTTTTTAACGAACAAGGACAGCACAGTTTTGCTTGGATTGCACAGAGCATCTGCTGTGTCCAGAGGACCTCTTGTCGTCATTCTCCAAATGGGCAATAATTGAAATTATAAGCTCTTCGCGGTTGTTGTTTCTTTTTAATTCATCTGTACTCAATCCAACAGTGACCCATAGACATTTTTCTACACTTATTTCTTTGTGGTGAAACCCAATGCGTAGCTATTCCTAATATCATTTTCAAAGCTATCTTGTAAAATATAACTAAAGGGGCTTCAGTGTTCTCTGTTACATCAGAATAAAGTTCTTCTGTTTTATTTTGAAGCCTGGTTTAAAAAAAAAATGCACAGAAAGGTCAAATCCATTCCAAAGAGAAATCTCATTCCCTAGAAATATTTGGTAAGATCTCGAATCACTTTTCTTTTGTCTTTTAAATTCTGTCATCTGTCTAGAGTTAACTAAAATGATTTTTCTTTCTCATCTTGATAGCTAAATGCATCCATTCAGCGGCTAAAAAATCACAAAAGGAGAAGGAAATTTCCAAGTACATATCTGGATTTTTAAAACACTTCATTTTGTCACGGAGAGACACAATTTAGTCTATTAAAACTATAGCAGAAAAGCAGGGGAAATGTGAGGAGAGTCAGTCCTAAACAAGTATATTTTCTATCCCAGCCTTCAAAGGTAATATTTTCAGCTTGATGAGCCTCTGGTCGAATATATAATTTGCCTCTTTCATTCTTAGCTTCGTTAAAATACAGAGGACTGGAGGTCCACTGGGCCAAAGTATAAACTGACCATTTGTCTACTAAAGTCATATTTAATGAAAAGAGAAATTATTATCCCACTCACTCTCTTTCTCATTACAATTCCTAAAGAACTTTGCCGGGCACATTATCTCATAGACATCATGATCAAATGTTATTGTTTGCTTTATTATCTCAGTTGGATGGTTGGCTAGTCTAGAATGAAATCGGTTGAAGGCAACACTGGAAGCCTAGAAGTCTGAATGAGGTTCCCATTCAAATGATCCTGGTTGTTTGGGGGTGGGGCGGGGTGATTAGGAAGCCAACTGAGCTTGCACTACACAGTAAGCATCTGGATGCAGCACATTTACATCTAACAAGAGAGCCCAGGAAACGTGTGTGTTTCTTAAACCTTATGTTCCGAACAAAAGGCTATCTCAGCAACACACAATCAGCACTGCACTGCTCCCTGGGATGCGAGCAACACACTCAACTGCACATTTCATTCTTCCTCAGCTCCCAGCACTACAAAGCCCCTACTCTCTTTCCACTCCTGGGTCCCCTGCTTGCTCCCTAGAAGGGGGCTGGGCAAGCCGAAGCCTCCCGTCCATGCCTGCGCACTAGCAGCCTGCACCGGGCCCCCAGGCGCTGTGTTCCCCCGCTCGAGCCGCCTGGGGGAGGTAGGGAGGGGAGCCAGGGAGCTGGAGAATGGACCGCACACCTAGACACTTAGGATTTTATTTATTCGCAGGGAGGCGGAGGAGGACAACAGGGTTCATTCGGTTTCCCCCTCAAAGTTGCCTCTCCTTGGCAGAGAGTCATGTCCTGGCTGGTGCTGGGGCCCAGGAGAGAGTGCGGGTGAGGTCCCGGCTCGCGGGGCCAGATCTTGTCCAGGGCGCGGAGCCCAGGGGGGTGGGGAAGGGCGGACGGGCCGCCGCTGTGCTGAGAGGGGCCGGGAGCGGACAGGGAGGGACCCGCGGGCCGCAGAGCCGCGCAGCCCGGTCCTGGGCCCTCCAAGGCTGGCGGCGAGCGCGGGGGCCGGCTGATCACGCGTGGGAAGGAGAGGCCCCTTCCCCGTAGGCGCTGCTGCTCCCCTTTCCCCGGGCTGGGCCGCCAGAGAGCGCGGGCCGCGGGCGCTCGGGTCCCCGCGCGCGTCATCATGACCTCGGGGCCCCCTCCGGGCCGCGTGAGCGCGTCGGCGGCGAGGCTGGGCGGCCGCCGGGGCCCGGGCCGTGTAACATGACCCGAGCGGCCGGCCGGCCGGCGCGGCGCGGCCATTGCGCCCTCCCTGCCCATGAATCTCTGGCGCGTCTCTGGTCGCCCGCCCGCCCGCCTCCCGCTTCCCTCTCTCCCCCGCCAGCTCCGCGGGCTCCGGGCGCCTCTCCCGCTCCCTCCGGCCCTCCCGCTGCCCGCCTCTCGCCACTGCCTCCCGTCTCCTCGCCCTCTCCGCCGCCGCCGCGTCTTCCTCCCTCTCGCCTTTGAAAACTGATCTTTGGCTCTTAGTGTGAAAGTGATTTGAATTTGGCTCGGCGGCGCTCTGCGCCTGCGCCCAGCCTCTGGCATGCTGGCTCCTCGCAAGCAGCTGTTTTGGGTTTGAAATTCCAACATGGCAGAGGCTGCAGTCCGTCTTCCCTTCAAAAACTTGGAATGATTTCAAATCATAGGCACCTTCACTTAACCCTCGCTCCCATTCATCAGCAAACACAGCGGATCGATGCGACGCTAACCTATCGGCTTTTCGCTCCGCGCGTTCAGGTAAGAGGAGCTTCGTAGTTTTCTACCAGCTGTTTAAATTTGTGCGGTGTGTGTTTTTTGTTTGTTTGTTTGTTTGTTTGTTTTATTTTAAAAGAATATAAATAAATCCAAGACCTGGAATAGAAGGAGACCTTCGAGTTGTGTCGTAAACATTTAATTGCATGTGCACTCGCTTCTATTCGGCACGCCAACCTGCTGTCTAATTTCTCTGTACAAAGTAGCCCTGAAACGTTAGGATGCATGTTTTTGCTGCTTAATCATTGTAACAATAGTGGGGGATTAAGAGTTCGCGATGGCAAGAATCTCGTTTTCCGCTATCTTGTGCTTACTTATTACTATCTTTTTACTTCAAAAATAAATACAAAAAAAATATAAGAAGGAGAAAGCGGAGTCATAGGGTGGGGCTAGACTTTCTTCGGGAACTAACTTCTAAGTAAATAAGAAGTGTAAATAAGAATGTTGCACACGCAGAAAGTTGAGGTTAAATTACCATCTCGTGGCTGGGGGAACGTGATAATGTCAGAAGATCGGTTGCAGAAAAATGTAAGCACATCATCTTGGAGGGGGTACAGCGTGGTGGGCGTATTGTTGGCCGGGGACGGGAGAGAAAGATGTATAATTTAATGGTATATACAATCCACTGATCCTATTACCGTCCTCCCGGAGCTCTTGTTAGTTTCAATGGGAGTGAGTGAAATTGACATGGACTTGCATTCCTGGTCATGTGCTTTTTTTCCCTTTCTTCTCCTGTGATCTGAGATCCCCTTTTTGTTGATGTTGCTTTCCCCCTTAATTATATGCATGTAGGTTAAATGAATACCTGACGAAAGGGCCCACGTTTCAAGGCAGTGACATTTGATAGCTGAGAGGAAAAGTGGCTTTAATGAAAAGCAACCTTTGGAATTCCTGCTTGTGAGAAATCCAATTCAGCTTTTTGTGCTGCCAGCAAGAAATGATCAGTAGCACCAGTGTTTATGGTATGTCAGTTTTGGAATTTACTTCCTTTGCATCTAAATAGGAAAGACAAATTAAATGGCATGATCCAACCATGGAAGACCGTGTTTGGGAAGCAGATGCTCATGATATATAATTCCTTTTTTTAAAAAAAAAAATGTATGTTTTAATCTGTCAAAATGCTTGTTTATTTTTGCTATCACATGTTTATATATTTCAGTTTTGAGTAATAGATTACTGGAATGCACTTTTATGGGTTTAGCGGTAATCCCAAAGTTGCATGTTACTAGTAATGCACTGTATAACCACTGAAGTCAAATGGTATGTAAATTAGTTAAACTCGGTGTGGGGTTTTTGGGGAGGGGGCTGGGTGAAAAGGGGAGAGGGCGGGAGTGTAGGGAAAGACTGCTTACTAATGAAAGTATATCTCTCTCTATATATATATGTACACACACAGAACTGGGTGAATTTTTTTCTCTCAATCTATTAATGCAATTGGACTATGGGCTCTCTCAATGATTGCACTTTGTGGAGTAATCAGTTCTTGTGAGTGTGTGTGTGTGTCTCTGTGTGTGTGTTTTGGGGAGTGAGTTATGAAGGGATATCTTTTACATGAACATAAAAATATATTTTGATTGCTTAAAGTCCTTAATGCCTTTTAAGGAACAGTGGTAGTTTTTTTTTCTTTTTTTCTTTCCTTGCCATTCACTTGTCTGCCTGTCAGCGCTTTTTACTTTTAACCTGTGACAGAATTAAATAATCAGGCACTGAAATTGACTTTGTTTGAAATCGCTCTTTCCTCTTTCTTTACAAAAAATAAAAAAGGTCAGATAAATGGAGTGAGAGGGGGTTTTCAATAGCCCTTGTGACCATGCCGTGTGTACACCTTGTGATATTCAATTAAGGCTAAGAGGGAGCAGCAACAACAAAAAGATGTTAAAAGTATTTTGCATAACCAAAGGATATGTCCACTCTACACTGCTTCTTTTTTGGTACATTTACCCAACCACCATACATACACCCTGAAAAGAGAGAAAGAAGGAAAAGGGAGAATATGAAAGAAACAAATAGCAGTAGGGCAATAGCCAGGGGTCTGTAATGTGGCAGCGGTTGCTGCTCTCTCATAACACAAATGTGAATACAAGGAAAGGGGCTACAAGAGCCGTTGCGCGACATACACTTCTGGTTGGACTCTGATGACTATCGAGCTAAACACACACCACTCTTACCCGATAGGAAGGATTTGATTGAATTTTGCATTTGGAACTTGTTGACTTTGAAGCGATCAATAAGAAGACTGTTTATTTTAGATGCACATAATTTGCCCTGAGAAATGTTTTAAGGAGGAGAGAGCACAGCTTTTTTTCCCCCGGAGCTGTTGGAGCGAATGGGATTGCCAGATGGGCGATTTCCCTCTGTGATGTTAAAGCTGTAATATATATTCAGAGCAGATTGGGCTGCTGCCTGTGATGAGGAGGATATTACATTTATAAATTTTAAATCGGAGCTCAGACAATGTGCTGAGAGCAGAAATTGGATGGTTTGACTGTTTACCTTATTGATACTTAAGTGTGATTTCTGGGTAGCAGTAATGATAACCATTGCAATAATATGTAAAAAACACATTGGGTTAGGCAATCATATAATTCATGACATTTAACACCAGATTTAAGTGTGTAAATTGCCCCCCACCCAGGCTCTGCTTACTATTAACTAATAGTCACATAATTTATTTCCCTGAGAGTTTAAATGCCTGTTGTGCAAATGATGCTCACTCGGGACCCTTGTTATCCTACACTAGAATTCGGGGAGAAAAAGTTTATATCTGTATCTATAAAGTAGACACTTGTGTATATGTATAAAGTGGCATTAGTGGCTCCTGTTTTGTAATTCTATTACTCGGATTATTTTTAGATTTTGTCTCAGATGTTTGGCCTAAAGGAACCAGGGCTACAAACCTAAAAGGCTGGAAAGTGGGCAAGTGCTCACACTCTGGCAGCTCCGCTGTTGCAAATTAAAAGTGTGTTGTGGTCAGGAAATGAAAGCTACAATGTCTCTTTTGAACAAGTCGTTTATCAAGAGAAACATCTATCAGGGACTGACTGCCTTGTCACATTGATCCTCTAAAAGTTAGGTCCGAGGTGGAAGCTGCTTTGATGTTTTTGATCCTAAATTTAATACAACAGAAAAAAAAGCAAGGATATTTTTACCAGAATAGATTTTTAAAAATGTTTCCTGGAACCAAGATCTATTTATTAGTATTGTACTATGGGTGAAGTTTTTTGGACACAACAGTTGAAAAGTTGAAGGGGAAACCTGAGTCTTTATAAATGGTTGGTTGTTAAAATATATATTTATAGCACATTCAGCTATGGCTGGCTTCTTGGTTCACATGGACAGTTTGGAAATTGATTGCATTAAAGGGAAAATTATCTTGAAAGAGTGTTTTGGAGCAATATGCAGAGATCAGAGTTTACATTCATTCACATTTTAGAGTTGCCCTCTTCTTTTTGTCTTTTATTTTAATTCTTTATTCTATTTCCTATCTCCATTGCATGTGTGACATATTAGCTTTTATTTGGAAAATAAACTTTTTTTTTCCTATTAAAAACCATTCCCCCAAACATGCTTGCTCACATTTTCTCTATTGTTTCTTAATTGTGCATGTGGATGGTTATCAATATAAACTACATGGACTCACAAGGCTTTCAGAACTTCAGCTTAAAAATACAGGTAGGGAACAGGTTAAATGTGCCATGTATTCGCAAATACTGAATATGTTGCATGCCTTATTCAGATGTTAAAAGGTATTGTTAGGAAAATGACTACGTTTTAAAAAATGTGATTTCTTTATGAGAGAGAGAGAGAGAGAGAGAGAGAGAGAGAGAGAGAGAGAGAGAGAGAGAGAGGTGTTAAAAGCAGCCTGCTTCATTTTGGGAGGCAAAGATGTGAGAGAGAAGAGTTTTTTGGATACTTGTCTTATACCGCTAGTGGTTACTTGCTCTTTCATAGGGGTCTATCAACAACTAGGATGATAGACCACAGAGTGTGGTGGAAGTTTTGGGAAGTGTAATACTTACTAATTAATCATGTCTGAAACGAAAGAATCATAGCAGGGCAATAAAGTCTCATTGTTGTTTTCCTGGAAGAGGGTAAGACTTCTGTTTGGAAGCTGTATATGTGAGTTGACTTGCTTTTCTCTTCTTTTAAAAAGACAGTTTGTAGGGCCTCTTTGGAATTATTTCAGGAACTATTTTTTTTAAAAAAATAGAGAATAGTTTTTATTTCTCCTGGCTGTACCAGATCAGTGAGATTCTTAAAATTGTCTCTGGTATCTTCTGAGTGAACACATAGAGTGTTTTTCTTTAGTTATATTAAAGACTTCAGTGGCTAAGTTTCCAGTACCATTTTTTTCCCCATAAATAGAAAATCTTTTTTGTGTTTTTATTCATGTTGGGCAGGGACTTTGAAAATCTTTTTGTAGGCAGGTACTTATGACAGAAATACAAGAGCGCAGAGATTTCATTAATTACTTTTAGATAGCACAAGAGTATGGCCAGAGGGGAGAAAAGAAGTAGTACTTCCAAGAATCTGTAGAGAAAAATCTGTATAAAACTTGAGATTTCTAAGATAGTTGAAAATATTACCTGAGAAGATAAATGAATAATATAATTATAGATGCATTATTTTTCCCCCTGAATTTTTGGCTGTCACTTTTTAGATTTTCCCCCCCTTAGTTTAAGCATGGGGTCAGATTCCAAAAGTTTAAGTGTCTGCAACATTTTTCAAAATTTTTTATCTCAAGGTGAAGACGGCTATGCTAATGATTCCCTACTTTTGTCTGTTTGGATGCCTTGAATGATTGCCTCATTAAGTAATCAGTTTCACTGGTCCCAAATCAGCAGAATTACTAGGTGTACTTGAAACAATTGCAGGCTGTGATGTTTAGTACTTTCTAGTCTGGTCCTAGACTCTGGTTTAATAGAAATGTTTGCTGTTTTTGCCTTTGATCAATATATTCTTGAGTACAGATTTCACATACTGCTTTTATATAGAGTACCACATTTGCTGTTATAGAGCTAATAAATTTAATTACCAGGAATTTAAATTGATTTATAAATTTGTGATTGGGAAAAAGTGTTCTGCAGACATTTGTGTGAAATAATGATCAATAAGACTCGATTAATCAGCATATCTGCTTTTCTATCTTGAGTCATTGATAAACTAGAATAAGTAAATGGCACAGGAAACAATGGAAATTGTGTTTTCAATGAAAAAAATTAATATAACTGTCACTTTCTTTTGGGATATACAAGAGCTGATGTTTTATTAAAATCATTAAACTTGGAAAATATTTTAGGTACTACTTAGAAGACCAAGTCCAAAAGTTGTTCCATTTTTCAATTCTCTCTCGCTTTCTCTCTCTCTCTCTCTCTCTCTCTCTCTCTCTCTCTCTTTCTCTCGCTCACACACACACACACACACACACACACACACACTCCACCTAAAGTTTATGTCTATTAAAACAGTCTTTTTTTTCAAAGACTGAAAACAAATTTCTGTGTAGCAGGTACTTTTCATGATTGGATTTTATTTTATTACTCTTTTTCTACACTTGCACTTTTATTATTAACTTTTCATTCAATTCATGGTAGAAATTTCAAGCATAGGTGCTCTGACATGGTTGTCGATGAGTGATCCTTTTGCTATTTTCGATGTCAGTATTTAAATGACAATTGTACTTGAGGGATGCTTACTACAAGAAATGCAGAGAGTGGGAACAAGGGGGCGGCAGGAGGAGGGTAAGAATACATTGTGCTGATAAGTTTGAAGCGAAGCAGAAGCAGGTGGGTGAGCTGCTTCCCCAGGGCAGCCGCACAGACGGCTCTGCCTCCGCACGGCACATGCGTGCGGTACCTGTTGACGAAATCTCAGCTGAGAGACTGAGGCAGCGGAACAGATAGGTGATCAGCAGCCATCCACACATGAGATATCATATGGCACTTTCTGTTAATAATATTTACATCGTTTATGCAACAAATCTGCTTGTTGTCTTGTTACTTGAATACTGACACTTTGCTTAACGTTGCATATGGTGGGCTGTCGTTGCGGGATATAGTAGAAGCAGCAAATCCAAGGAAGAATTTCAATTCAGATATATTTATGTTAAATATAGGTATAAGGGATATGTTTGCTTATATTTGAGCTACTATGATTTTCACAAAACAATGATAGTATCATTGCCTCCAATCATTTTTGAAACTGATATATCTTGAAAGTAGAACTATTATTTATTATATGAAAGCTCAAGGTTAAACTTTTGTTTTTACCCTGCAACCCAACTTAAGCATGCATGTTTTTATGGGAGGAAATCTGCTTTAGAACGTATTTTTAAATATAATCTTGGAAAATTTGTTGCTGTTAGGATTTTGTTCTCGTTTTCATATCATGACAAGCTTCTATTATAAGTTATTGGTGATATATAACTCACAAAGAATTTTTTTACGACAGAATACATCATGCAGACTACCTATAAAATGTTTTCTTTTTCCCTGGGATCTTAATGTTAAAAGTAGCTTTACTCATTTCCTTTCCTGTGAGTTTTTATTTCTGCTGGTAATTAGTATAGTTCTTCTGTTCCACTTGTGGATATAGTTCAAACAAGAGAAAAGAAACTGCATTTTACTTCACTCACCAAAAAAAGTCTTTTTCCCCGACTCAACTGTTTGCCTTATGTCAATTGGATGCATTTTAAGCAACTGACAATTGATTAAATGCCATGTACATGTGATAGTAAGCTCATCTGAGGATGAGTGACCTCTACTTACATGAGGAATTATTAGTCAGGGAAACAGCAAAATTCAAAATAAAAATTTCAAAGTAGTGTAATGTGGAGCCATGAGTTTCTGGATGTTGCTGTCAACTTTTTGCTGTTCCTTTGATTTATTGTCTTTACCATAACACACGTTGTCACTTTCACCAAGGATTGGCTATGCAATGCTGGCACTTGGTGTGAAATTGAAATGTGGGGCACCTTGTTCAAAAATTATTAAGAACTCGAGACAGTATGAGCAGAGCATGGGAACAAGCGCAGGGCCCTTCCGTGGGGGATCCTGTGGCCTGAAGGGGACTCGCCAGCCCTGCCGTCACCACCCCCACACTTTCACCCGGGGCCTGCTGTGTGGAAGTCACAGGGTTCCCACTTGGTGACAGACGACCCCACAGCGATTCCATGTGCCTCTTCCTAAAGAGATACTAGAGCTGGTGGAGCAAGCGTGTCGATGGGAAAATGGACCTTCAGGTATCTTCTACTCTTTCTGTACATGAAGTGGTGGCTGAAATACTTTCCTTTATCTCATGTTGCTTTTTGTCTGACATGTGCTCCCATATATCACATGAATTTTGCAAATATTCTTAAGAGAAACACTGTGTTTTGGAATTGTTTGCTCACAGGTACATGCTTAGGTAGGTATTCCCCAGACACAGGATGGTTGGAAAGGGGTTTGGGGAGGATTTTAATAAGATTTGTAATAAGAACCCGGCAGTTTCTCTGTTGGCATGCACCAGCACTAACACACCTGTTTTCAAGCACAAGTAAAATAAGTATTATTAATGTGGAATCCTGAATTATCTATAGACAGAAAATCCTGACTATTACAAAATAAGAGCACTACTCATTGAGTGCTAGTCGGGGAAGAGGGGCAAACACAAATAATTATCTCGTTATCATAGTAACAGTATTGATATTTTGACATGAGGAAGTGGCATTGTAGTTACATAAACAGGTGGTGACAGCTGTGATACAGATGGAATGTAACTCTTTCCTTAACGTCGCAGTATGCCGTATTCACTGTGTGAACTTGGTTTCTGAACTTGAATTAGAGTCACCTCCTTCCCCCTGACCATGTAGTCATCCTCTATGACTCCTTTCCCTTTTGGTGTGAACATTCAGTGTTGATGGGCGGACAAAAATTTTACCTGGTTGCTTCCCAAGATACTTCTCAATGAGATCAAGCTTGCATTGAGATACCTAAAACTAAAAGTTGAAGTCAAGCAGCTTTTTCAAATCAAAACTGAGATACGATGGAATGTCCAGCAAGTGATGGATCTGAGGGCACTTGAAGTTGTACCATTTATTTTCAAAAGATATTTCTCACATCAGATGACTCTGCCAGGAAGAGAAATATCAAAGACCTCAGAAAAGTAACTGTCCATTTATGTAACCCAAGACTGGGTGAGAGTGGGGGCGCTTTAAAGATATTTCTGAAGAAGAAAACATATTGAACTTATTTTGAATGCCTTGTTAGGCATCGTGGAGAGAAATACTATCTATTAGCCCTTCTAAGAAGAAAAATATTTGCCCTGTGTAATAACAAGGCATTACTTTCTCAGGTGATACATCCTTTAAGGAAAGGAGGATTGGAAATAACCATTACAGGTGTCCCATTTAATTATAAATTCACCCCACAGTTTAGGAGTCTTTTGCATTAAAGACATTGTAAAGTCGAAATATTTTAATAGGCAGTTTAGCCATGATAGCCTTTTTTTTAATATTCTATGTTGTATAAGCTATCTACAAATTCTATAGCATAATTTAAATTTGAACCCTTCTTTTCCCACCTGACTTCTATTCTTTAGTATGTTATATTTTCACATTATGTGTTTGGATTGAAAAAATTAAACCAGAAATCTGGGTAAATATGTGGCAATAGAGTGCATTGGTACGCCCCAAATAGCTGTTTTATTTCTCTTCACTTCTTCTCACTTTTCATTTCAAATTGGAGATTGTAAACTCTTTTTCTTAGATCATATACCGAATGATGTTAAATTATAAATCTTAATTAGGCATGATTCACTGATTTTAATCTTACAAGATAATTATTTTGAGTAGGATAAAAGGTCCCCTTTAAGAGATTGCATTTTCATTACAATCCCCATTTAAGATCACACAAAGACAACTAAATAGAGTACTATTATTCTTTTAAGCTTAAGTCAATATTTTGATTTTAAGTATATGGATGAAGAAATCATAATATGGGTAGGGCAGTCTTACTGTTTGCAAACTTTCCGTTCCTTTGATAAATTTTACTGCTAGAAATTACATGTACCAGAATGAATCTTTTAAATAAAAATTACAGTTTTGATGATCTACTTGGATGGAATAAGCTCGTGTGCGTGTGCACAGTTACATTTCTTTGTGAAGGCATCGATGTCAGAGACGCCTTTGGTATTTCTTTATGAGTAATTAGGTTAACGGGGTTAGTTAGAAAATGTATCCTTTCCTGGCAAATGAAAAATTACATTCAAGCAGAGGTAAAGGAGTAGAACATATTCATGACTTTAAGTACTTAAAAAGATATTTTATGAGTCATTTTTAAAGAATAATACCGAGTATGTAACTTGTTAAGAATAATGGCCATTTTTTTTTTCTTTTTAAAGCACATCTATATTAAAACTGACTTTTTGTTCATGAGTCACAAATCTGGAGTCAATTTTAGGCCCAATTTACAAAAGATGTGGGTCTAATCCCCTGCTCCCCTCTTCCGTGGTATCCTAGCCAGTAGTGTTGTTGCAAAGTTCTCCTTTAAAGAGGCATTTTCATTTGCATTATTCAGGAGATTAAGCAACATTTTTGAGTGGAATGTTGATATGACCCAAATATAGCCCTGAATGGCCGGTATCCTTGTCTGACAAACTAGAAGGATAAAATAACACCAGCTTTGGGATTTTATAGCTCTACATGAGCAGTGCTTGTTTTTTCTCTGGAGAGATTTTAAATGTACTCAGAATGTACATTTAAATGATGTGTTTCTTAATTGGAGAAATATGTTTTATATAATTTTAAGAGTAGTAATCAACTAGTCCTCAATATGAATTTACTTATGGATGGCAAGAGAGTATAGCACTAAGGAATCTTATTCAGAAATAGATACTTAGATTGAGCTAGTGCATACAGTAAATATGCAAAATTCTTTTGGGGATTTTTATTTTTTTTGGATATAGGTATAAATTCTCTGTCAATAACATTTAAGCAGTTAAAATATCAGGAAAATATAATATTGAACATTTTTTATCATGTGGTGTTCTTTCAATAAGTCCTTAATGCGTGCATACAAGACATTAATGCTTGTTTTATTTTTATCTTGTTTTATTTTGTTTCAGCATCAAAGTAAAAAGAACCTAAGGAGAAACTGTTTTGTACTGTTTATTTTGAGAAATATAGAGTGAGAACAGTATAACATGTGGTATAGGATTTTTATAGTGATGGGCAAAAATCCCCAATTTTACCCCAATATAATTATATTTTCTTGAAATCTATTCTTCTGTGCCAGAATGCCACTGTTGTTGAGCTATCATCTGGGAGGTGTTACTGGTGTATAAGTGTGATGTGCATAAGTACCTAAATGCACATCCTTTTTATGTTTACCCATCACTTCTACCAGCCATCTCTGCCGGTGTGCTTGTGCTTCAGGCCAGGGAGAGAAAGGTTTTCTTCTTATTTTGTTATTTGCAAACTCATCAGGAACCTTGCTCTCTCATCCATCCTCCTGCTGCTGGGATCCAGTCTTACCCATGCCTATTTGAAGGGGTTGGTTTTTGTTTTTTAGTATTCATTTGTAGGGCTGGTTATTACTTGACCATCTGGAAAATCAGATTTCACTTGAGCAATTGGAATGTGATATTTAGATCAGGAGGAGGTAGCTTGCATTAATTAAGAGGATATTGAGTTGTGCAGTGGGAAGGAAGTATAGCAGCAGTTTTGGGCATGGACAAAAGGTGAAAGACAGCTTGCGGGAATGGGGAAATGGCTGAAGGAAAAACTAATTAGGGAAGTTGGTGAGGAAAGCTAAGGGTAAGGACTGTTTACATGTGACTTGCTAAAGATGCTATTGGCAATTTAATAATTAAATCTTAATAAAGTTATATGAGGAACTGATCATTTATTAGGAATTAGTAACTAATACATATTAAATAGCACATAGCGCTATAATCTAAACCAATGTTATTCTCAATTTTTTAAATGGCAGGTTCTAGATCAAACCTTGAATATATGCAATTTGTGATCATCCCAATTAAAACAACTATTTCCCCCTCCCTTTCCCCCATAATTTGAAAAAGTATAAGAAAATACATATCTTTAAAGTTGACTCATATTTTTCAGACTTTTTTTATTCTACCTCAGCATACTCAATTTGATTAGGCCACAAATGAAGTTATAGAAGAAAGTCCTTTGAGGATTGGGATATAACTTTTTTAAAGCTTCTTTTGGAAAATTATAAGGACTTCACGTCATTACAGTATACACATGTATAAGTTGATTTGATTTGAGCAAAGATTGATAAGTTTTGTATCTACTTTGTAAATGATAGCTGTAGCTTAACAACCAAACCAAAACAAACAAGAAAATCTTGCCAAAGCCCTACCTTAGACCAGTCAAATGGAAATTTGAAGGATGAACAATTTCTCTCAGGCTCCCCCAGTGATTCTAATGTAAAGTTGGAATTGAAAACCACTTCTCTGATACTTTCACATTTCTATAAAAATCAATACATTGCATGAGATTTTAAACATTTTGGCTTTTTAAAAGATCATGCTTCCTGGTTTAAAATAATAAAAATAGAGATATCTATTCAGAATTGAGGGTACTAATGATATGTACTATGGCTAAAGTTCAACAACAATTTATGAAGAACCTTGAGAACATTGCCATGCTGGAAGAGTAACTCAGGGAAGTGCAGGTGGGGAAGAAAAGTGTCAGTAGAAGTCAACAATCTATCATATTTGTGACTTTTGATAAATCACTCAACCTCTCTGAGATTCAGTTTACTTTTTATAAAAGGCAAGTTGATCAAATGACTATTAAGATTTTCTCCTGTTCCATACAGTTCATGACTGCTTGGTCATGACTAGTGACCTTGAGTAACTTGGAACGTTACTAGTGACCAGTGCCTGATGGAAAAGACTTTTTGTTTTTCTTTAAGAAATTCCAGAAATTGTCTTGAAAACAATGAAGGAAGCTCAAGGACCATTTGTGACTTTGTTAAGCCCTTCAGAAGGGGTGGTAACCATTCATTAAATATGCTTACCAATTGGTTGCAAGCCATGTGTCAGAAATTCTTATATCTCCAGAGATAAGTAGGTTAGCCAATGCTTTCTCCTTGTAAGAGATAGAAATCGACTGACAAGCAGATCACCTTAAGCAGTGGTGGAGTTAGGGACATCACATCCTTTATATGTATGAAAGAACTGTATGAGAGTTAGATCTTTATCAAACCAAAAGCAATTCTATGTGTTCTCTCTTGTATCCCTCACTAGTCTTTGTTCATATTTTCACTCGCTAGAATATTCTTCTTCACCTGTTGAAATTCTACCAGAACTTTCACAGATGTTACATCATCTATGAAAACTTCCCTGAGCCCTCCTAATCAGGATCTATTTCTTTTTTATTATTATTTAAAGTATTACAAATAGTAGTACATATGTCTACTTTTCCCCCCATTGGCCTCCCCCCGAATTCCCCTAACCACCGGTACATGCCCTCATCCCCCCAGTGTCTGTGTCCATTGGTTATGCTTATATGCATGCATACAAGTCCTTTGGTTGATCTCTTACCCTGCCCCCCACTCTCCCCTGCCATTATACTCAATGGGCAAAAACTAAAACCATTTCCCCTGAGAACAGGAACAAGGCAGGGAGGCCCACTCTCACCACTCCTGTTTGATATAGTACTGGAAGTACTAGCCATGGTGATCAGACAAGAATAAGAAACAAAAGGCATCCAAATTGGTAAGGAAGAAGTAAAATTGTCATTATTCGCAGATGACATGATATTGTACATAGAAAACCCTAAGGACTCTATCAAAAACTACTAGACTTAAAAATGAATTCAGCATTGTAGCAGGATACAAAATTAACACCCAGAAGTCTATGGCTCTTTTATACAATAATGAACTCACAGAAAGAGAAACTAAAAAATCTCATTTACCATTGTAACAAAAAAATTATGATACCTAGGAATAAATTTAACCAAGGAGGTATAATTTTCTGTACTCAGAAAATTACAGGATGCTGGGAAAAAAGATAGAGGAAAACATAAACAAACAAAGAGGCCTGATGCATGAAATTTGTGCAAGAGTAGGCCTTCCTTCCCCCAGCTGCCGGCACCGGCTTCCCTCCGGTACCCAGGACCCAGGCTTCCCTCACATAGGGAGGCCCCGCCCACCCACCGCAGCCCACTGGTCGGTGGTCTGGGCCTCCTGCTGCAGGGTGATCATGGGTGATGGCCAGGCCCCCAACCAATCACACTGTACTTGCCTTGGCTGCCCTGGCACAAGTGGGTGTCATAGTGTGGTCCTGGATGGTCGTCCAGATGGTCGTTCCACTGTTTGGCTGTTCGGTCGATTTGCATATTACGCTTTTATCACGTAGGATGGAAGAATATACCCAGTTCATGGACTGGTAGAATCAACATCATTAAAATGTCCATACTACCCAAAGCAATCTATAAATTCAATGCAATCCCCATTAGAATACCAATGGCATACTTCAAAGACCTACAACAAACTCTCCAAAAATTCATCTGGAATAAAAAAAGACCCTGAATAGCTGCAGTGATCTTGAGAAAGAAGAACAAAGTTGGAGGGATCAGAATACCAGATATCAAGCTATACTACAAAGCCACGGTTCTGAAAACTGCCTGGTACAGGCACAAGAAGAGACATATAGACCAGAGGATCCATTTCTTGATATGCCCTAAGCACTTTTTAAAAATCTCCTTTCAAGTATTTGCTATAATCTTTTTTTCTACTATAGATTGCTGGGCATTTGCATTTCTCATTTATGAAATAATAAACTCCTTGAGAGCAGGCCGCATTTAATTCCTTTTTTTTTATTTTTAATCTCCTCCTTGCCTATACAGTACAAGACCTATAATAGATGTTTGATAAATGGTGAATTGAATTGATAAAAGGGTAGGAAACTATTACTTGGTTAATCTTTTATTAATCTTGCTTTTTTAAAAGTTGGGAGATCCTTTTAAAAATATTTAAGGAACAGAAGTGTTAAAATTGTGTGTTATGTTTAAAATGAAATTCTATATTCTTCATGTAATTTAATTACCAAAGAAAGACCTCATAACACTGAAAAACAGTTTCATAATTATGCACCTGAAAAAAAAGTCCTTACAGTCATTTGTTCTATTTTTATATTTCTGGGTTGGAGGGCACTTAAACTATTTTATAAAGACAGAAAGTTATAATGATATCTTTAAAAACTTACAAAACAAAAATCTATAGCCTACTTGATTGTATGCAGTAACAAATGGCTTCAAATCACTGAGTTCTACATACTTAACTTTTTTCCTTGTGTGTTTGCTGTCAGAAACATTTGAAAGTATAGAATCATAAAATATTGGATGAGGAGACTTCCAAATCAAACTTCTTGCCAACGTAAGGCTGATGGACAGTTGGTTATTTAGCTTTTGATTGAACATAGGAAATCAGCACCTCATAAGGCATGTCTTCCTATTTTGTTCTTTGTTCAAAAAATAGGTAGAGTGCAGAGATGTGCCCAGCAGTACTCAAAACAGATTTCCCTGGGAACATGGTGGTACTTATGGTGATAAGATGTGAGATGCCAACTAGCTGATCTACAGTTGATATGTTAACTTTTGTTGACTCTGTAGTTTGTGAATATCTTTGGTTACATTTTTTTAAAAATCCTCACCAGAGGATATGTTTAGATATTTTAGGGAGAGAAGAGAAGAGAGAGAGAGAGAGAGAAGAGAGAGAGAGAGAGAGAGAGAGAGAGAGAGAGAGAGAGAGAGAGAGAGAGAGAGAGATTGGTTGGTTGTCTCTCCCACATGCCCTGATCAGGGATCGAACCCATAACCTTTTAGTGTATGGGAAGATGCTCCAACCAACTAAGCCACTGGCCAGGGATCTTTGGTTACATTTTAATCAGCGTATTTTTGTTCTATATTCAGTGTCTGACACTATTAATTTATTTTGTACTAAATACTGGGCAGTAAACCGTTTAGCTGGGGTTACACCCAATGACCCTGTCTTCTAATGGCTCAGTTGCATTACCAGTTTGGTTTGTGTGCTGTAGAAGGGTCAGTTTCCCTCTGAAACCTGTCACCAGTGTTACAACAAATAGCATCACAGCATTTTCTAAGGGAAATTCAAGTTGATCAAATGTTGACATGTAATGAGTTAGTCAACAGTACCTTACAAGGTTTCTGTGTTATATTTGTGTATTTGGACTTAAAGGTAGATGTACCAGAGAGCAGCACTTGTTTATAAGGCTTCATGAAAGAACTCAGAAAAAAACAAAGGCTCTGTTGTCATTCTTTTAAAAAAAAACAACACACATTTTTAATAAGGAAATCTGTAACCTTTGCTCAGTAGTTTTCTGCCAATTTGGGCTCTTCAGATTTGAAAAGTTCTAGATGCTATCTTTCCATTTCATATTGAAATCTAGATTGATCTCATACACTCTACATGGAAGAAAATATCTGCAGGGCTGATTGTTGAACCTGGATTATCACAAAGATATGCCATTAAGTAAGCTCCTGTGGACAAATGTTGTGTAGTTAATTGCATGCAAACACGTCTTCATCCAACAGCTACAGTAGTAACGGATAGTACACCATAGGTACAATAATAAAGATTGTGAAACTCTATGTTAAAAGTAGCAAAAGGATTTTTGCAGTTTGACCACAACAATCTGTTTAGTTCTTTTGTTACATATACTCCTATGGTTTCCTGGAAACCATTCTGTAAACTTCAAGCAAGTTAAAATTGCTCAAATATAAGTTAAAATCCATGAGATTGAGAGTAATGTCTATGAATTGGTTGTTGGCGACTTGCCAACAACCAAACTAAAGCAAAGAAAAATTTTAAGAGACATGGGCTTAAAATTTTCCCTGATTTATGGTCAGAAATTTGGAGTTTTAAAGTAAAATAAAAGCAGGCATCCAGGTTCTTTACACCTACCATGTCAGCCATTTTTCCTTTAGTCCTCTCATAAAGGGAAATTGGTGATTCCCTAGAGGGAATAGTAATATAAGTTGGTGGCCACAAAATATGAGGCATAGTTAAAAGTCAGTGGTCAATCGTTTATTTTCTTGTCCCTTCTTCTCCCCCCACGCCCCCTCCTTGCCCTCATAGGTGGTAGCTTTTAGTAATGGAAATTTTTGCTCGGTCTAGGCATGGCAGTTCTTAAAAAATACGAAGTTATATTTGTCTTCTTGGCTTAAAATCTGAAATGAAGCTTAAAATTATTTCAAATGAATACAGCTGTGTGATATGTGTTGTACGTGTGTGTGTGTGTGTGTGTGTGTGTGTGTGTGTGTGTGTAATAAAGCAACCCATGAGAAAGGTGATTGCATTCTGAATGGGCCAGTTGGTAGCTCTAAACAGACTAAGTGAGCCAATTTAAATCTTGCTCCAGATTCTTAACTAAGCATCCCCAGGGGCAGCCTGGGAGGTGGCACTTATCTGTTTCTCAGTGATAGGTTTGGCATGGTATTCAGTCAGTTCAAGATCAGTAAACATCACTTACAAGAAGTTAGTTAAAACTGAAATTTAAAATGGATATTGAGGTAACATGGCTTGAATATATTTGTTGTATGTGCACAAAGAGAATGTTTTCAATGGATTCTTTTGATCAGAATAAAAAGTAATCACAAATAAACCATTAAAATGTGCTTTTCTGATGAGGATGTTTTCTGGGAGTGACTGACCATGCCTTCTTTCAGTGCGCCGTCTTTGTCCAAGGTTTAGTTTAGTCATGCATGTGTCCTTGAAGAAAGGGAGCATCTCTCACAACATTTTGTACAACTGAAATCAGATACCGGTTTTTATTGCAGAACCAAGCCTACAAATGTTTCTCTTTAAAGACATTTTTAATAGAAGCAGTAAGGTATAAATCATTTAAGCAATTACCTGGACATTGTGGAAATGGGGCTTGGCTTGTTCTGTAGCCCCAGATGTTTCCAGATTCCAGTAATAACCTGGTCCAGATATTTACAGCTTAATTTTGTGTGCATGTGTACTTGTCCACAAATGGCTCCTATTTCCCAGTTTCTGTTGGACAACTGGGCCACTCAGAGGTAAAGAAAGTGATTTCCGCTTGGGTGATGACAAACATTAATGGTGATAATAAGTTGCTTCTAGAAACTTGGATCACTTAAAATATATATAGTGGCTAAGCCTTAGAGGATCTTATACTAAGAAATAAAATAAATTATTCAAATGGCAGTTTTTCTTTATGGATGGGGATGGCGGGGTTGGTAGCAGCCTCCCCCATCCCTCAACATTTTATTTAGCCTTGATATACCATGTGATAAAAGTGTGGTGGTTTTTTTTACATGTGTCTTCTGGCACTGGTTGGGTTATCATGCAGGCTGCTAGTTTTCTCTGCATCACCACGCCACAGTTTTCCTTGTTCTTACTAGAAACTAAACAAACGGAAAAATAACGATTGGCAACCATCTGCTGTGCAGAGATTTCACATATAGCAGTTAAGTCTATTTTATAAAACAAGACCGAATGAGTGAATTATACTGTTGCCAGTAAACAGCAACATGCAGTAGAGCTGCCTTTGGACAAAGCAGGAGCAGAGGGAGCCAGCATTTCATTATGGGAAGTCAGTGTTTCGGGCTGTGGGGCTGTGTATGTACGTATATGTGTCCATGTGTCTACTGCCTATGTGAAGAGAATAGCTGTTTCCTCTCTACCTGCTCCTTGGGTCTCTGTTCTTGCCCCCATAATTCCAATCAAGTAAATTAGAGTGATGCGGATGCAAAGAAATCATCAATTTAATCACATCATCTTATATCTATTGCTTTGCTTACAAGACAAAGTCTAAATCCATAAACTCACACAGAAGGAAGATTAGAAAGGTATGTAGGCTCCAGATCAGAATCGTGATTTCCTAAGTTGTACATATTATACTGACTGCTGGCTAGCCAGGGCAGCGTTAAGCCATTCTCTTGTCTTATCCTCTGCCTAAAGAATACCTTGACTAGAAATCAGATTGAGTATATGTCTACAAGATATTGACAGGCAATGATTATTCATATAGCTGCTATTGAAGTATGGATGCTGTATTGAGGGAAGACATAATGGAATAGACAGAGTAAGTGGTTACAAAGAATTTATTCCAACAGACCAGGTAAGGCCTGATTTTATAGTTGTCCATATAATCAATCTCTCTCCCTTTCTCAAATCTGTTTACTATACCAGTATTCTTAGGCACTCAGAACATACATATTCTCTCTAACTTGCACTTATTTGATACCGGGATTTTGCCATACAGCAAGAAAAGTTGTTTAAAATGGGCAGTATATTGAGTTCAAAGGACCCATACAGTTCATAAATTCTCTGGTGTCTACTGGATTTTTCATCAGGGAGACTTCCAATAAAAATGATCTATTTTAGAAATAATATTGTTTAGTAGGTTGAAATGTGGTGTAATAAAATTAGACCTTCAGTCTTCTAAAGTTACTACTTAGATGGCACCCTTGGGATGGTAAAATGGCTGTATAAGCAGATGAATCAGACAGTTCCACTGATGGGTACATTTGTCAGTCTCTGTTACAGATATAATATATTCTTATATCTGTAATCCTGACACTGTTACATCCAAATGAAATCAACATGAGGTTGTCATCTTTAAGCAAATATGTTAAGTGTTGTCTTTTGTGCTTTAGATTTGAAAGAAAGGGGCCCAGGGGAGGCAGCATCATGCAAATGGAACAAATCCCATTTCTTCTGAGCTGGGCTGTTTTTCCCCTCCATGGCAGCTGGCTGTGTTATCTTTGTGTGTTTCTCTGAGTGCTGACAATTCTTTCAGTGATCTAAGTTAGGGCACATTAGAAAGTGGAAGCAGCTGTCTGTCGCTATACTGAGAGACGTGTTTGCTCTACTGCAAAGATGAAGGACCATGAATCCTTGACACACTCTCCCCCCTCCCCCCTGTACTTTCCAACATGATCAACATTCAGACGCACAGATTGTCTGCTTGGACAGTTTTTTGTTCTGACTGACAGCATCTGGCATAGACAAATTTAAAAATACATAGCATGCCATGCTTGGAATTGGAACATCCCTTCTTTATTAATCTTCTCATTTAAACCATTCATTTACATTTCAAGAAAGGTTACAGCTTGATATGGTTGAAACGTTGATTTTTAAATGAATAACCTTCTAATGAAACGTCTTGAATGAGTACCAAGCAGCTAGTGTTCATTAAAAATTACACCCGATTAACACGGCCTTGAAAGCCGGAGAGGAAAGGGATTTCTTATTGTTTTAATCCACAATGCAATCCAGTGTTTACCTTTCTGCCACAAAGCGAATAGAAATGATGCCTGTACTGGCAACACTTCTGATATTGAACACAACTATGATATCACCCCCAAGCCGACAAAACACTTGGCCTTGTTTAATCAGCTTTCTTTCCCTTGGAAAACCCCCAGAGGTGTTAAAAAAATTAAACATCACCAAAATGCGCCTCTTTCAAATACTCTCTTTCTCCATGTCCCACCCCTCCCCCACCCCAAAATACTGTGTCTCTAAGCCCAGGGAGGAGGGGGGAAAGCTTATGTTTTCAGATGGAAAAGTGGTAGAAAACGCTTTTAGATTAAACATTCCCTCTGACCCCAGGATGGTGGATATACATTTATTTGTCTGCATTACTTTAGTAATAAAACATAACAGTGCAAAAATTGCTCGCTCTCTCTGCCACACGTCACCCCGCACACATTCACATTTCTTATCCATTTTTGATTCCACAGCCAACCTTAGCAACATGCTTGTCTAGCATTTATGTAAAAATAATATGAAAATGGGCCATATCAGTCTGTGTGTGGACTTTGAGTCCAGGGCTGGGGGTGGAGTGGGGGGGGGGGAGGAGAAGCCTCCTTTTATCATGCATTTTTAGACTTTTCATATCACTGCAGATTTCAGCTGTAACTACTCAACTGCCAGTGTTCTAAAGGGTGTGCGGAGGGAGGGGTGTTGCAGAATTATAATTTAAAAAAAAAAAAAAAAACAACGAACTGTTCATGTGCTAGGTGGTAAATATGTAAAGCCAGCTTGCTGGTTAACTTGGAAAAACAGGCTTCAGAGAGAAGTTCAATTAACAGTTGTAGGCAGAAGGGGTGATGTCTTTCTTCAGCACGTGCAAGAGGTCATTTGCTTTAGGATAAATTTTGACGAATTTCACAGAGAAATAGATGCTAAAATAAAAACAGAGTACAGCTTCCTATCAAAGGCACTTTTACATTCTTGAATAGGAGAGGGGAAAATGACATATTTTTATTCCAGGGTTATTTTAAATTTTGCTAATGTGTATGTTGTGAACTTCTTTCATTTAAACTGTTCATTTAAAAAAATAAATCCTGGAAGCTAACGTCTTTGAATCTGGAATCAGCACCCCTCCACCCAGATCTGGGCTCTAGAAATTTAGGGTAGACAGTGTACTCTTTGGTTATTGTTTTCATTTCTTTTCTGTTTCTTTTTCTTTTTCCAAGAAGCTAATGGCAAGGAATCAAATCAAAATAGATCTAGTTCCAGTGTTTTGATTGCCAGTAAATGTTTTATACTCCACATTTTAAATATAAATTACTTCATTTGTCATTTTCCACTTTGATTTTTTTTTTTTTTTAATGACCAGGTTTTAAAGGTAGTGCCAATGTGCATCTGTAAGCAAACTGGGAATGGGTTAGAGCACACTATTCCCTCGGGTAGAAAGCCAGGTTTAGCAGTAATGCTTTTAATCTGGACTTGTAGAGGATTCTGGAGCATCCATAGATCTGCTCCAGTAATTACCATACCCCAAGTGGCACTAGGAGAGACATTTGCCTAAAAACTTGATGTCTTCATTACGCTGTTTACATTTTAATTAGAAACATGAAAATTACTGATTCATTCAGACAACTATAGTTTAAGTGGTTTCGTTCACCATCCAATAAATCATAAAAAAAACCCACACCAACCCACAGTTGGCATAAATAGTTTACTAGGAATCAGTCATGGGAATAATGTGTTGGCACTATAAGCTGCTTAAAATATGTTTTTATTTTACCAGAGGTAGAATTTGCATATAAATTAGAGAATGGCATTTTAAGTTGACAGTCATTTATGCAGAATACCACCCACATGCAAATACATATATGGTTGTCTATGTATACTGTCTGAGTTTGTGGGCTTTGGCAGTATTGTGAATGTGGATATTTACCGGGCCTCCCCTATCAGTTTTTAAAAATGCACGTCCTCTTTTTTAAAGTCCATTCATAAACCTTGTGGGTGTTCTAAATATGCATATCCCCAAACATATCTCTTTTTTTTCTGTTGGGCAATATCAACTTGCAATAGGAAAAATGCTTATTGCTTGTATGCATATGTCTGGAGAAGGAGTGGCTGCTGCATTTGTCCATTCATTCCCTCCTCCCTCTCTCTGCCATCCTCCCCTAACTTTTGCATGTACCTGTCAGTGCTGCTGTGGCGAACCGCTCCCACTCCCACTCCCAGCAGCGGGACTGAAGTGGGCTTGCTGTCAGAGTCCATTCGTGAGTCAGCAGCACGTCCATTGCCTGACTCTTACGACAGTCACTCATCCAGTTGTCCCCTGCCCAGGGGACAAGCGTCCTCCTCATCAGCTAGGGGGAATAACCCTTCTGTCTGGCACACTCAAAACCTCGAATGTCCCCACTGGGGTGTGTGAGCTCAAACCCCCCCCCTCCTGGAGGCAGGGCTGGGACTCCAGCCAATGACTCTGAGATGCGGAGGGTGAGCTGGAGAACTGAGGCACTGTGCAAGTGGAAGTGTACATTTCCCCCCATACCTGTAGACACCTCTCTTCTTCCCTCCCCTCCCAACCTTTTATTATTGTTAAATATTATGCAGAAAATAGCTAGGAGTAGCCACAGCCTTTAAAAGCCTTTGCTTTCCTTTTTGTCATCTTTTGTTAGCAAGTTATTGGCCATGGCTGAAGGAGGCTCTGCTATTATTTTGGGGGGTTTTGGTTTGAATGGAGCATCCAGTGAGTGAACATTTACGTTGTCTCACTGTCAAGTCCATATTTTAGGCCCAGGTTTCGTTTGCATTTTAGGCCCATAGGCTATAGGGAAAAGTGAATTTCAAAAATATTCCCTAGGAGGAAGGGTTACACAGGTGTTGTACTTGAAATGCTGTAGCAGTCATTGCTTTACACTTTTGAATTGTGACTGTATTACTTTGGCACTCTTGCTAACCGCATTATGTGATTTCTGGGAACTAAAGGGAGTAAGATTAATTCTCATGAGGTTGCTTTAGATGATAAATTTGGTGCTTCAATTCTGCTTCTTTGGGTTTGTCTTTTTTTTTTTAAGTTCTAGGGAATTGCCAACATTTTAAGATGCTAATCAGTGATTTTGTGTTACCCACAAAATTTAAGGTTTTGATGAAAAGTCACTAAGCATCATTTTCATGCTAATCGAGGTAATTGGTCCAGGTCATCAGACCAGGACTTTAAAAGACAGTTATTAGTGCTTTGCATTTACCAGGCAGAGTTGCTGAGCACAGTAGTGAGGGTAACAGTGAATTCCGGGGCATTTGCTCATTGGTTTGCTATGCATTGCCTCTGTTTTACGGGGGTGGGGGCAGGCAGGGGGCTTATGAGGTCTCTGTACTTGCTAGATGTGATTAGACACAATAGTCGACATCTGTAAGGACAGAAACATGCTGCTTCCCTGTCCACACGGCAAAATTCTAATAGTTGTGTGCTGTCTGGCAAATCCTGTCTGCTTTATGCAGTGTGGCCCGAAACAGTTGTGTGGTGAGGGAATGCTGGCTGCTGGCCAGCCATTGACTATGAAATCCTGGGTACCTGAGAGCTTATCAGTTCTTTTGCTTTGTAAAAGAAAAAAAAGTGATGAAAATGTTGGTAAACTGCCATGAAGGTTTAAGGCTGCTGGAACAAGGAGCCGTGTAATCAGATTGGAAAATGGAGCTTGAGATTCTCTGCATGGAGAGCAGCCGTCTGTGGACCCGGTGAGCGCTGTGTGAGTGCCCAGGCTGACCACTTTGTTAGCAAATCAGCTTGTTTGCTGCAGCAGCAGGGTGGAAAAGACCAGAGCCTGTGATGGTATGTAACGGAGGGAGAGCTTTTGCATGGCACAATCTAATCAGCTTGCAATTAGCTCAGGCTCTACAGTCACCTTCTTAATTTTCTTCTTCCCCCCTCTTTGTGTTAATACTGTGCACTTTAAACAATTAAGTAAAGGAAGTAATCCTTCAAGCAAATCAAAGCCATCCTTTAATTTTATCACCCTGCTGAAAAAGTATCAGGTGGTCCACTGGTCTTCATCAGATGCTGGAAATTCTCCGGCTCACTGTAGCATAGAGAGGGGCTTTAACCAACTGCTTTTTAAAGATAATCTTTCAAATATCTTGGCAAAGTGAAGGGGGGGGGGATGGTACATCATTTAAACGAGCATTGGCGTTGAAATTAATGTGAAAGGAGATTACCAATGCCTTTTAGTTTCTATACAATAGTGGATCTGTTTTATATTTTTAAGAACCAGAGTCAGGCTGTGTGTGTGTGTGTGTGTGTGTGTGTGTGTGTGGTATAGAGATCTGTGTGTATCTCATCTATAAAATCCTTTTATGCTGCTGTTTATTTAGGTATTTCTATAGAGCACCTTTCTGAAGGCTGTGATGACATAGCCACTTGTACTGATAATTCCAGTACTTCACCTTTAGCGAACTTGACTCACCAGGGTTTAAAAGAACAAGGATATCATTGCCGATCAAATGTGTTGTTACTTGTTAATCCTTTAAAATAAAATTCAGATCGTGTGGGAGAGGTGAGAAGAGCAAAGCATAGGTTTGCAAAATCGGCGTGATAGTTTTACATTTTACTTAATTCAAGGACAGTGACTTCTGAAATACTACTTTACACCTATTTATCTACATAAAATAAATATTTTAATAATATTGTTTAAGCTACCTTATTTCAAGTTTCCTCTTCCAGAAACAGGCTATTTGCTAAAATTGTATCTATGTGCGTGAATCTTTGACTAGATGTTTTATTAGATATTGGTCGTGAGGTGGAAAATGGACATTATTTCATGAATCTGTTTACTTTAGAAAGCAGCACAGAGAAATGGTTTGTTTTTAATGATTATTAAAAATTAGAGTAGTTTAAGTAATTTTTCTCTAAAATAGTCAGTTTCTTTCTGGGGGGTTGTGTTAATAAAAATGAACATAGTCTAATGTTATTGATATTTTTTCTATATTAGTATCATATTTAAATTCTCTCCACTTTGTCAATATAAGAATTCATTTGCCTTTATTAATTGACACAATACTACTAATAAACTCTTATTTTTGCTTTCAGCAAAAGCATCTCACAATTTATAACCAATCATTTAGAGACAGTTTTTTTTAAATTTAATTTAGTTAATGATTCAAGAACTTTAACTGTTCACATATTAATGCTGTGTGAAGCATGACTTCTGTGTTGCCATACTTACTGATTATATGTCTTTTGTATTTGGAGAAATGAACTTAAGGTTGATACAAAATGAGAATACTTAATATAAAGTGCATTTAAAATTAAGTAAGCATCTAAGTTTGCCTCGGGGTTTTGCTGGTGTTGCATCAATGTGTCCTTTTTGTGTGTTTTGAACTTTTTTGTTTTCAATTTTACAAAAAGATGAAACAAAACGTGTATCCCCTACACACATGCTATGCTGTGAAGATTCACTTCATATTCTTTTAGAGGACAAACTCCATTAGATATGCACTTACTGCACGTTGGATTGTAAATCTTACAATTTAATGGTAATTCAGTGTGCAGTTATTGCTTCAGTGGCCTTTTTTCTTTCTTTTTTGTCCCTTCTCACTTGTGAAATAGGGTTACCCTTTACAAGTGCCACATCCATAGATTCATCTTTTGTACTTTGCAGTTGTTCCTGGAGCATCATTCTTAAGTGAAAGAAAGCAAAGCAAAGCGACAGAGGAACCATGTGGTGGGTGGGGAGTGTGTGTGTGTGTGTGCGCGCGCGCGCAGGGCCTGGGGTCTGTCGAATGGATGAGGGGTTTCATGCTTATGCCAGAGAGAAAAAGAGACCCAGGAAGATACAGGAACTCTAGCAACTGCATCCGCAGGAGCTTTAGCATCAGTCTAACAGATTAATCTCTTTTTTCTAAATATGCATTTCCCCCAACCTCCTTCTCAATCTAATGTTCAGTTTTCCATAACAGATTACATTCTGCACGTGAATTCCTGGAACTAGAAGTTGTATCTGATTGGTACAAGTCTCATTGCCTTGCTTACACTGTTAATATTCTTATCCTTTTTGGACATTGAAATACTTTTTTTTTTTGGTAGAAACAATATACACATTCATAAAGAAATTAAAAAGGGATTCTCCTTCTGAAGATAATGAGTTCCTTTCAGGAGCTGCAGGTTACATGGCGCACAAATGAGCTCTAAGTGGGGGGATTTAAAGTCCTGCGACAGCATTTAATTTCTTGAGGAAAGGAGTTCAGTTCAAGGTTAGCCTGTTATTGTGGCACTGGCAACTACTTCTCGCGTCCCCGTTCTTCAGCCAGCAGTACTGCACAAAAGGCAGTCATTTTTATTTAATACGTAGGGAGGTATTAATCACTGCAGTATTTTCCTGCAAAAATTTATCTTATCATATTCATTGTTTCACTGCCCACGACAATAATAGGTGTTTAATTACTCAATAAGAGCCGTTTATAGATTCCATTTTTCCTGTGTGCTGGACAAATGGTATTGATTTTGTACTTTGATGCAACATGAAACTGTATTAAACACAATTAGAATTCCAAGTCTGGTGAAATGTACATTTGTTATGGTATCTGGACTTACTTTGAGGCTTCTAATCCAGGTGATGCCTTTGGTGTGAAAAGGATATTTGATTTTATTGCAGCTCTGTGGTTAGAAATGAATGCTCTTTTTCCCCCTCATGGTGTGTGTGTGTTGGGGGGGGGGGGGGCGGGGAGGGGAGTGTGCATGCGCGCATGTGCACAATATGTGCATTTTAGTTTTAGTGAAGCAATAAAGAGTTTGTATGAAATGAAAAGATTTCAAACGGGTAGTTCTTTGTAGTCAGACAAGCCATTGTGTACAGATGAACACTGTGTAATCTTGAATCTTGTAATTGTGTCTCTTTAGCTAATGCTCTAGGTCTTTATTTTTACCAATAAATAAGGTATTCCCTAGGGTGAGGGTAGGAGCTGTTCAAGATGAAATAGCACCTTCATCTCATGCTGAATTCTGGTTTACTTCCTTTTAGGGTGTTGAGGAAGAACTCCAAATCCCTATCGTGGCATAAGGTAAACATTGGATTTTGTTAAAATTGGCGCTAAATAAAACCTTTCATTTAGCTGACACCTATGCCACAGCCAGGCAGCATGAAATCTTGCCCAGAACTAAACTCACTTCTGCTTCCCAGGGGCAGTGCGAGTCTGTCTGTGCTTCCCCTCACCTCGCTTTTCACAAACACATTTCCACCTGCACTGGGCACATCCCGAAGCGTCATTGGAGAGGACACTCTTGTTGGTCAGGACACTAATTGCTTATGATTTTCAGTCCCGTACAGATGTATTGCCCGTGGAGGAAGGCCATGTAGCCTTACCAAAATAAAGAGCAAAATAAACCAGGGACAGACCAGAAGTTACGTAATCTCCATGTTTTTCACTAGTGAGTAGTTTGCATCCTTGCCAAACCTCACTTTCTAGCTCTTTCTAAGGCCCATAGACCCCCAGGGTGAAAGTGCACAGTTTGGGAGAGGTGTATGGGTGACTTCTACCCTGATCCCTAAGAAACAGTGGTTGTCCATTGACACAATTGCTTTCTGCATCAGGAGCGTATTTTATGTGCCAGAACTCTAGTGATTACCACTGGAACGGTAATGGATAATGACTGCTTTGGCACAGTTTTTAAAATTTGTGTAGCAGGCACACAACTTCAGGGAGTAGTTTACAGATACGTCCCGCTTGCTTCCTGGCACAGAAGCAGTCACCGTCGATTGTTTATTAGTTGCCATTGAACATTTCTAAGTCAGCTAATATTAGTATTGTTGTTTTCCTCATGGGCTGATAGATGACAGCATATGTTAACACTTGTAAAGCAGTAAGAAATGAAATATAAGTAACAACTTACATCTGGCTCGTATATTTCTTTTTTTTCCCCCAGTGGAGCTTCTGAGAGTGAGAAAAAAAAATACATTGATCAGTCTGCCCCTTTTAAAACACCATTCTATTTTTTTGTTCATAGATATGAGAAGAAAAGCCAGCTTTCGTTCCAAAAGCATGTGCTATCTGTTTATTTTGCTTTACTGGGACTGGGCCGGGCCGGGGCTGGCAAGAGGAGACTTCTCCGGTAACGGAATCTGAGGTCTGCAAAGTCCTTCTAACAGCTGGGTGGGGAGTGCTGTCTGTCGTTGGTAAAGTAGGACCATGCTTTGAGGGAAACAGAAAAAAATTATAGACGTTTCCAAACTTTTGTCCTTTTCTCCTGCAAACTGAATCTAAGGTCCCCTTGATTTGCTGACCTGGTCCTAGGTCCCTGGTGATTCCTTTGTGCTCTATATTTCTGTCTTGATAAGCCCTTTCTTCATTGAACAATGTGAGGGGAGGTTCAATTAAGAGAAAGATGATCACATGTGATGAGCTGGTTGCAAAGTAGATGCCATGCAGAATGGGGCGGGCTGCTTTAAGGCTATTCCTCTTTGGGAAGCCTTGCACTGCAGAGAGGAGCGTGTTGGCTGCGAGAGCCTGTGGATTTGGATTTGGGCCGCGCAGCTCATTCACTGCAGGGTGGGCGTCTTCCTTCTCTGTGTTCGCCAAGGGCCACATTCTGTGGTGCAGGTGGGCGCTGGGCTTTAAGAGAAGCTGAGTCCCCAGGATGACACTCAGTTTGTATGGAGTCTTGCACTCTGACGCACATATGAAGAGCGCCCGGCTCCATTTTCACAGTCCTTTTCCTCAAACACTGTGCGTGACTGCTGAGAGCCCTCTCACTCTGATGTCAGGCCAGGTAGGATCCTGGGTCTGATGACCTTTGATTATTTCTAGCCAGAGAGCCGTGGTTCCATAATGTCTCATTGAGTCACTCACACACACACATAGGTAATCTGCTTTATTTTCAGTATGAGAACAGCAAAAACAATACCAATAGCAGCTATAACCGGTTTTATTCTCTTGTTTGTAGTGAGCTCAAGCTCTCTAGTGGGGGAAAGCCAGGCACAAAAGCAAATGCATTTTCTTAAAGCTTTGTTTATATTTTCACCTAATGTGTTAGTCACATCCTTCCTGAATAAGTTGACCAAGTATTTGACTTGACAAATGAGTCATTTCAACTAGGGGCTCAACCAGAGAGCCTTGCACAGAAAACATCTTAGACTCTTCAAGAGAAAATCTATTTCCAGAACTTTACTTTTGTCATCTTCCCTCGCAGAAACGCCCCCTGTCCTTGTGGACAATAAGTATGGTCTACATGCAGCCGTTGCTTTTAAAGCATTCATATCGTATGTATCCTTTTTTTACTGAGTCCCTTTAACTCTTTCACTCTGGGGCATATAGTACTGTGTTTGTGGGAGCATTCATGGATCCCAGTGTGTGCTCTTACAGATTTTGCCCGACCTCCCTCCAAACCTCTACCCCACCCACTCCATGCCCGCAGTCCTCCCAGTCACCTCCCCCTCACCTCACGTTAGCTGTTTGAATAAAGCATCAGTAAGACTATTAAAGCCATTTGGAACTTTTTATAAAAGAGAACTAATATTTTAATTACTACTGACATGCCAGTTCGAAGCTCATATCCTCCTTCATGACAGTTCGGTTTGGAAACGACATTGCTTCGTTTCAGTAACTTTATTACCATTTGGCTCAGAGATTGCTATTTCGCCTTGGCTACAGATTTCATCAGTTGCCCGGCTCACCTTTGTCCACACTATACTTGTGAAATGACCTCGTCCGTTAGTGCTTGTCAATAGTAAATTGCTATATTCTGTGCCTAGAAACACACCAAACACCTACAACTCTTTATTGAATGACTGAGTCTGTCCTAAATTTTTTTAAATTAAAACTTAATTGGAATAGTCTTAATTATCACTTAATACCAGTTAATTAAGGCACTGGTTAGGGTCAGCTGTCACATACATCATTCTTATTGGTAGTAGGAACACTGAACATGAGGTGGCATGTGGGTGTCTGTATGTCAAGTGTGTTTTCTCCCCCTTTAATTCTCAAACAATTCTATCAGAATAACAGTGCAAAATGGTCAGGGTTCAGTTATTCTGATGACATCATATTAATTTCTTTTTAAGAATTTCCAATGACTAAGTCATCTCTTTATAGAAAGCTCCTTTTAAATGGTGAGAAATGTGTGCTATTATAAAATGTAAACACATAGAATTCAATATCAAAATTGGGCTTTTTTTTTCTTGAAATAATTGTTAAAATAATTTTAAATATAATTTCCTTTTAATCAAATATCTAAAACAGTATATTTGAGATAACTTAAAATTTATGATTATATCAAGACTAGATACATCTGATAAATACGCATTTTTCATAACTACAAATAAATACATTTTTCACTGTAAAATATATATTAAAAGAAAAAAGAAACATTCACTGCTCACCTCTTTTCACAAATAGTTTGGCTCTTTTATCTTCTTAACAAAGCTTTTACCATAAATAGGTCACTGTTAAGTTGCCTGAAAATTAAGGTAACATAAAAGGGCCGTATCCTTGGAAGTTTCATTTTTATGGATTTTACAATGATGACAAAAGATCACTGTTATTTTCCAAATGTTGCTTGACATGCACTTAGTTGTGACTGGATCATTCTGCAAAAATTATTTTAATCTACTAAAAACACATTCCAAATTCTACCTTTTCTGGGTTTTTAATCTTCTTTGCTTTTGTTTTGTCTCTGTATCTTTGAAATAACCTGATATCAGGGCAAGTTTTCCTACTAAAATAAAATGAGGCTTAAATTGTTGAAGAGAGGACTTATGACAGATACACATGGTAAGCCTGGTTGTTTTTGTAATATTCTGAATGTCCTGAAATAAAAATGATTGAAATTTTATTCCTAAACAGAAATTAAGAATAATTGTATAGTGATTGTAAAGTGACAATCGCTGCCAGGCAATGAGGATAGGACAGAAATGTTAAGATTTCTCCTACCAGATGCAATTGATGCTACCATTGCTGTGACAGGAACATGAAGGTTTCATCAGTTTGTGTATACCTTTGGGCATATTTGCTATACATGTTTTTTGTTTTAAATGAGATTATTGTTCTAGAAAAAAAACTTAATAAAAAATTTCTTAAAAATGAAATTTTGTCAGAACTTCAGCCAATAAAAATTTTCTCACCTGGGGTGTAAACACACAGTGATATATTACAGCATTGTATACTTGAAGCCTATATAATTATACTAACCAATGTCACCTCAACCAACTCAACAAAATAAAAATATTTTCTCTGTGATGTACAATGGCTGATATTTCAACATTGCTCTTCAAAGACTATGATTTTTGTATGTAGCTCAGAACACAATTCTATCGATCAAAAACATGCATTCTAAATTTAATGTTTTGGCACGTTATGCAGAGAGTAGTATTGTGAATTTTGTATTTTAAATAATGTACTTTAGGTCACTTAGCAAAAAGAAAAATTAGCATAGTCTAAACCTGAAATAAATACAAACACTTCTACCTGTTTGAATCATCATGTTTAGGTTTGTTTTACTAGATGGTACTTAAATTTTTCAATAAATACAGTAGTCACATTTAATACACAATATTTGAATGGATTGTTCATGCCTATTAATAATGTCACAGTTTAAATAAAACTATTAAGCCACTACCTTTACATCCTTGATTTTACCATGTTGAATATCTGGGGCAAAGGTTCTAGGCATTTCTTTTCATGACCATAATCAGTAACTGCTATTAATCAAAATCAAGTTCTTTAAAAAAAAAATACCCTCATTTAGAAATAATAATAGATGGAATTCATCAACATGGACAAGCAGATGAATTGTGGGTTCAAATTTACTGATAGATAAGTTAAACATTAGAGCCACTAAGTGTAAAGTTTGTGTAGCATTTAACATGCCTTGGAAGAGCATTAAAAGTAACTTGTGTGTAACATGCAATACTAGTAGAGCTTCACAGAGCCCCCAAGAAAGCTGCAGCTGTCATTCAGGATGCTTCAGGCTGGCCAGATTATGTTCCACAAACACCAAAATAAGGTCTCAACAAGCTTTTTTGCAACCATGTAAATTCCTCAGATGAGGAGAAATGAAAATATTTTTTAAATTCCAGCAGTTTGAAAATGCACACATTTATAAGTGTGATGAAAATAGATTTAAAATTTGTATTTTCTTTGCAGTGGTTGGCATATTTTCACTGGATTTTATGGTAAACCAGTTATGTTAAAAACCAGACATGCACATAGTGCCTCTATCTTGTCACAGTGTTAATAGAAAAAAAAGTTGAAGAGATAAAGAAGAGAGAAATAAAATTGTTATAATGAAAGATTTGGAGTGCTGCTTGAGAGTTGGGGGAAAATTTTGCATCACATCTGTTGGGAATGGGGGAAAAAAACAACAACCGAAAAGTTCATACACACACACACACACACACACACACACACACACTGTGACACAGTAGGCTGTAATTAAAGCATTAAGGATTGAGTATGCCATTACATGGTCGCCAGAAAGGTAAAAACACTGGATCAGTGTTTTTTATCTTAAAATGGATGACTTGCATCGGGAGATTTCTGTTATGTTCCAGCTCTAAAACACTGAAAGAAACATTCTACAGAGTTCCATTTGAAAAAGTTTAAGAATGTAGAAATTGATTAGGCCACTCAATGTTTTTGGTGGATATCAGCTGTGCAACACAGAATGTTGAACAGTATGTTATTTCCTAGCCTTCAGGACTCTGTTGGCTGCAGACCTGTGAGAAAGCTTAGACTTACTGCAAAGGTTTCTCAAATTCACATGTGCATCAAAGATATACGCCATACATGCTCTGCAGTGGGTTTTTTTTTGTGTGTGTGGGGGGGGAGGTATATGTTATGTCTCTTGTGATTAGAATAAAAACATATATTTAGAAGTGTCACACAAGTGTCACAAAATTCACTGTGGTTCTTAGTCATTTTCTCCATCAGTGGATGTTACAAGCAAAATCAATATCTTGAATCTATGAGGTTGTGTGTTTTTTAACATTTAAAAGGGTGGAAACCAGTAATTTGAAATGAATGTGTACTCACTGGGAGTACATTAATTCCATATAATCTAAACTATTTAAGCATTGCCTTCAAAGTTCTACCATCAATATTTTTCCAAGGGTTATGGAATATTTTATTCCATTTGAACCTCTAGTTGGGGTTATGGCTGCGTTTTCTGTCAGAGTACTTGAAATAACTCATTAGCTTACTATTAGTAGTTGTCTTATAAACTTCTTCTATTGGGAATAATAACTGCCATTTGTTAAGAGTTTACTAGGCACTGTGTGTGTGTGTGTGTGTGTGTGTGTGTGAGAGAGAGAGAGAGAGAGAGAGAGAGAGAGAGAGAGAGAGAGAGAGATAGTATGTAAATATTTTTTTTCATTTTATAGATTAAGATGCTAAGACAAAAATATTTTAGGTATCTTGTCCAACTCATAGCCAGTGAGAGAGATGGGATAAAAGATTAACCTATGTAACGTCATCAAAACCCACATAGTGCCTATGGCAGTAATTAAGTTCAGATTAAGCTTATTGGCACATACAGATCCCGCAAGAAAACTTCTGACAATACAGTCCAGGTTCTGAAATCCACATGTCATCATCATGACAGAATGGCCGTTTTGTGCCTCAGTTTACCCAACTTTGAAGTAGAGAAACATTTCATCGTGTCATTTTACTTTTCTTGCTAGGATAATGTGTGAATTAGTTAATGCTCATAAAGAAGTGATTTGATGAGGGGAAAGCTCTATCTAAATGCTAAGTATTATTTATTATTCATGTAAGCATATTACTGTACCCTTCAATCACCTTTTTTTGGATGTTTCAAATGGGCAATTACTGTCTCTTTGTGTAAGGCTTTTAAAATTTTTAATTTAAATTAAAAGTTAATCTAATTTAGGAAAACTGCCAGCTGGAAAGGAATACTGATTATTTTTCTCCCTTTCCAAACAAAACAGCAATTCAGAATCGACTGTCTTTTAATATAGTAATGTGGGCAGGTTTTCCTGGGCTAGTGGTATTAGGAAGCAGGGCTAATTGGTAATGGCTGCTTTGTAATGCTGGTAATCTATGTGTTAGGATTAGTGTTGATAACAGATCTGATTAGCTGGAGTTAACTGATATTTAGAAGGATGGAGATTCCTTTGTTTATGAAATCTCCTGTTCAGATACAATATATAGCTGAAGTGGCTGAATCTTTGAAATCTAGTGAATATGGCTTTTCCACAATGCGGTGCCTAAATATGACTAGGGTTAGGAAGCAATGAGGGTCCTTTGAGCTTCAGAAAACCTTTACCCCTTCAAACCTTACTAAGGAGCCCTACAAAGAGTGAAAATCAGAGTTCAAAGGTCAAACATGTCAAGTATGCTTTAAAAGGTGAAGACATATTTACCTGAGCTCTTCAGTTAATATGTAGTAATGTTTGACAGGAAAAACTTTCTATGCGTCTGCCTTTCACAGGCCTGTTGACCTCAAAAGTAGCTGGGGTTTTTTTTGTAAAATATTTCTATTAATTTCAGAGAGGAAGGGAGAGGGAGAGAGAGATGGAAACATCAGTGATGAGAAATTATCATTAATTGGCTGCCTCCTGCATGCCACACACTGAGGGTCGAGCCCGAAACCTGGGCATGTGCCCTGACCGAGAATGGAACAGTGACTTCCTGGTTTATAGGTCAACACTCAACCACTGAGCAACACCAGCTGGACTGGTTTTCATTTTGAGATAGAAAATAAAAAACTTATCATTAAAAAAAAAAATCAGTTTCCTTCATTCCACCCCATCATGGAATTTGCATATTCAACTTTCCTTTTAAAATAACCCATTGTAAATACTCCCTAGCACTATTAAATGTAAGGAACTCTGCTTAGAAATCACGTTATTCAGTTGCAAGTTGCAGTTACCCAGCAGTATCATTAAATCCTTTCGAGTGGTTCCAGTCCCATAAAAAACGAGGGACCCCTTTACATTGTTTCCATATTCAAATGGAAATCTTTTTGCAAGTTAGTAATTACAGTATTTAACCTCTCTCTCCCTCCATTTATTAGGAAACTCTTTTCCTTTATTTTTTCAATTACGAAAAACTGCTAAAGCCAATCAAGCATTTATTTTGATAAACCGCTTGTAACAGTCTCAGCTAAATTCTGCAAATAACCAAAAAAAAAGCTAAATAATCACCCTGAGCAGATTTTGCGGAGACCTTGCTCAACCTGTTCAGGGATAATTATGCCAAGCTTTTAGTATGGGGCAAAGGAAAACATAAAATTAAAGCATGAAAGAAAGTCTACCTATTTTGAGAAAATACTGGGATAATTGGTACTCTTTTTATTGCCATTTTATTATAGAAAGATATTGTCTTGCCATGAAATATAGGTTTACAGCAATGGAATAGTACTGTGTGGTGGGGTTGAGAGAATTTCTGTGTTAGATAGATTGATTTAAAATGTAATAAAAATAACAAATTGCTAAATAGTGAATTGCTAAAGAGTCAAATTAGAGTTCACTATTTAAATGACTTTTTTTTCCTTTTTAATCATATGTTGTTCATAATTGCTTTGTTTATGAAAAGTACATTATATGGGCCTCTTTATTGTCTTATTTCTTTCAGAGTAGCCTTTGGTTGGGGGCTACAGCCATAAACTTTCTCTGAGAAATGGAAACTTCAGGAATGGTGCCATCATATGCAAGGGCCCAGAAGGAGAAGGCAATAGAAAGATCACAATGTTCTAAATGGTGGGGATATGACATGTGGTCCCGACAGTGGTTCTGTGGTGGTCTGGAAATTTACCCCCTGTACAGACTTTGTCCTTTTGTCTGGGAAGGTGACTCGGAAGAGTGTGTCTGAACAGAACGAGGTGTGATCTGTTCCTCTTCATGTGTTGATTATTAGGAGTATGTCCCAGTTTAATAAGGCCTGAAGCTTATACAACATGGGGCCCTGTTTTAAGAATAATAGTACAAACTAAAACTACAAAAGCAGGTGGGAGTGTTGGAAGGCGCCATTGCTCGTGAGGGTCCCTGAGCCCCAGGGTAGATCTGCCTGTGCTAGTCTCATGTTTTAACTGAGAATGGGCTTTCGAAGGCTTTGTTTTGATCGGTTTGGTTAGATTTGTATTGGGAGATACTTATGGCTGAGAGGAGAGGATTGGTTCTATTTGTAGAAGTGTTAATGAGTACTACTGTCTATTTCTGGCACCAATGTTAAATATCACAGGGATCGGGGGTGAGGTTACAAAATTTGAATGACCCAGTCCCAGCAGTTGAAATATTTATGTCTCTGTTGACTGTGTTTGTACCTGAAGGTGCTAAACTCTTTGAGCGCATACTGAATTATGTGCAACGCATCATAGTGTTTTTTGTTGTTGTTTTGTTTTTTTAATCCATACTCGAACATATGTTTTCCATTGATTCTAGAGAGAGGAAGTGAGAGAGAGAGAGCACACGAGAGAGAAACATCAATGTGAGAGAGAAACATCGATCAGTTGCTTTCCCTATGCACCCCAACCAGGGATAGAACCCAAAATCTGGGTATGGGCCCTGATGGGCAATCAAATCCTCAACCCTTGGTGCTTGGGGCAACACTCCAACCAACTGAGCCACGCCGGCCAGGGCAGAACTCATCTTAAAGAAGTCATACAGGGAGGAGAAAACAGAATTGGCTAAAGTTGTTAGAAAAATTAATTAAAAATATGTGCATTAGTAGTGATACTTAAGGCAGGGAATGTTGGTTAGTGTTGATATTCTAGCGGGAGTTGAAAGGTGTCAGTGCAGGAGGTGTCCCTCACCTGGCTGCCTTCCCTCCTCGGTGTCAAGCGGACCTCCCACAGGCCACGGTTCAGTCTGCTGGGAACCCGTGGCCAACGCTCCTGATATGTAGAGCAGCCTCTCGTGTGGTGCTCTGGCCTCCAGGGAATCAGGGCCCAGTGCTGTGTGTGCGGGTGTTTTCACACTCAGCACCCAGGTGTCCGAGCCCTTCATCGTGGGCAGTTGTACTCTGCGTCTGTGCTCTCTTTGTCCCTTGAATGAGCAGGTGTTTTTGAAATTGCTGTAGGGTATACAGATATGTCAGATGATGATAATACCAGCTCGCTTTGGGGTAGCTGCTTGTAATGTATAAAATACTCTGTACTCATTAACTTTTCACAGTTCTGAGAGGGAAACAGTGCAAATGCGGTAACTCACATTTTACAGAAGATACAACTGAGGTCAGGGGACTTGCTGCAGGTCCTACAATAAAGAAGTGGCAGGATGAGGACGTGAGCTCTGAGACACTGACTCAGTCGAGATGTTTTTTTTTTTTTAAATATATTTTATTGATTTTTTACAGAGAGGAAGGGAGAGCGATAGAGAGTTAGAAACATCGATGAGAGAGAAACATCGATCAGCTGCCTCCTGCACACCTCCTACTGGGGATGTGCCCGCAACCCAGGTACATGCCCTTGACCGGAATCGAACCTGGGACCTTTCAGTCCGCAGGCTGACGCTCTATCCACTGAGCCAAACCGGTTTCGGCATCAGTCGAGATGTTTTTAACCATCACACAAAGCTTGCAATTTATTGGAGATATCAGAAATGTAAAAAAAAAAAAAAAAAATACTTTCTTAAATGCACATGCATCTACCTATAGCTGTATATTTCCCTATTAACTGTACTATAAGGAAATGCTAAGAAAGTCTGTGAATAAAGCATCCAAGAGTTGTGTACCTCATCAGTGTTTCACAAATGAAATTGGTGAATTGGTTCCACTACAAAATGTAGTGAGCACCGAGAGAGTGCAGGTACGGATTTAGAGCGCTATATTAATTGATGGTAATGACGGTATGTTCCTTGGGCCATACTTCACTGAGAAGACAGAACTATCAGAGGAAAAACCATCAGCAGTTTTAGATTCTCAATTTCTCTGCTTTCGCAAAATGCAATCGCAGACTCAGAAGCATTTCTTATCTTCAAATGGAACATCCTCACACACCACGCTGTTCCATTTCCCTCTTCCAATTGCCTTCATTGCTTGTAACCTCGAATGAACGCTTCCCTTTCTGCGCTTTCTATAAATCTGCTGGTCACCACTCCCATAATATAGCCCATTTATGACATTGCTGTAACCCGGGCTCTCAATTCTGGATTTCATCCTCTCTCATCCGGGCTGATAAGTTCTGAAACTGGAGCTTCCAGACTCTCCTGAGTTCTCACCATGGCCATTCTGCCATAAACTCTGCTTCTTGTTATCCAATTAAACTAAATTCCTGAGCCCTGCCCCAGGTCCCCCATTCTCCTTTCTCTTCTTCAAGTGAAACTGCTCAAAGACCCCATTATTCACACGCTCCAAATCCACAGTTTAACAGCATTCCACGTGATTCGAACAGCTTCCCTTTTTTTGTCACTTAGATAGGAAAGTCTGCCTCCTTGACGTGAATGTGGTAGAATGATTTCCTGTATTTCATTTGAAAAAGAACAAAAAGGGGCCCCCTAACTTTACAATTAAAACATTATCCACAGCTTACTAGGTACATGTCTATTACAAAATGAGAAAATAAGGAATGATGCTTTCCCTCTACTTTAGAATCAGTTTCAAGGTCTGGTTTTTAAGTTCATATTACCTACATTGAGTTCAGTGCCTTGGTTTATTTTTTTTTCTTCTACAGCTCCTGTTTTTTCTCTTTCCCTACCCTTTGTTTGATTTCATATAGTCAAAGAGGGTAATACCTAAAAATAGCATGTTCCTAAGAGTAGGTGAATTTACTGTACACACAGTGTATATAAACCAACTATTAAGTAGATGATAAAGTGTAGTTACATTGTAAATGAACCCTTCATTCTGTAATTTATCATACAGTCTCCTGAATGTCAGGTCTCTCTAGTATCCTAAAGTTATCAGATTTACTGAAAAATGTTTATGCACAGCTATTTGGCAGTAGCGCCGCTGTAGAAAAACACAGCATGGACTCTGTTAAGTTTCCTTTCTTAAACTAATGCAAAAACTTTAATTGAATCTTAATTTTCTCCCTGAATGGAATTTTCATAAATCACTATTCCCAGGGAGGACAGACCATTAGAAAAAAAAGTGAATTTTGCTTCGCTCTCTCTCTCTCTTTTTTTTTTTTAACATTCTAAGTGTAAAACAATGTAAGCACCTGCATTCATATGAACATGTACTGATTCCAATACACTCAGAATGCCCTGTCTTTGAAAAGAAACTAAGCTAAAAATTCTTTTATTTTTTTTGCTTGGCAATTTTTGGTGCTTAGATCAGATACTTCTAAAGGAGAACTAGGTAGCTGTGTGGTTCTGAATGTGTACATGGTTGGCATGTCAGGGTTTTTTGTTTTGTTTTGTTTGTTGTTTTTTAGAAAAATCAGTACAAAATGGCATTTTGGTTTTTAAAAGCTTCCCTGGTTTTTAACAATTCACTTTAATTGTATAAAACTGAAAATGTCTGTCAAAACCATTTCTTCCTTCTTGCCCCGTTCTGTCCTATTTTTGTCTTCTTTCTTGATTTGTGCCTTGTGAAACTTTGTGTTCACAAAGCCCTTTAATTTAAAATTTTCCCATTGCAGAGCTATTGTTAAATTCTGTATGGATGGTGCTTTAGCACACTTATCCCTGAAGGGTTCTTTGTGGCCAGTTTAGGTACATTCCTCCTGGAGGCAGGGGCTGGGCTGCCTGACCTCCAGAGCGCGTTCTCCTCCCTGGGGCTGGAGCGAAACTCTCCATTACTTTGTCAACATCAGATTGCCTCCACTGCAGAGACAGAAACAAACCAAATTTCCTTCCCTGTATTTTGTTTCTTCTCTGATAAAACAAGAAACCTTTATTTTCAAGTCCCCTTAAAAAGCATCCTTCATGTTGACAGGAACTTCAAAATATCTAACACTATTTTAACTCCACAGAACTACTCCCAGGCTCTGGTGTGAAATTTCAACACGTTCCAAAGGTTTACTTACAAGTGATTCAGAGGTAAAATGCAGGATCCCACAGACATCATCCTTTTTATTGTGGCTAGGGGTCCTCCTGTTCAGTCTGCGAAAGTTTCGTTTGTTTGTTTGCCTGATTGATGGTAATAAGAGACTTTGCCCATCTATCATAAATTATGTGTATTCTGAGTTTCAAATTAACAAGTAGCAAGCAGGGAACCTGGCCCCCTTCTACTCTATGGTTCCATGACAGGAGGAGGGGAGACTAATTTGCTCCTTGGTTGGGGAGCCCTGGCAAGAAGACCTGCATTGTCTGATCTTCAAGGCCTCCCTATCCCGGGCGGGGATTCTGAGAGAGCAGTGTGGGGAGTGGGAGGGACAACAGAGTTGGGTATTTGGATAAATAGGGATGGAGGGAGGGGTAGGCAACGAGAACAGGCTGCGCATGCCTTCTCTCTTCTTACCCCAGTTTGTCATCTTCTCACAACCCCATTCTCTCTCAATTTATGGAAAAGGTTTGGGAAGAGGTGTTAGAAGACCTCCCAGGGAAGACCAGGAGAGGGCAAGAATAATATTAATCCTACCTAAGTCCCTATATGTTGGGGGCATGAACAGATCTCTTTTATTACGGATAAAGGGGTGAAGCAGGATTCAAAGGCGTGACTTTCTCATTCCAAAGCTATGCTTTCTCAGGCATGCTCCATGGCTTTACACAGTGAGCAGAAGGGAGTGCCCTTTCCTTCTATCTCCTTTTTTTTTAATCTCTCTGAATGAAGATGCTAGGGAAATGGAAGTAAAAATGAAGATGGAGAAATTGTGGGTGAGGGAGAAGGAAAAATACCACTACTACTACTACTACTATTACTACTACTACTACTACCACCACTACACTATGTATTATTTGGTTAACACAATTTTAAGTGTTTTAACCAATGCTATTTTAGTAAAATTTATCCAATCCTGTGAGGTTCAGAGTACTGTCTCCATTTTATACATGGGAACCCTAAGGCTTGGGAAAAGTGACTGGCCTGGGGAGTTTACTTAATCCTCTGTATCTAGTTCTTTATTTCTAAAATGGGGATAAAATAACTTTTTGCTAGTTATTATATGACTTAAATGACACAGTGCATGTGAATACTCCTGCCATGTTGTAGATACTCAATAAATTGTTGGATCTCAGCAAAGTGTTCTGGGAGTATGGAAGAGGAGGCGATTAACTACTCAGATAACTTGAGCAATATTTCATCAAGAAAGTGACATTAGAGATAGGTCTTAAAATGATAAGAAATTTCCTGGTGAGAAAAAAAGTAGAAAAAGGGAGCTAAGTTTTCCTTGTTTTCTAGTCTATTTCAAGGGTAACCAGGCAATACTCTGTTCAGAAACACCTCACCACATTTCATGCTGATTTTGTTGAAAGAATAAGGCATACCTCTTCACATCTGTTCCTATTAAGAATTTGTTGCTGCTAAGGGAACTACTGTTATCATTAACTGTCATCTTCCTTTCAGAACACTTTTTCTTATGGTATCTTCATTCCGGTTCTTCATTCAGGATACATTTATTAAGGATCCAAGATGCGCTAATAAGCATTATGCTGGGTGGGAAAGGTTTCTGACCTTGAGAAACTTGTAGTCTGTTGGATATACAGCAGACATGTGAATGAGTAAATTACAATATGAACTGGTAAGTGCTGCCATTATGGAGAATAGCCATCCTAGTTTGCTAGGATGGTACAGTTTATACTTCTTGTCTTGGAATGGCTACTAAGAGTCTCCTTTCATTCTCAAATGTGTCCTAGTTGAACACAAATTTTATGTTCACATGAGTTAAAATATGTGTGTATAAGATATTTTGCAAGTACACTGAAGGAAGTGTGGCAAATCCTGAGGACTCAAAGACAGTTTTCTTAAGGCAGGTGAATTTTGAGCTGAGTGGTTTTGCTAGCCAGCAAAGGGAGACAGCAGGGTGGGGTAGGGGGGCACATCTTACTTTAACAGAGATGTAGAAGGGCATTAGGTATTCTGGAGCACTCCAGGGTGTGGGATTATGTACTGGGGGGGGGGGGAGCGGATTTACGACAGTAGGGAGAATGAAACCAGATTTTGATAATTAAGAAGTCAAAGAAAGTTGAAGAAGTTGAAATGTTAAATATAGATATATTTTAAGGATTTTGACAGTGAAGGGAAAGAGTGACTAAGGAGGTAGTTAGAGAGAAAGATAGATAGAACTTGGGAATTCTTAAAATTGGTGGTGAAGGGGAGACAAAGCACAGAAGAAAGAGGGTGAGTGAGGGCTTGAGAGTCCAAAGGAGGTGGAACAGATGCAGGTTGGTAGCAGAAGCAAGGGCTGGCCTACGGCATAGAAGGGCGGGGAGATGATGAAGACGGAGAAGTTACGGCGGTGGGTCGTGGGCACATCTAGCCTGTTGTGTTATTGATTTGAGGTAGTGAAATGATCAAGCACAGCAGCTGAAGGGATGGCGAATGCTTCCGCGCTTGGTGTGGACAGTGGCTGTGTAATCTTGGCCAAATGGTCGTACTGTCCTTGACCTCAGTTTTTTCAAGTCTGAAGTGAGGAGTGGGGTTGAGACTTTCTAAGTTTCCAACCAGTTATGGTTTTGCATTTTATCAAAACGTTATGAGAGGCTAAGTCAGTTCCCTGCACTCCTCTCCACCTGCCCAACCCTGCTAAAGCGATGATGCCATGGTCAAATAAGTTTGGGTTACAGTGAAACAGGTTTCTTTACCTTAGGACCTGTTAGAGCCTCTAGAATGCTATGTGTATTAAAAATCTTGAAGATAGGGTTATAATCCACAACATTCCCCTACTGATTCAAATAGGATTTAGCGTTCCAGGGAGCATACTATGGAAAGCATTAAGCACTTACTCTCTCAAGTTGTTTATGAAAAAAGTTTATTCCAAGTTAAGAGGGGCTAACTGCATAATGGCTGCTGTCTTTAGTGAGCAGGATGCTATTCCTCCCAATAGCAGCAGCAGAAGAAAATAACCAGGGCATACAGGATATTGGCAGAAATAAAGCATGCAGCCCTGTCGAGGCAACACGGCTTTGCAATGGTGGCGGATTGTGCCGGACCTTCTAGCTCTTCCCTCGGAGAAGCCGTATTTGCTTATAAAGCTCTTCTAAGGAAGGCCACGATGACAAGTCCTCCGTTACCCATATAACTTCAAAAGTCCCGAAACAGCTGAGGAAAGGGAATACGCAGGAGTGTGCCTTAGTTTGTTGATATGGGATTTAGTTTATATGGTCATTTTGTTCACAATATCATCTAACATTTTCATTTCTTATCACTTCAGATATATTATAATATACTTAGTATATTGTTTGAAAAAGAAAAGTACGTCACTGGCAATAATGGGTCTCTCCCAGAAATAAAATATTATATTTTATTTTTAGTGGTATTTCTTATATAGTTTTTCATTCTCTTTTCTAACTTGAATGGTTATTTCAAGTTTGTATTTTGTACCCATAGGCTTATTTATTAATTTAATAAATTAATTTTGGATGCTTTAGATTGTGATTATCATGAGCAAGCGAACTTTCTTCCCTGATAACTAGCATTGTGAAGTGAATATGCAGTTTGGAAAATACACTTTTTTGATTGATTCATTCACCAGTGTTTTTGTTGAGCACCTGGGCGCTGTGCTGGGTGCTGGAGAAAGAGAGAAGTGGGCACGGTCTATGTCCTTCCTTTTCATTCTTCTTGTGGTTGTGGTTCTCCCGGATTCAACCCTTTCCTCCTCTGCTGGTCTCCTTTGCTAGCCCTCACTCCACTGAACACATACACAGACAGGCAGGCACACACACTGACACTCGTGGTTAGATAAGGAGTCTGTGTGAGTTGTGGCATCTGCATAGAAACGGAGACAAAGTCAGTGGGATTCGCTTTCACTTGGAAACCAGAGGCATGGTTTCAGGTGCTTCGTGGCGAGTTCATGTAGCTCTGGTTCACTTTGCCCAGTTGGTTTGAGTTGCCTGCAGTTTATTTGGAAAATGAAAATGGATCATGGCAAGAGGCTGAAGCTGTGGTTAAGGGAAGTGCGAAGGGGCTTGGATTTTCAGAGCTGGAGTTGTTTCAGGGGCCCCCTATTGTGCAGAGTCAGCGGAATGCTGTGCACATACGTTGACTTCTTTTAAATTTTCTTCACAGATTCGCACATTGTGTTTGCCTTCTTGTCTTCCTCACTATCTCTGGTACAAAGGTTGTAGGTTTCATTTCATTACATTTTGGTTCTCTGTTAAACCAGGCCGGGTCACCTTGTTCCAAATAGCTATTTAGAATTTGCTCATTTGTATTTTTTTTTCCTTTGTAACATGTCCACTACTAACAGTTAATGCTTTCTTCTTTTATTTTCACAGACTAAACTAGATGTCAAAGGACACAACATTAATAGAAGTCGGTCTTCTCTATTACCTTTCAGGAATAGACTTTCAAACCATTTTAGTAGAAAAACATGAATAGTAGATTGACATTTTTTTCTTTTTCTAATTTTTTTATTGCTTTGAATTTGGGCCATTTCATTTAATTGAATAGGCATTATCAGCTTCTTTGCCATGCATAACAGATTATATTTTAAGCATATGAGGTGCATCTAGCTCCTTAGAAGAAAATACAATTGATGTCATATTGCTGTATATTGTTGAGTTGTTTCTAACATCATACTAAAGAGCACAGCTATAAGTCATTTTACTTTATGAAAGGCACCAACATCTCCTACTAGTACTTCCAATTAGTCTCCTGGATGTACATAGAGAGACCAGCTCTGTGCCTGCTTTTGCTCCTATTGAATCATGTTCTCATGGGATAGTTGTGTGTGTGTTTTTATCTGAACAAGTAACTGACAATATAAAATTATCCTATTTAAACATGATTAAAAACTACATGCTAAAAAATTCAATTTATATTTCTAATTTGAAAATTTTATTTTTCATAATTTTCAGTAAGGATGTAAAGTAGAACATTTTATTTTTGTGAAACGTGGCCTTGTTTGTTAAGACAGTTTCAAACTGTCGTAACAGTGATGTTAGAAGGATAGTCTTTTTCCTAGGTATAACAAAACAAATGCGTGAGATGCTTAAGATGAATTTGATTCACTGTTTAAAATTTTTAATGAAGCGCTTACTTCTGGATTTTTACTCACATCTTGGAGAGAATCCTTGGAAACAGATTTAAAAGTCCTTTGGTTTGTATTTTCCTTGGACAGAACATTTTGTTCTTTATTGTAATTGCAGATTCCTCTGGCCTTGGATATAGTACATATTTCCCTCTTTCTTATTCCACAGCCCCCCGCACCCCCCAAACACAAACTAGTTTTCTTTATTTTTAATTCTTAAAGGGGTTAATTTTGTCCTCACCTCTCGAAAAGAGGGGGAGACTTGACTGTCACTAGCCTATTTTAGTGTGGGTAAAATGAAACATTTAGTAATGAAATGAAATCTGGCCCAATTGAAAAACTGCTTAACCACTCATTAAAGGCTGCCGCTCCCTGACTTCCTGCTGTTACGTTACTCTTGGATTAATGAATGTGCTGTACTATATGCTGGGCATACTGACGTCACTGTTTAAAATAGGTCACATCCTGTAACGAGGTAAGACAATGTTCACACTTGTAAACCATGCACAACAAACTCAGACTTGTCCTAGACCAGATTGGTTAGAAATGAGTGAAGGAGGACAGATACCGAGATCATTATTCCTTCTTCATCGCCACTGAGCACTAGCAGGTTATTGACTTGTGAAAATAAAGGCTCGGGCTTGCCAGGTTTTCTCTTTCCTTTCCTTTTCTTGATATACCAGACACCCCACTGTTATGTAGATTGCATCAATGTTTTAAATTATTAGGTAACTAGTAAAAGACTTTATGAACACTAAACAGTCTGCATTTTGTACATGGACTGTCAGTTGGTGACCTCTGGAAACCCCGTCAATTTGAAAGATAAATTTAGTGTTAGATTGAAAACACTGTGCATAGTATTCTTAATTTTGTGGTCAATGGTGAGTCGTGCATTTCCTTTGGGGAAAAGTTTGAGTCCCATGGTCTAAGCGAAAGGCTGAAAGGCAATTTGGGCTGATCATTCAGCCAAAGGCATGCTGGAAAATGGGAGGTTGGGAGTCAGTTCCTAATATTGTCTAGTGAAACCTTCAGTGTGAGTCTGGACTGCGTCCACTATTTCAAAGCTTTATATGTATAAAATAAAATGTTTGGTATAAATCTGTTTCTGCCACATGAACTGTATTCTTTTTGTTCCCCTTCAGAATGTAAAGCAACCAAATATGTACAAGAAATCTTTTTTATGTTCAAAACTCTTGAACCACCTTCAATTTTAATTTCTCTAGATTAAATAATTCAGACTACTTTAATATTTCCATAAATCCTATTTTACACACAAATTATTTTTGTATTTTTTCCTAGACATATCTAGTATTATTAACAAGCATACTTAATAACAGAATTACATAGCTGTTTTATTATATTTTACATGTTGTGTATATTATCTAAATTATGTATAATTTTTGACCGTGGTTTTATTACAGATCAGGATTCGTTTTAGCTTTCTGTCAAGCTCTACAGCTGTTTTATGTGTTTTGTTTCTGCTGCTAGAGATTGCAGTATCATTGTCTTTTTTCTTCCATAAATGTGTAATATTATCTCTGGCCTTTAGTTCTCAGGATATGTCCATGATAGAACCTTTTGTTTTGAATTCCAATTATGTCCATTCCCGAGTTAACCACACCAGCTCTTATCCCCGGTGTGATGTCACCTTTGAAATTAAGTATCATGTGTCCCTTCTTTATTGAAGGCAGTTAGCTGGAGTGTTTAAGAAATACTGGCCTCATCCTTGGGGAGCACTGCAGTAGGCTTCCTTGACATTGAATCATTGGTAACTGTTCTTTCATAGGCCCAATTTGGCCATCTGATTTATGTGCTATGTATCTCAACAACTGAGGGGGACTAACACACTGGAGAAAAAGTGCATGTATTTTAATGTCTGGGTCACGCAAACTGAAGACATCTTTAGCTGCCAAATTGAAATTATTTGTAATTTAGGACTTTTTTCATGGAACCAAGTACAAGTATTTTAGTTACACTTGTGGTTTTAGAAAGTATTTCCTGCTCATTTGGATTTTTCAATGCAAAATGTAACCCTGTAGCATACTATGTGGGTTTGTGACACTCCCGTGGGGACCTTGGGCTCATAAACCAGCGAATGGATTATATAATGCTGCATAAATGCTATATTTTTCATCTGACAGACATAATCTTGATCCTATATTTTTATGTTACCTAACTGCTTCAGAATACCACTTTTGAAGCAAGCCATCAAAATGGAAATTGCTTCTAAAACATGTAGCAATAAATATTGGTCAAGGCTCTGTGTAATTCAGAGTGGCGCAATACTTGAACACTAGTCAATTGAAATTCTCCATTGTTTTTAATAAAGGTTCATCGTTTCCATTTTATGGCATTATTTGATACCTCTCTATATTGGTTAACCATACATTTCCTTTTATCTTAGTTAAAATGAAATTTTCTGATTTGTCTAAGGCATGTCTGAGAGTGACTCAAGCATAAAAACCAGGCATAGAGTGGAAGAAAATCCAAAATAAGAGAATTTATATGGTATGGAAATTTAAACTTTTTGTGAGACCAAGACAGATATGTAGGACCCATGAAATGAGTCCTAGAGGGATGTGTGACTTCCAAGACTGAGCTTTGTCTCTGACATGCTCATTGAGAGACTTGATGCCAGAGCTATGCTTGCTTTCCAATATCTCATAATCCCACTGTTGGATTCATCATTTGATAGGCTGCTTGCTTTCTCTGCTTCTCTCCCCACAATTAGTTGTTAGACCCTGCTTTCCCTTTCTAAAAACATGAACCGAAATCCCCTAACATTTGCTGTGCTACTCTGTACTACTCTGTTAAATGAAAGAGGACCCTAAAGTTGTCAGCTCTGGTTTGAGGTTCCCTTTCCTCCCACTTTTTATTATCCTGGCTGGTAGTCAGGTGAACTACCTTCACCGTGTCTACCTCTTTGTTACAATAGCCTTCTGGAGCCTACAACATTCACCACGCTAAGTCAGAATTTCTGTTAACTTCTAAGGCCACAATAATAGTATTTTTCTTCCATTCTAAGCAGGATTTTTTTTACCTTCCCATAGACATAATATACACACATTCTCCAGTTTTACCTTTGTTCTTATGTTCCAAAGCCTCTTTATTCTCTACAACCAATAACGAGGGTCATCTTATATAAAACTGTTTTAGGCTGTGATCTCCTTTAGTGCTAATCTTTTTTTTTAATTGGCAACATTCAATTTAGTTATAAATTAGCCTAGGTGTTATTTTTGTTTGCTCTTTTACAACTGGAATGCCAGACTTAAGACGATGTCCTCCATTGCAAGGCTCACCTATGGTAAGCACACAGGAGGTACCATTGGATACACATTCCATTGGCGATTGATCTCCTGGCTCTTTCACATAAAGTTTCTCGTCTAAGCAGGCATGGGCATAAAGACTTTGGTTTTAGAATGTTTTGCTTCAATGAGAGTGAACGTCGTATAAATATCTTCTCTGTAAAGTGGAGTCCTATGCCCAAATATATTATGACAAATTCCATCCTTGGATACTAGTAAATAGGATAAATCTAATCCTTAGGGATTTATCTTATAAAATATAATTGGAACGTTATGGAATTTTCACCAAGGGGGTTAGTACCTGACGGTCAAAGGCATTTGTGCCCTTACTCCTGACTTACTAATCTGAAATGATGTCTTCTTGTGGTCTTTCAGTTAGGCATGGTGGTCCTCCTGACTGAATCTTTGTAAGGATGCCTGAGCCTTGGTTTAACTCTGCATATTATTATTCATTTTTTATTTCTACCTTGAAAACAAGGCTACTACTAAGACTATGAAAAACTAGTATTAGAATAAAGAATTAATATACTGCTAAGTTTTAAGTTTGCATCGTTAGTCACAATGCAAAATATTTTGTTCCCTAGACAGACAGACACTTAATCAAATGATAAGTGGGCAAACATGTAAACTAATTGCTGGTGTGACTAGATTCTCTCTTCTTGACTCTGTTTCTCCAAGAGCAGTTCTTTGATGTGAAGTCAGTTGACCACTCTCAGTTTCCTCATTTTGGAGTGAAGTCTAGCACTCTGAAAAGGGAAAGATAAATTATCCTTTGGGGAGCAATGCAGTTTGCTAAGCGGTGTCTGAGGCTGGGGGGTCAGGTGACCTGCCTGTGTTCAAACTGTAAAAGGCAAGTGTCAATTGACAGTGTGTTCTCTCTAAACCAGCACTCACAGACTAGTGGTTTAGCTTGCTGCTGCCATCCCTCCATAGCATGCTGGAGTAGGGTTTCTGTTTGTCTCACTAGCTAAGCCTGACACTGGTTTAAAATATGTAACTACTACCCCTTCAATATGATGGTTAAAAAATCTAGGGTGGGCTTGGAGGACAAGGGTGAAGGGAACCCCTCACATGGTTTGACTCTTCTGAATAACATTCTGTTTCTTTTCTTTTCTAAACTTTGCAGATTCCTCTGAGAATCATAACTTAGACCTTATCATTTTGGTTTATTATTATCATTTTGCTAAGAGCCTTATTCTTAACCCAAAGAGATCTCGCTGGCAGCATCTAAATGTGTGTGTGCAGGCATGTGTGTGTACACAATCTCCCACACACATCATGAGATGAAATGTGCAATGATTAAGTAATGACTGATTTTAAAGTACAACAAATTAATTCTCCAAACCTTATTCAACAAATACAAATACGTATTCTACTTTCCAAGCACATTTGTTCCTCTTGCTTAGAACGTACTTTCCTCCTATGTCCCTCTCTTCTGATTATCTTTAATGTTGGCAACACTGTCCCTTAAGAATATATATATGATTTGGGAAAATAGCTAAATGTCACTTGGAGCCAAGCCTAGGAAATGAGGTATGATGAGAATTGATCAATTGAAATTGATATTTGGCCTCAAAAGAGTTATAACTATAAAACAAACCTGGGTTGTTGGTTTTTCTTTTTTGCATGGTTCATAACTAGAACTTTATGTGTACTGTTACAGTATATGTAAGACAGTCTCACCCACATTTCCCACTGCTTTACAGTTCCAACCTCTGCTTTGCATAGCAATGAAACTTCAGGTATGTTGTTGTATTGCTCATCAAAGTACCACTTTTAGAAGATTGTACTTGAAGGGTATCTTAATGGCACTAGAAAGACTGCTCTGCCATGCCACAGAATAGCATTCCCTGCGTTAAGTGTACATTTAATCAACATTATGGCAATTACCGCTCTTCTAGAAGTCCTTCACCCTCTGTTTTGTGGAAGGAACTTTGTCTGGGATGAAACTGTCATGAGTATAGGTCATTTGAAATTCATCCTCCTTTTTATCTATGTCAGGATAAGTTAGGATGGGGAGGATGGTTACTTATCTTTTTCTAATTGAAGGAATTACAGTTGAAATCTATCTGGAATTTTACATATAACTTGTTAGAATTTCCATCCCTTAAAAATGTTCTGACACCATTTCTGCCATTGCCTTTATACTGTTTTAATCATCTCCTTGGACTTAATGATTGAAAAGTTGAGGGTTAAGGCCAAATTGAAGAAGCACAACTTGACTCGCTCAGGTAGTTTAGTGCCCTTGATAGATATGGCATGTGATTTTTGGTTTAAAATAAAGCTGCTTTGAAAAAAAATAAATAAATAAAATAAAGCTGCTTTGAAAGGAATATTGTTGTCTTCATATATATCCATGATGATGTTCACTTGCTAGTTTATGCCTGCATCTTTGATGCCGTTTTATACACCCATTGTTCAGAGAGTCCAGTTCTCTTTCAGTCATCACAGTGAAAACCGGGACTGTCCAGGAGCATACACTAGTTTTCCATCAAGTACCACTGTATTCCATATCTCAGGGAAACCCTTTGAAGAGCTCAGATATACAAACTAAAGTATTCTTGCACTTACTTCGGATAATGATACTGTTAGGTTACTAGTATTGACCTGGGAGGAAAGTTGGCTCAACCCTCCAGGTGATGTTATGATGTGAAATCTAATATAACCTCAATCTAAAAATCACTGGTCCTCACCAAGGGAGGAAGTAATTCCTCTGGACTGAACAAGGCTCATGTCACTTTAGTCCTGGAGTCCCTGTGCCACACATTAATTTTATCCAGAGGAATTTTCTAAGATGGTAATGATCTGAAAGACTTTTGCTAGTTTAGATTATTAAAGAAACTATGTAATTTTGGCTTGACAAAAGGAAAAAAAGACTTCAGGGAGGATATGGTGATATTTGTTTCCTAATTGAAGAGCTGTTCACCATATAGGATGGTAGATGGGTTTTGTATGCATCACATGAGGGTAACACAGGAGTACACATGAATTTGGAAAATAGTATTTCTGATTCTGAACTCAAAGTCTAAAAAATTAGATTGAAATAGAACATAGAAATGAGAGAGTACATTCCCATACCTAGTTAAGTACATGAACGTGTGGTATGTGGTTTGGGGATAGGTATGTGGGTCATTTATGGACCCAACTTTCAAGAAGCTTATAGTTCAGTAATGAAAATAAGCATTTTCATAGTTCTAATAAAAGTAGTAAATAACATTTTTATAGACTGTACTGATAAAGCCCCGTGGGACATAGAGCCTACATTGAGGGCATGCACCTGATAACTAGAATGTTTGCTTAGAAGAAACTATAGAGAAAAGGCAAAGAAACACATAAGTTTTAATAAGTTAAATTCTACCACTGGGACTGGGGCATGTGACCAACCTCTGGGCCTACCTTTTTTCATCTAGAAAAAGAAAATTATAGTACCTGTCATGATTCAATAATAGAAGTGTTGTTAAGATCCATTTGGACAATGTTTGTAAAAGGGTTTAAAAACTCAAAAAGTCTATGCAAATAATAAAGATTGTTGTGACTTAAATTTTTATTTACCTTGCCCTTTACTATGTTTAGGCAAAGTAAAGGCTGAACTTCTTTTGACTTTAACTAATAACGTTACGGAGGCTAAGTAGTATTTCAAGATAAGAATGCCTGAATAAGAAGTTGTTTGTAGTCTCTGAACTGTGTGTGTCAAGAAAAGATATTTTTTTTCATAAGCATCATTATGATCTTGTAATAACCATCAGTTGTAAAGGAAAACTCTTAAAGTGATAGTCTTTACACACATGTTTAAACACAGACACACATGCACAAATTTCATTAGTAGAGATTTTTAAAATAATTTATTTTCAAACATTGGAAGAAAACAGAGACTATCATAGAGATACTATTAAAAATGCTATTACATATAACTCTGTAGTTACATGGTTATTATTTAATATCAGGCAAAGGTGTTGAAAAACAATCAACTTTGATAAAAAATATCAGCTGGATCATAAAAACAGCAGAGGTAGCTCATTAAAGTATAATCTTCAGGCCTGCCTTAACTTCCTGTCCTTCTAATTCAGTGGTTCTCAACCTTGGCTGAATAGTAGAATTACCTGGGGAGTTTTACATACCCATGTTCAGGCTGTACTCCTCACCATTTAATTCAGAACCTCAGGGGGTGAGAACAAGTTATCAGTGTTTTTAAAGCTCCCCTGGCGATCGGAATGTACACTAGTTTGAGATGCACTTCCCCATGTCTATCTGCAGTACCTTATTGGATTTACAAGTAGAGTGCTATTTTTGACTCCTTCTTTGTCTCCTTCCTCCCTTTTTAATCTTACCAAGTTCTGCAGATTCTCCCTTAGCTGCATTGGTTTGACCCTTACTGTCCCCAGTAATGCTAGCCTAGCCGAGGCCTTTATAGCTTAATACCTTGTTTTCTTCTTCCTGTCCCTTCTAAACGGCATTACCAGACACATTCAAAGAACAGTCTTTCAAACAATTTTGTCATTTCACTTAAGAACTTACACTACTTTGGCATCCTGGAATCCAGGGTCCTTTTTAATCAAACTATTTAAAAAACGGACCCTCTGGTTGCTTATATTTTCTTTTGCAACATTTTACAATTTGTAGGGAATTGGATCTCAGGAGATGAGTTGTTTGAAAGTGATTTCCCATGTAAGACTGGGGTTCTATGAAGGAGCCTTGGAGCAGGCACTAGGGTGGAGGAAGGATAGGAGGATGCAGAACACGAGGCATAGCGGGGCTCTCTTTTTCTCCATCCCCTTCTTCTTTCTTAAGCCAGAGCAGGAAGGTCCATGCATTCTGGTTCCTTGATATATTTTGGTTGTGCTTAATTAAGGTCTTATTAGAACTGTAAACAATTTCACTGCTAAAAGGAAAAAACAACAACAAAACTGGTAACTAATCCTCTCATTTCACGAGGCAGGAAACTAAGGCTCAGGATGAGGTTAAGGGACTCATCCAAAGTCATATAGCTGAAAGTTGCCTCTTGTCCCTGCTAGTGTGATCTCTTTGCGCTCTCTGAAAAATAAGAAATGTCATGCTAGCTCTTGACACAGGGCCTTAAACGAATAGGTGTTCGGCAAATATTTGTTGAATGAACACTTGAATGAATGCTATTTTGTACTTTCCTGTTTCTGTTCACATTGCTACCTTTTCTTTTTAAAAAAATTCTCCTTTCACCTATAAAAGCAATCCTTCAAGGTACATCTCATCCTACTTGTACCTCAAAGTCTTTCCCTATCCCCCTGACTGTAAAGGCAATTTATTGGATCATATTTCAGCCCTTTCTTATACTCTTTTGTTCTTTAATTATTTTCTGCATGTGTCTCTTCTCCATAACAAGATTGTATGTATGTGCCTTGAAGGACAGGATCCTTGCCACATATACCGTTCATATCTCTTTTAGCATAGACAGAACTTAATACATACTTGTTGAGTTGGGTTGCTGGAATACCCTGAAGCTACAACCTAGTTTCTGTGCTCCTGCTAATATTAATTAAAGCACAGTAGAAGGGAATACCTGAAAATACGGAGTTTGAAATTTTGCTAAGTATAAGAAATGCCCTTTTGTTAATGAATTATACAAATGGACTTTTCATACCCACAAAATGCCTCTCCCATTAAAATAAACTCACATTCTTTTCATTTTGACTTCTTCTTTTTTTAAAAGCAAAGATTGCAACAGGAAAAGAAAGTAGATTAAATAATTTCTTGTTTGCCAGAATTTTTTCTTAGGTCTCTGAGTACTCGCAGTCTCGGTCACTTAGCATACTCGCCCCTAAAAGATCGGCCAAACTGCAGCTTCATGGGAAAAACACTTGGGAAATGGCCAATCCAGTGTGAGCCAACTCACAGTTGCCTTCCTCGTTCAAAGCCACATTTCCTGGCTGAATCGGCTGGAATTTCTTTTGAAGAAAAGAGTGTTCCTGGATTGGTTTCAGGCCCTTTTCTTCACAACAGTCATTCTAGCACTCTCCACAGAGTTGTTCATAAACCAGTAGGAAAAGCGATTCTATCGTTTTCCCTGGAAAAGTATTCAAATGCATGTTGTGTCCCTTAGAAACTTACTCTTCGATTACCTTCCCTCTAAATGTCCCTCTTTTTCCTTAGAAAATCATTCCAGGCTACACATTAAGGCTCCACGACAAGCAGTTCAAGCATTTAGAATTGTTGGTATCATTTGCTTTAATCAAGTAGTATTTTCATGCATTCACTGACATCCATGTACTAGTTCATTCAACAACTATTTATTGATCCCTCAGAGAAGCAAGAAAATACTTCAGAAAATGGACTTAGAGTTAGAGGCAAGTTACTTAACGTCTTCAGATCTCAATTTCATAATCTGTAAAGTGATCATAATAACAGCACTATTGCTTAAGACCATTGTGAAGAGTATATAATTCTTACAAATACTTTAGCACGGTGCCTGGCATGTGGTATGTACTCAAATATTGAATTACTCTTATGGCCTGTTCTGTGTTAGATAGCCTGCTAGGAAGCTCAAAGTCCAGCGGGGGAGACATCTAGGTAGATGTAGTTTTACTATACAACATAACAAGTACCATGATAGAGTTTATATAAGGGACTATGGGAGGCTAAAGAGGGTGGTGAATCTAACCATGGAGAGGGGGAGGTTAAAACCACAGAAATGTGAATTTTGAAGAACCTGTAGGGAGTGGCTAAGTGATAAGGTGTAAGGTGAAATAAGGGTGAGCAGCATGTGCAAAGGCATGGAAGCAGGAAAAAAATGCCATAGTATAGGAAGAACAAGTCAGTGTACACACTTGTATTGTGAGGGAGCAATGGGAGATGACATCTGGCCTGTGGTAGAGTTTGCCTGCTCCCTTGATTTTTCTCTCAGAACTTGCTACCATTTAAGAGCATTGGAACCAGCCCAGAAGGGTAGTCCAGAGGTATTTGGCTGCAGCGAGGAAGTGAGTGAGGCCTTGTGGTGTGTGGCACCATTACCATCAGAAGAAATGTAGAGAGCAGGAACCTCAAGAGCGGTTGGACTTTGTAAAAAATGGTCTGGAAAGACTGGGTAGAGGGACGAAAGGAGTTAGATGGTATGTGGAAGGAGACTCTTATACTTAATTTTGGAGATAAACTACATATTTTAATAGTTACACTCACCATTGCCTTATTTTTTATGCCCACAGAGATCTGCTGGGTCTCAAAGATTGGGCCCTTAAAGAATATGTTCGTGGAACTTGAAGAACAGATCCCTTTTGGGTAAACTTGCTTTCGATGAAATGCAGAAGCCATGCAGTGTAGTGTTGTTCCTCCATTTATACCTTAGACGTAGGACATCTAGGATCTAGGATGGACTCTTCTACTGGCTAACTTTGTGACCTTCCAGGAATATCGGGCCTCAGATCTCTCGTGTCAAATGAAGGGCATGTAACAGATAATGTGGAAGTTGAATCCAGTTCTTAAGTTCTATAACTCAAAGTTGCTAAAACATAAGTTGCTAAAAACAAAACAAAACAATGGCATGTTGAAACTTTCAGTGAATGTAGAAATTGAGACAGATTATACAGGTCAAATATCATCCTTTGTTAGGGACAAGGTTTGAGAAACTGAAGCAAAGAGGCATTTTAAGAGGGGTGGGGAAATAACCTTAAACTATGTGCAATGAAAGCAAGGAACCAAGGAAAATTGACTCTTTAAACCTCCGCATAGGTACATTCAATAACATGGAAATGTTGGTTTAAAAAGACAAAACTAAACTATTATAAAAAGAGGGTGCAAAGTGAAACCACTTTGAGGAAGGGAGTAGGTTAGACTTCAGCTGGTACATTTCAAAAAGTAGAGACCACAAGTTAGCTCAAATATTATGTAGTTTAAGGTTCTTTGTTGGCTTCCACTCTTTATCTAGGAGCCAATAACTGCCTTGGTATATAATACAGGGATTGCAGGATGGGTGATACTGTCTGTAAAAATTTGAAAGCTATTTGTCCCTCCTTCCATTAAAATATGCTCTTCTATATACGGTATAACATACTGTATTTATAAATATTTTGGTTGTAATTTTTTGTAGTATAACCTATGGAATTTCAATTTATGAATATCCTCTAATTGGGATAGGTGTGCATATCTTGGATAATTCAAGCTAAGCCCTCTCTAAAGGGTGACCTCAAGTATTGATCAAATACATTTCAAGATAATATATGAATTTGATTATATAAATAAGATTGGATGTTTATTTTTTAAAAACAAGTCTAAACTTTGAGCTATTTGTCTTCAAAATGTGAACTGAAATAATTTTCAAATTTCATAATAACTCACACAAAGTAACATTTATTGCTTTAAAATATTATTGGTGCACATTTTATTTTTACTTTAGATGTGTATATGGCTGAGAGGGATGGCACTGGTTAGTATAAAGCTGTGTTTCTCAGACTGGGGTGCACAGCCTCTAGTCCAACATGTATATTCTTGAGATCCATGAGAATTCTTAATTATATAGTTTCATTTTAATGATAAAACAAAAAATGTTTGCCCTAACTGGTTTGGCTCAGTGGATAGAGCTTTGGCCTGCAGACTCAAGGGTCCCAGGTTCGATTCCGGTCAAGGGCATGTACCTTGGTTGCGGGCACATCCCCAGTAGGGGGCGTGCAGGAGGCAGCTGATCAATGTTTCTCTCTCATCGATGTTTCTGACTCTCTATCCCTCTCCCTTCCTCTCTGTAAAAAATCAATAAAATATATTTAAAAAATGTTTTATAGGAATATACATAAATTTTTTGATAGTGAAAATTTTCAATTAAAATAAATTTTTTAAAGAAGAAACTTTTAATTTTGTAAGTCAATGTTTCCCCAAAGGGCATTGGGTCTGTAACCCCTGATAGTTTCAAAATAATTTTCTTTTGAAAATGAGTTTGTTACTCAAGTTTAGAAACCTTACATAATGAATTTAAACAAACAAACAAGAAAAGACAAATGCATATGCATTCTCTCCAGCATGGTTTATCTACAGATTCAGACTTATGTCTTCTATTATCTTGCATGGAGATTTGATTTCAATCTGGCATAAATTTCTGGTATTCATTTCTGTACATTTGAGACAAATATTGAAGCCACTGTGATCTTGTGGACCATGGCCCTTGATACCTTTTCATTTTACACATAACGCTCCACTCCATTCAACTCCCCCTGGGTATACGCTTTTCAGGACAAGACTCTGCTGCCACTGAGGCATTTTGGCAAAAAGAAACTTGAGTGAATATTTTAAAATATATTTTATATATAAGAGTTCTGAGCCTGTGAAAGTGAAGGCAGAACTTAGGTGTCCTTTTGAATCAAGACTCAAATAAACAAACATGGAGATGTTTTTTAATACAGTAAAAAACAAGATGAAAAAATATGTCAATTTTCTTTGAAAGCTGAGGTGGAACTTTAAAATGTCATATGGTGTGTTGGATTACAAAGTGCTCTGCGTCATTTAAAATATTGGTCGACAGTATTGCTTTGGTGATTTGTATTCATACCCCCTTCAGAAAATAAGGGATGGAACTATTCTTTTAAGTAGATAATTGGTTCTGCAAGACCATAATATTAAACAACTATTCAATGAAACTTAGAAATTTTAACAGGATTCATGAGGAAAAGGGCAGGGTCCTTGAAGGAGACATGAGTTATACTGTAAAGTAAAGTTACATTTTGCGGTTATAATTGTGAATAGTTTAATCTCTTTAGGCAAATTTTCCAACATCATTGAATATTCTCACCTTAAACATTTTATACTCATGTTTGTACTTGCTATTTGATACTGACCCTAAAAGCATTAATTTGTACATATATATAAGAACACTTAAATATGAATATCACCTACGCATCTTGCCTCCTACCACATACAAATGGCAGTCTTTCCATGCAATTGAGAAGAACAGGCTGACATTGGAGAGTATAAAAATAAACATTCAAGCATAGATCTTAGAAAGCAGAAAGAGTGATGCTGGAAACAGGTGCTGGTCATGCAAATATGCAACTATCTGGATCAAGGAGCTTTAAGTCTGGGTCAGTGGTTCTCAAGCTTTGGTGTTATCAGACGTGCTCAGAAGCTGGTTAAAATCCAGATTGCTGGGTCCCACCTAGAATTTCTGACTTAGTAGATCTTGGGTAAGGCTCTATAGAAGTTGCATTTCTAACAAGTTCCCCTGTGATGCTGTTGTTTCTGGTCCAGGGGCTACACTTTGAGAATCCCTGGTCTACTATAAGAATTTTTGGATTTATAGGTAGTTAGGTTCTCATGTTTGATGTCCTACTCTTCCTACTATTTGAATACTGTGGCTCAAATCTAACAAACAAATATATTCTCTCAGTTTAGTCAGAGCAGTTGAAAGCAAGGTACACTGAAGAATTGAGAACAGGAAATTAGGGTTTACCCAGGCCCTATTATATGAATTTCTATTACTGTTACCCTGTTTTTTTTGGGCCAATAAGAGAGACTATATTAACTGAAATATAGCATGAAAAAGAATGCATTGCCTTGATTTTATATAATTTTCTAAGAATGAATCTAAGAACATGTGTAAATAAAGACTTTAAGTTGAAAATGTATTCTAGGTATCCTTAAGGGTCATGTTTGAAAGCTACTATCGATCCATGAGGGGTAGTGGATTTCAACCAAAGATTCAAGTTACTCATCTTTCTTCAGTAGCTAACTGTACAATCTCAGAAAGCCATTTAAATACTCAGTGCCTCAAGTTCTTTTATCTATCCACATATATAAAGACCATAGTCTTCTTAAGTTTTGTCATGAATGTTGTATAGAACAACCATACATGTGGCCATCACTATGGAAAAAGAAGGCACTTAAGAAATCTAAAGAACTGCATTATAATTTTCTGAGACTTAGTATCCTATAGAATTCATTGGCCCCACCAAGGCTTGTCCATATTAAAATATTAAATGTTCTTCAACTTTAGTGTAGCCTTCAAAATATTTTTACTATACTCCCCAAATCATTTCAGTTTGCAAAATTAAACAATTACTCTAATTTTAAGTTAAAGTTGCCAGTTTCATTTCAGTTTCTCTTTAATCAAACAACAAACCTGTGTTTATTCACTTGCCAGGCAAGGATACGCGTAAAGAATTGCACTGCGTAATAATGAGGAAGAAAATCTGGTTTCCTAATACTGGAAAGAGCAGACCTGTGAACCAAAATTATTCTAGTTAATAACTGAAAACTAATATTTTGGATGGTAGATCTGTATATGACCCTTTAAAGTAGGGCCCGTGGTAGTGACCCACCACTTTGTTTTGATATCTCCCAGGCATATGCTGCTGTACCTGAAAAACTTTCCTTTTGTAAGAGTTTCTGGTTCCTTTCCCAAAGCTGATTAAGTCCCTATGAAATGAAGGTCCTGGACAGAAGCAGCCCTCTCTAGGGTCTATTGGTGTGTTCTAAAGTTGGGTGGGACCTGGGGTTGGCAGGGAACAGGTCCCTCGCTAGACATTCTCAACCTCTTCTTAAAACAGTTAGTAGTGCAGGACTGAAAACAGCTTTGGAACAGAATTCCTTTTATCCAGATTTCTCTCCATATAAGAACCCTGCAGGAATATCAGCAATAGCATTCCTTGAATGCTAGAAATAATGGAGAAGTCATGAAATAGGGCATTGCCACTGTAGTAAATCTCAGCATTAAGAAACTCAGTTTATTTGCGGGGGTGGGGGGCGATGAAAATAGTAATACCCTCCGCTGGTACAAAGTGTCCTTGTGAAAAGCTCCTCCTTCCCACATGCCTGCATGAGAGATTGAATTAGAGTTAGTAAAACTAAGTTCATCAATCATTGTAGGCCACTTACACGTGTGTGTGTGTGTGCGCACGAGTGCGTGCATGTGTGTGTGTGCACGCGCGCGCGTGTGTGTGTGCGCGCGCACGTGTGCGTGCATGTGTGTGCGTGTGCGTGTGTGTGCGTGTGTGTGTGTGTGTGTGTGTGTGGCAGATTTAAGGGAGGCATGAACTGAGGGGGAAGTGAGAAAAATCACTGTTCCAGTTTGGTGTATAATAGCTGCTTTCATCCATTTATTCCATCTAATATCAAATACCCCCTATGTGCTAAACAATAATAGTGGGGATGCTATTAATACTACTGGTATATAAATATATTAAATGATAGCTATGTAGCAGACACTATTTGAGTATCTGTAATACTTCATTTAATTATCCAACACTTTATAAGATGGGTACCATTATTTTCTCTATTTTAACAGGTGAAGAAACTAAGGAAACAACTTTTTCATGGTCACTATGAAATTGCTAGAGTTGAGAGCTTGCGCTCCACGCTTGGTCTATCTGACTCCAGACTCTAAGTTCTTAACTGCTGTGCTGTGCTGTACTGCCAGGACACCACACTGTGCAGGGCCAGGAAGATACATGAAGAATAAAACAAACACTGGTCCTGCCCCAGAGAGCATATAGTTTTAACCTGTCTGAGCTCTAGTTTTCTCGGCATGCTGGGATAAGCTATGGCACAGAGTGGCTTTGTCACAAGATTGTTCATAAATCCCAGGCAATTAAATGAAGGCTTTAATGAAACTACTACATGGAATTGGCAGATTAAATTTTGAACCTCTCCCTGGGAAATGCATAGTAATCTTGGAGAGTTCACTGAACTTGAGTTCGTGCCCTGAAATCTTGGGGTAAGGCACCATCTAGGATAAGATGAAGACAGAAAAATGAACTATGTTTATATTCTTGGCTTAAAAATTCTCCTTGTCCAGAGGAGAATCAGCTGTCAGATTCAACTTACTGCAGGAAACAGCAGAAATGAAGTCTGCTCCTATAGCCTTGTCTCCTCGGGGACTCAGTGTCTCACAACAAGTGCGTTTCCATTTGAAGTCCTTAAGTGAATCCCACATCCCAAGGTAGATGTGTATTTACACTTTGCAGATTCCGGTCCATGGCTCTGCGTTTAGGGAAATTAATTCTAGTAGTACCCACTTGCGTCTCCTTTAAGGGACTTCATTTTATTTTGAATAATCTTTCCCTATCATAAGCTGCTTCATTCTGTTCCTGTTCTCACACACATTTATATTTTCTAGCCAGGAATTCCAACCTGTTATGCACTGGATCTAAAAAGGCAGCGATGATGTAAAATGTAACTTCGTGGTCCCCTATTGTATTTCACTATATCTCCTTTTTCTTTGGTAAGCTATAGTGATGGTGATTTAAAGAAATTAAGGTAGAAAAAGTCCCATATCCAAGGAAATGTTCAAAGTAAGCGAGGATAAACCAGCTTATACAACAAGTTATGCAGCACTTTGCTTTTCACGTTGAATTTCCATGGGATCGTATGTGGATGCTTCTTCAATAAGTCAGTCTTTAAATATTTGTGAAGCACCTGTTGTGTCAGACGGTGTTCTAAATCCCTTTAGGAGCTTCCAGTCTAATTGGAGGAGACACAGCATATATACTTGAAAGTGTAACTAAGGCATAAAGCCTGTCTCATAGATTTTGAAGAGGGGCAGTTCATCCTATAAACATGTGCCCAAGCTTATTCTGTAGTGTCTTAACTTTCTGAAGGTTATCATAGAACCTTAAGATATGCAAAATTTCTATAATCAATCTTGGCAAGCAGATCAAGGATTTTCCTCTTTAACAAATCCAATTAAGTAGCATTAAAAAACACACACAACTTGCTGCATTAGAACCATTGAAATAACTTCAGTTATCTCATTGTCAAATAACTTTCATGCTACATTATGATTGAAGAGTGAAGAGAAAAAGGAGAGAGGGAGATAGCTCTGACCTGGGAACTAACACAATCGATCTTTCGAAACTTCAAAGTATAACAATTATCTCAGCAACCGGGATGATGAGGCATCCCTCTGTGAGCCATTTATGACACGTGTGTAATGCTTTGACATTAATTTAGAAACTAGCTTTTCTAGAGTCTTGCCATAGTGCCAGGATATTTCTGTCTCAATAATATATTGATTATATTGTAATGAGTCGGCCAATGACTCACAGAGTTAGGAAGAAATTATACTAAATTTATCTGAGAGAAGTGATGATGAAAACTTCAGAATTACTGTATGCCTGTTTCATAACCTTGTCGTGCTAACACTCACCTATTTTGTGGCTTGATCTCAGCTCGTGCTTTTTAATGTGAATCGGAAGCTGTGAGTAATTCTTGGATGTCCCACACTACTTATCACACTGAGTGATTCCTAAAATGCAGTAAAAGGTTTAGATAAGTGAAATTTTGATTCTTTGTTACCTTCCTGAAAAATGCTTGTGGAGTGCATGACCAGTTGGGCAGTTACCCTTCATTGGCTGATATGTTGACTCAGCATAGACAGGGGAGAGGTAGTTGTGGAAATGACTGTGAATCGACAAATCTGTTCTGAAATCATGAGGCAAACGATAGGCAGTTTGTCAGAAAGCATCACCTTGTCCAACTCTGAATGCAGAGTGTGCATACCTCCCATACTAAATGCTTATTTGGGGAATCTATGTTCATGGTCCTGCGTGTCTTTTCTTCATGTTTTGTCTGTGGTTGTCTGTAGCATGTAACACATCTGATAGCATTGCCTATGTCTTACATGGAGCCTCCCACATGCATGGTGTTTAGTGTGCTGTGAAGCTTGAGTCCCTTGTGTCTGCTTTTTTATGGGCAGTGTCCCATTCATAAACCCCCTACCTGTGCTATATGTGGAATGGGTTGCCAATTGCTGGGTGCAGAAAAATGGATGATGGCAATTAACAGAGTTTACATGCCACAACTTCAGCGCGATAGTGGGCACATTGCATCTCCAGGTGATCCCAAGCTGGTGCAATATCTTGTAAAATACTGTTTGCCAAGTCAGGCCAGCTGGATAGATAATGTGAATCCTCGTGTTATATACTACTTGCTGTTCCAAACTGATCTTGATGTTATGCTGGTTAAGTATTATTGATGAGCTAATCACGTTCCTAAAATAAACCAATAGCATTCTATATAATAAAAGGGTAATATGCAAATTGACCCTAACAGCAGAAAGACTGGGGATGACTGGTCACTATGACACACACTGACCACCAGGGGCAGATGCTCAATGCAGGAGCTGCCCCCAGGTGGTCAGTGCACTCCCACAGGGGGAGCTCTGCTCAGCCACAAGCCAGGCTGACGGCTGCCAGCACAGCGGTGATGGTGGGAGCCTCTCTTGCCTCCTCAGCAGTGCTAAGGATGTCCGACTGCAGCTTAGGCCTGCTCCCTGCTGGCAAGTGGACATCCCCCGAGAGCTCTCAGGCTGCCAGAGGGATGTCTGACTGTTAGCTTAGGCCTGATCCCCCGGGGAACAGGCCTAAGCCATCAGGTGGACATCCCCCGAGGGGTCCCAGACTGCGAGAGGGCACAGGCCAGGTTGAGGGACCACCCCCCCAAGTGCACAAATTTTTGTGCACCAGGCCTCTAGTTTGTTATAAAAAGACTCTCCATCAATGAATAGAACCACAAATGGCAGTCTTGTCATAAAGGCCAAAAGCCTTTTCTCTTGGCTAAATTTGTTTTACTAAATTGTGTATATATAATAGGTGACCTTTTGGTCTAATTTGAGAAAGGTATTAAGATGCTGAAAATGCTCTATTCATAAAAGATAAATATACATGGTGGTATCATGTCACTATGTGTCTACCAGTTACTCCAATTAAGTAGTTACTTTGTCCATTAAAACACTTATTATTTTTATAGGTATTGTTTTGCCTGCTTCTAAACAATCAAGATCCATTTTGAAAGCCATCTTATTGGGCCAATAAGATGTGTGCCATGGTATTAACACTGCATCATTTTAATATTTGACATAATGCTTTGTGGCAGCTAAAATTTAAAAGGGATCCCATTTATTTTAAGATAATTATAAATGTATTGTGGTGTGCCCAAGCAAATCACTCCCGTTTTTCTAAAGCCAAGCTTTTCTGTCCATCAGAATTACTTTTGTGCACATCTTTTTACTATGTAACAAAAGAATATAACCCTTATGATAGTCATTCCCGTTTTTACTTAGAAAATGCACAAAATATTTGTACATCTTTTGCTTCCTGTAATAGTACAGTGTTAATACTTCAATAAACATGAGTAAGTCATTAGTGGGAATTTATTCATTTCTATTAAACCATGCATGTCTGTGTTGTAAGAATAACCATTTTTAATCATAGAAGTCCTCAGTAATTAGCAGAGAATAAATAACTTTTTGTCACTAGAGAAGTAGAGGATAATACCTTGATGTACATTAGCTTTGGTTCTTTGGGAGTTTGCACAGCAAAGTATGACTTGTGGAAACTTTGTCATCTCTCTGGAAGAAAGCAAGAAGAATAACTCAAGATATAGAATTTGTAAAAAAAAATAGCCTTATTTCCTTCAGTTTTGTTATGATTGACAGCTTAATTGTAGACTGTGCCATTTCATTTTATCTTCAATATACACATTTTAAAATAAATTTTCTTTCTAACACATAAGTATATTGCAATAATTAAGTTATACAATATAGTGTATGAAATTAATGCATTGCCCTTATTTTTTTATTTTTAAGAGGTGAAGTGTATGTTTAGTTGTTATTAGGTATACAGATTTATAAGAGAATGTACCACAAATGTGAGAAAAATGGCAATCATATTTTGATGTTTTTTGACCATTTTTTCAGTTTTGAAAATATAAGTACAAGGAATGATTAAATTGATTAGTATAACAGGATAGCAGTCTTTCCTTCCCCTTAATTATGTGATAAGAGTTATAGTATGTATTGTTTTTCTGTTAACTGTGCTGCTAGGAAATTCTTCCTGAAATTGATTCTAAGTCTCATGGAAGTTTTACTCATTTCAAGCTTTGTTTCTTCATTACTGTGTAATATCTTTGCATGATTTCTTACGAAGAGCTGGGTTTCTACTTGAATAAGACTTCATTCCTGCCCGGCTGGCATGGCTCAGTGATTGAGCATTGACCTATGAACCAGGAGGTCACTGTTCGATTCCCAGTCAGGGCATATGCCCGGGTTGTGAGCTTGATTCCTCAGTGCAGGAGGCAGCCAATCAATGATGTTCTCTCATCATTGATGTTTCTATCTCTCTTTTCCTCTCCCGTCTTCTCTGAAATCAATAAAAAAAATTACTTTTTAAAAAGAAACTTCATTCCTGTATCTACTCTTAGAGTCTTCATCTAGCGAACCACTGTCCTTGGATGTTGGTAATTAAACATTTTATCTTACTCGATCTTTCAGCGAAGTTCAGCAAAGTTGACTACTGCCTCCTTTATATACTTTCTTCTCATGGTTGACTATGATCTGCTAGTTTACCTCCTGGCTTAGTAGTATATTCTTCTCATTCTCCTTAATTGATTTTTCTGTTTGAACTGTAATCATTAGAGTGTCTCCCAGGGCTGGCCCTTTTTAATCTCCACACTTGACTAAGTGATGTCATCCAGCCCCACAGTGTTTTTAAATAACATTTTGTGGGGAGCTGATAGCTCTCAAGTCTTTTTCTCTGGTCACAATGCCCTCTAAAACACCTGATTCCGATATCTTACTGCCTACTTGACATTTCTACTTAGATGTCTAGTAGGCATCTACAAATTGAAGAGGCCAAATGGATAACTTTTAATTTTGTCCCTCAAACTTGCACCTCTCCTAGTCTTCCCCATCAGAGTATATCGCACTCCTAATTACTTGGCTGCTAAAATCCAAACTCTCTGAGCTATGCTTGATTACTCTCTTTCCTTCATTTCGAGCTGCTGCTTATCCGTCAGGACAATAGCTGTTCTTTTGGCAAAGCATGTGGGACAGTGCTTGTCATTCCCGGCTGTGGAGAAGCCTCTCCTGACCATGTGAACCAGTGTTAACAGCCGGTCCTTTTCCATGCTGTCATCCCAGTTTAATTCTCTTAATAGCTCTTATCTCTACCAGATTTTTCTCCCATTGGTTATTAATAGAATATTTTTATCTCTTTGAACTCTGTGAGACAATTAATAAAATAGCTGTTGAGTGAATGTTTGCTTGCTTGCTTGCTTGCTCATAATTTACAGTTGCAAACACATATTGAGGACTTTCCGTGGTCTAGGTTTTGTGCTAAAACACTGTGCCTTCAAGAGTTTCACAGTTTAGTGATGGAGGGAGCCATACACATAAACAATTACAGTGCAGTGTGAAGAATGCAACAGTGAAAGTGTGTCCAAAGTACAGAATCCGCTTAGAACAGGATGTGGTTAATTATAAAGGGAAGTGTACAGCTGGAGGGATCCCAGTGGAGGAATGATTTACTTGGTTTTTAAAAGATGAATGGGATTTTTCAAGTAAACAATGGAAAAGAATAGGGATTTCCAGACCGAGATACTAGCATATGCCAAGTCACAGTGGTATGCAGTGCCTGGGGAATATCTGTGAGCATGCGTTCTTGCTGAAGCATGCAGTGTGCAGGGAGAATGGAGGGGGTTGAGCTGGAAAGGCAGGCCATGGGCAAAGGGGCCTGGGTCTTTCTACTAGGAAGCTTAGGTTTCATCCTGTGGGTAAACTAATGAATTTTGACAGTTTTTAAACAGGTAAGAGATATGTTTACATTTTAATTTTGCAAGATTATTTTAATCCCATGTATAGAAGAGGGATGTAGAGGCAAGGAGACCAGTGAGGCAGGAAGAGGCAAGAAAACAGATGAAGGCCTCAATGATGCAAACATGTTGGGGATGAAGAAGAGAGCATAGGAATGAATTCAGAGATAAAGTCAGTTGTATTTGGTGGGAATGAAGGAAACAGGGTGATGTCATTGTTCTGTCTTTGGACATTAGGCCTGTGGGGTGATACTCACTAAGAACAGAGGGTACAGAAAGGAGAACAGGTTTATATGGGAATAGTATTCAATGGCTAAATATAATACATACTAGAGGCCCAGTGCACAAAAATTTGTGCACTGGGGGCGGGGGAGGGGGAGGTCCCTCAGCCCAGCCTGTGCCCTCTCGCAGTCTGGGACCCCTCGGGGGATGACCACCTGCTGGCTTAGGCCCGCTCCCCGGGGGATTGGGCCTAAGCTGGCAATCAGACATCCCTCTGGCAGCCCGGGAGCCCTCGAGGGATGTCCACTTGCCAGCGGGGACCAGGCCTAAGCTGCAGTCAGACATCCTTAGCGCTGCTGAGGAGGCAGGAGAGGCTCCCGCCACCACCACTGTACTGGCAGCCATCAGCCTGGCTTGTGGCTGAGCAGAGCTCCCCCACTTGTGGGAGTGCACTGACCACCAGGGGGCAGCTCCTGCATTGAGCGTTTGCCCCTTGGTGGTCAGTGTGTGTCATAGTGACCAGTCATTCCCAGTCTTTCTGCTGTTAGGGTCAATTTGCATATTACCCTTTTATTATATAGGATAGAGGCCTGGTGCATGTGTGGGGGCTGGCTGGTTTGCCCTGAAGGGTGTCCTGGATCAGGGTGGGGGTCCTGCTGAGGTGCCTGGCCAGCCTGGGTGAGGGGCTGATGGCTGTTTGCAGGCTGGTCACACTCACTTCAGGGTGGGGGTCCCCACTGGGGTGCCTGGCCAGCCTGGGTGAGGGGCTGATGGCTGTCTGCAGGCTTGTCAAGCCCCCTCCCCCCAGTCGGGACCCTCACCCCATGGAGGTTTGGCCAGCCTGGGTGAGGGGCTGATGGCTGTTTTCAGGCTGGCCACACCCCCTTTAGGGTGGGGGGTCCCCACTGGGGTGCCTGGACAGTCTGAGTTAGGGGCTGAGGGCCGTTTTCAGGCTGGCCAAGCCTCCCGGTGACAGAAGCACCCAGCCTCTCCTTTTTTTCTTTTTTATTCTGGGATTTATTTACCTTCTATAATTGAAACTTTGTTGCTTTCAGTGGAGCTCAGAGCCAGCCAGGAAGCTTGGCTTCCTCCATCACTGGGACAACCAAGCCTCCTGCTCACTCCAGCTCCATGGCTGCCAGCCGCCATCTTGGTTGGGTTAATTTGCATATAGTTGCTCTGATTGGCTGGTGAGCATGGCTTAAGGCATAGTGAAGGTACAGTCAATTTGCATGTTTGTCTTTTATTAGATTAGATTGTTCAGGTGAACAAACCAGGTTTGAACTTTCCAGGTCCACTTAGACACTGATTTCCCCCCCAAAAAACTATGTACAGTACAGTAAATGTATTTTTCCTTCCTTATGATTTTCTTAATAACATACTCTTTTCTCTAGCTAACTTTATTGTAAGAATATAGTATACAATACATATACATATAAAATATGTGTTACTCCAATGATTTATATTATCAGTAATGCTTTCTTTCGGTTTACAGTAGTTATTAGTTAATTTCTTGTAGAGTCAAAAGTTATATGTAATAGTATGCTAAGCGGACTAAGCCAGTCAGAGAGAGATAAGTATCAAATGATCTCACTCATATGTGGGATCTAATAAACAAACTAATGAACAGAGTAGATCCAGAGACATAGAAGCATGGAACAAACTGTGGAATCTCAGAGGGAAAGTGGGTGTGGGTGGGTGGGTAGGAAGATAATCAGCCAAATAACAAGCATGTATATATTCATAACCCATGGACACTGACAATAGGGTGGTGAGGGTCTGGGGTAGGGGGTGGGGGAAGGCTATAAGGACTCAATGTGAAAAAAGGGGGTGGGGGAAGGCTATAAGGACTTACAATGTGAACATATGTAATACTTTCAACAATGAAGATTTTTTAAGTTATATTTAGATTTTGACTTTGAAGGGAATCAATTCCCCAACCCCTCCCCCCCCCACTTTGTTCAAGGGTTGCTTTTACACACACGCACACACACATTTCAGGGATGGCCAAAAGTAGATTTACAGTTGTTTATATGGAGAATAATACCATAATTAATAAATAATAATACAAGAATAAACTGTGATTTCCATACTCATGACTATAAACTCTGTGAATTCCCTAAAGAATGAGAGATAGATAGATAGATAGATGATAGCTAGCTAGCTAGCTAGCTAGATAGATAGATGGAATGTATATCTATGTTCTTGGGACTCTCTCTTTTTAAAATACATTTAGATTTAGATTTCTCAAGTTGGGGAATTTATAGGAAATCTACTGCAGTATAAAAAATATCAGAAAATGTGTTCCAATCCCAAAGTCTAGTTCCTAATTTACTACTAACTAACTGTGATTACGGCGTTTCTCTGTCTTTGTCTTCTCATTTCTATCATCCTAATACCAGTATGATCCTATTTCCAGGGAAAGTTACCTTGATACTTTTAACTTTTCTTACTGGATCATATATTCCAAGTCTAAAGTCATTATTCATGCATTGAAAGAATAGTGGAATTCTAGGTCTTGGAAGGAGATCATTTAAACCAGTTTCCTGCCTTCCTCACCCTCAGCGTCAGTTGAGAAAATAGAGGCCCACAAAGTTTGGCTTGTTGACGGTCCTGTCAGACGTTTATGTTGAAATAAGCGCTGGGACCTAGAGCCCCTAACACCTAGGGCACTATCTTCACCTGTCTCTCACAGGGTGAGCCACACTATCCCCACTTCTCACTCTCCTGTGGTCCTAAAACCCATGTGACCTTGGGCAGGTTTGGGAATCAGCCTCTACTTGTTTTTTTTTTTGTCTTCTCCGCGCATAACTCTGTCGGAAATAATGTATGCTGAGGATGGGGGGGAGAGATGGCCATTGCCCGCTATCTCTGGCCCCTTGGGGAATTCAGCATGAAGTAGTGGAGTTCTTGGTGCCACCTCTAGTGACTTAGGGTTTGCTTAAGAAAGACCGGGCTCCTTATTCCTCCCTTCGTTCATATTCTTTACTCTAAACTCCAGTTTCAAAACCAGACCCAGATATAGTGATGTGTGATTATAAAGGAAGAGGATCAACTTCAGTTCTGACATGTATTTGCACCTCCTGGGGTTTTAAACAAACAAAACGAGTGTTCATTGCTGATTCATGTTTTGCTTTTGGTCCCTAGATCTTTTTCTGCTGCAGTCACATGACATGCACCATGGTGGCTTTCATCATATAATGAATTCTGGGTCCCCCTAAATCCTAAAGCACTTTGTAAAAATAAAACCATAGGTCTCATTTTTCTGATGAAGAGAGCAAGGCATAGAAAGATTTTACAAAGTGATACAACAAATAAAGGAGGAAAGAGAATCCAGGATCATTTTTTTTTCACTCTCCATTAAATGATACTCTCTCTTATGCTTTTCTGTTGTCAGAAGCCCTCTCTACATTCTGTATTGTTGGGTCATCATCTCCTATAGTTTGCACAATACGGTGTATTATGGATGGCTCACAAAGCAGCAGAGATGAATTCTTTATAATGGATTTATTCTTTTCCATTTTTTGTCATCTTTGGGCTTAATAGAAATAGTTCAGCATGTTATATTGTGTGATCTCTTCCTAAATAGATAAAAGATTTCTGTGTTTTGAAGGAAACATTTATGTTGGTTAATTTGCTGAATTGCCTGCAGGAACATTGGTCTGCAGGAGGAAAACAACTGTTTCCTGACAAGCCTCTCTTTAACTCTGTCAGAAACTCTTACTTTAGCAGTAAAATGAGGAGAAGTAATCCATCAACAATTACAGAATGGCATCTACTGGAATGTTTCCCATCCCTCTGACACACCTGAGACTGTGAGACACGAAGGTGTCTCTCCTTCGATGAAGAAAGGCTCTTCATTCCCTTCCCAGCTCCTAGGCCACAGCACTACAGTTGGAGTGAGCACGCAAATGTGAGCACAGACATTTTCTCCCTGGATATCAAGGTCCCGCCTGCTCTTTGCAGAGCCATGGGTCTAACTATAATAGAAAGAGAATGTGCGCTTTCCTGTAAGAAATTAAAGCCACTGTCCACCATGTGCAAAAGACTGTGAAATTGAAAGTGTGTCCCTGGAGTGGATAAAAATAATAATAAGTGGCAACTCAAAAACAGACTGCTGGCAAATAATCGATTATCTCCTGAATTACGATACAAAACTACAGTTCATTTTGCCAGCCTGTAGGGGAAAGAGTGCCCACACAGGAGGCCGTCAGCTTAGACTGGGAGTTATTTTCAATTACTTTCGGGGTCCCTCCATGTAAACATCAAGGGGCCGTCGAGCTCGTGTGACGCAGTGTTGGAGCTCACGTAAGTGATTTGCTGAACTCGCTATGAAATAGCAAACCCATTCAAAAAAGAAATCTATTGCCTGATTCATCTTGGTGGTGATAGTGTTGACTCACATAGCTTAATTTTTAAACCTGGGCTAACAGTTAAACTTTCCTAAAGATTAAAGACAGGTTGAGTAGAGTTTTGCTGGGGCAGCACTATTTTATGAACTCAAGTTGAATCTGTTTGGCCTCCAGATAGATTTAGAGCTGGTTTAAGAAGAGAAAAACAGGAAAAGCAATGATGTTTTACTACTGGCTGCTCATATAGATAAAATGAATGGAAATTTAGCTTGTTTTGGAAGGATACCTGTGATTAATAATAGGGGGGAAAGTGCTCATGGCTGGCTGGCTGAGGTTTTTATGTCAGAAAAAATTCTAAGTGAACCATAAAATGAATATGTGGGAATTTAATAAACAATAAACAATTTGGATAACTTTTCAGAAATGTAGGCCCATGGAAATATACAAAAGTATTCAGCATCTCTGTAACTGAAGAAAAGTATCGTAGATGAAGCAGTTTTGGAGCCCAGCTGAAGGAGAGACTAAAGGGAGGAAATATTACAGCAGAATGATCATCAGTTCTCATTGCCCTTGATTACTTTTTAAAATGGGGAGAAAACTTGCCATCTTCAGAATCATACCAGGCGTTAAGTCCCCTTAGCATAGAGTGCAGGAGATGAGTCCCTTTGGTTAATGAGGGTCATTCTCCTCCTCCAGGCAGTCAGTCCTGATTACACCCAGCCTGTCCCCTATCATCACGAATACACATGCACATGCAGGTCATTACACCCATTTACTGAGAAGGACATACATGCTAACTTTTTACAAGGACAGACAACTAATAACTGGCAGTACTGGGGTTTCTCAAGGCATGTTTAGTCATTAAAATACCTTTGTTACAACTCATAAGTCACTTTGTGTATAAGACAAAGAGAATACTCTTTTTTTAACTGACACTTTAAATCATAATAGTTCTTCAACAACTTGTGACCTTACTCCTCTATCATGTACTTTTAAAAAATTTTTAAACCTTTATTGTTAAAAATAGTACATATGTCCCCTGTTTCCCCCGTTGATCCCTTCTAGCCCCTCGCAACCCCCCCACCCCCCTCAGGCCTTCACCACCCTATTATCTGTGTCCATGGGTTATGCTCATATATGCATACAAGTTCTTTGGTTGATCTCTTCTCTCCCTCTCCCCACCCCCACCTTCCCTCTGAGATTCCGCAGTCTGTTCCATGCTTCTATATCTTTGGGTCTATTTTGTTCAACAGTTTATTTTGTTCATTAGATTCCACATATGAGTGAGATCATGTGATACTTGTCTTTCTCTAACTGGCTTATTTTATTCTTCATTTGTTCTTCAGCCATTCTTTAAAAAATATTTTAAGTAGTTAAAGCATACTTATGTTTTAAGAAGAAGGAGGAGAAGGGGAAGAAGAAATTCAAAAAACACCAAGGAATATATGGTGAAATATGTGTACATCTTTCCCTGCTCCGTGGTATCCTGCCTTGGTGGTACTCATTTTTCCAATATCTTAGGTTTTCTTCCTACGTTAAAGATTTCTTATATACACAAATGTTTTTTGTAATCCCCACCTAAGGAGATGTTTATTGATCTTAGTGAGAGAAGAAGCGAGAGAGAGAAACACAGATGTGAGAGAGAAACATGGATCTGTTGCCTCTGGTATGTGCCCGACTGGGAATCGAACTTGTAGCCTTTTGGTGTAGGGGACAATGCTCCAACCAATTGAGCCACCCTGCCAGGGCTACACAAATATTTCTCTGTGTATTCGCCTACACTTTCCTGGTTTACATAGATGGTAACACACAATATGTACAGTTTTTCTTTTTAATATATTTTTATTGATTTCAGAGAGGAAGGGAGAGGGAGAGAGATAGAGAAACATCAGTGATGAGAGAATCGTTGATTGGCTGCCTCCTACATGACCCCTACTGGTTATTGAACCCACAACCGGTCATGTGCCCTGACTAGAATCGAACATTGACCCCTGGTTGGTAGGTCGACCTTTAACCATTGAGCTACACTGGGCAGACAACCCACAGTTTTTCTTATTGCTCTTTTCACTCCAGCTATTAGCAGACTCTCAGTGGGGTCTCACTAGTCCACCAGAGGTGAAATTATTTGCTGTGTTGCAGTATGAGAGGCTGCATGAAATTAAGTCTGGACTTGGCTCTTTCTCAACTTGTAAAGGATAGAATATTTTCTCTTTGTATCTCACAGGCATTATTAATTGATATGTTGTCAGCACTTCCATAAATATTTCTATGCTGTAGTGATTTTTCTCATTGAAATGTATGCTGTGACAATTCAGCACATTTCTCTACCGATTAGATCAGATACCCTCAGTGAAAAGAGAGGGAAGCAACTCTTACTAGGTACATCAGTTCTTTGGTGTCTAAATTACATTATGCTGCATTGAATACTATTATGAAAGTTTGGAATAATATAGCATTACGGAACTATTTAGGCCACCCAGAGGCCTTGAGAAACTGGAAAATCTCTGAAGAGGGAGTCGATTCTTTTTCTACAATAACATCAAAACTGTGGCTAGCTATTTTTCGCTTAATCCTTTTTATAAGACGTATTACAATATCCTCCCTTCTTTATTGGTAATTTTCTTGTTCATTAGTACATCGACAATTACATTTATGGGTTTTGAAGTTTCTTTTCCATCTTGGTGTTTTGATAACATGACTGAAATTGGGATTTAGTGCTATGCAGAGTTGTTAGACATACTAGGAGTTTCAGTGACAATCTTCTAATTTAAGAAAATGAAAAATTTCATCTGATTTTTGTTACCCAACAACTGACAACAATCGAATTACCATTGTAAAAAATACTTTTAAAAAGTTGGTCTATTCTCTTTTTTAAGTGTATGCTTACTTTTATTTTAAAACCTGCCAAACTATTTTTCCAGAATGGCTCTCCCATTCTGCACTCCCACCAGCAACCTAGGAGAGATTGTGTTTCTCCTCGTCCTTGCCAGGCTTTGATATTTTCGTTGTTTTCTATTTGCCATTCTGACACGTGTATGGTGCTTTCTCCTCGTCGTTTTAGTTTGCACCTCCCCAATGGCCATCCTCATTAGGGAAGTACTTGTTCAAGTCCTTTAGCCACTTTTTCTCTTTGCCCATTTATTGTATTTTCCCCCCTTTTTATTCAGTTCTGCATATTCTTTATCTGTTCCAAATACAAGTCCTTTGTCTGATATGTGGCTTGGAAATATTTTATCCGTCTGTAGATTGTCTTTTCATTTTCTTTTTTAATTTAAATTCTTTATTGTTGAAAGTATTACATATGGAATACTTTTGCCCCTTGGTTGTTCCCACACCTGCTCCACCCCCCCCCCACCCCCCAGCACATGCCCTCACCCTCCTACTGTCTGTGTCCATTGGTTATGCTTATATGCATGCATACAAGTCCTTTGTTTGATCTCTCCCCGTTCCCCTCACCCTCCCCTATCTTCCCTCTGAGGTTTGATGGTCTGACCAATGCTTCTCTGTCTCTGGATCTGTTTTTGTTCATCAGTTTATGTTGTTCATCATATTCCACAAATGAGTGAGATCATGTGATATTTATCTTTCTCTGAGTGGCTTATTTCACTTAGCATAATGCTCTCCAGCTCCATTCATGCTGTTGCGAATGGTAAGAGTTCTTTCTTTTTCACAGCAGTGTAGTGTTCCATTGTGTAGATGTACCACAGTTTTTTAATCCACTCATCTGCTGATGGGCACTTAAGCTATCTCCAAATCTTAGCTATTGTAAATTGTGCTCCTATGAACAGAGGGGTGCATATATCCTTTCTGATTGGTGTTTCTGATTTCTTTGGATATAGTCCTAAAAGTGGGATTCCTGGGTCAAATGGTCTGTTCTTTATACTTTTCTATAAACCAGTGATTTCTCTCCCTCATAAAGTGACCAAAGCATTTCAGGCCACTTAAGATGATGTTCTAGTACTGACTCAAGGCACGTGTTTTTATTATAATTCACTTGGGTTTTATTTCAACATCTGGGCATAGCCCAGATGCATTCCTATGCTCCTCGGAGGCTCTCCTTGCCCATGACTTTCTAGATCACATCTTCCAATTCAAAAGAGTATCTTGTTCTACCTCACACATGGAAATGCTTTTGGTAATGCATTTACAAAATGCTTTGAATATTTCTGACAGGATTTCCTAGAAATTTAGGTTGGCAATTGATGTTAACACATTAGTGCATCTCAAATATTGAACACGTGATAGCTATGACAGTAGGCCAGTGTACATTCCGAATTCTTTCAGGGGCTCTAACCCAAAATATTTCTTTTTCATTGGTTCTGTTCTGTTCTGTTTCAATCTTGTCTCTCAATTTGTTTCCAAAAAGCTAACTTGGGTTCTTGAACAAAACTGTTAAACTTATTTATCATTCCTTTTCTATATATATATATATATATATTTTGCAGAATTGCCATAGAATGTCTAGGCACTTAATAAGAAAAAGAAAAGTATGAACTTAGAGAAGGATGCATTTCGTGGGTATAGGTGATGTGGTTGTTTTGACTCCTTTCTGGGCTGTGAAGCCATATGTTGCACACAGGGAATTGTTGAGTGAATGTTCAAGAACACTCACAGCATAATGTATGTTAGGCCTGGAAGAATCGATGCACTCTAAGAGTTGGTTCACTCTCCTCTCACTGGTGGCATATGAGGACAAGTGAGAGAGAAAGGGGCAGTGTTTTCCAAGAGGGCTGTTAATATGCTCAGTGTGCCCATGTGCCCTGAGGCTAGATCCTTGGATCGTCACAGCCTGGGTCCTAGTGTTTTGTCCTCCTATCTAGAGGCAGAAATCCCCCAAATGGCCCTGTGAGATGGCTGGGCAGCTCCTCTACTTTTTAAGAAATAAGTTACCTGCCACCAGTAATGGGCTCCCTAAGACTACCTTATGATTATCTCTTCCCCTGAGGACAAATTATTCTTCCCGAGAAAGAGAGTACCAGGATCTCTTACTTAAAGAAAAGAAAAAATGTCTGATGGTGATTTTCTAGTCCTTTAGCAGCTCCTACAGTTTGTTTCCTCTCAGGCAGCCCCTGGAATAAGCTAATAGTGTTGTTACTCCCAGCTTGAAAGTTTATATTAAACCTAGAAAATGATCTCAGTTTTCATTTCATTTTTAAGCTTCCAAAATTACCATATATATCTAAAATTTTCAGAATCTCAAGTTGAATACATGTACACTGTAACTTCTATTACATATTTGTGAAATCTTTTTATTGAAGTATGAATAATTCTCTTACTTTATACGTTATTTGGCATGACCCACTAAAAATGTGTAGTAAGAGATCCTGCCTCCCTGTTACCATCATAGTCCAGCTAAGGGAAAGAACTCATCGCTGGTTCCATAGAGACTTCATAAGCTTCTCTTAGTTACACTCGTCTTCTCCTCTGTCCATGTGACTGTGTAGTGCTCCTCATGAATTTTCAGTTTTACTCAACAACCATACATGCTTACACGCACACACATACACACACACACACACACACTCCATCTGCCTGACATCCTGATCCCTGACATACTCCAATATTATGCAAGGATGTACCTCTTCTGGCATCGTCTATGCATTTTATGCCAAAATATTGCATTGGAATGTATCAGTGGTTATGTTTCCAGGCTGGCCATTGACATTTGCAAAACTATTGTATCATCCCTCATATATGTTGAGAGTGAGGAAGACCCATAAAACAGAATTCTATGATGGCTTCAAATTGAGCTGAATAAAAACCAATGGGATTAGGGGAAAGGTGGTTTTGACATCAAAATAGCAGTACATTAACATCCTTATTGGTGATATTATTTTTTTTTTAGTTTTCTCTCTCTTCACCATTATAGGGAATGCGATATATCTAGGCACTCATTTATATTTTGGGGTGTTTTTTTTTTTCTCCCTGAGTGGGGTCTAGTAAAGCCAGATTCTTTAGGTGGATAGACGGAAAAAAAAAACAGGTTTCTTATTGTTTGCTTTCAGTCAATTGGACTTTTAAACAGGGCCTTCTTTCTGTTTTCCATTTACAATATATACCTGCTTGCCCATATACCTTTAGATCAATGAAAGAGAGGATATTTAAAAGTATCTGTAGTAGCTAACAGCTGGAGTCATGCCAGGCTTCTTTACATTTTAAATTTTTCCTGAGCTCTAAAGGTAGATGAGACCAACTTTCCTTTGGACTCAGCAGGCGAGTTTTACTATGATAAGAATATTGCTATTTTAAAAAGCAGCTCTTGACAATCTAACTCCAGAAAGCATTCCCACCCTGTGAATTAGTACAGAGGCGCCTGCTTCCTTATTGATGAAACAGTGAAAAATAATACCCGTTAGAAGCAATTGTAATTTTGGTGGCTTAACTTCTGACTCCTCAGTAGATTTCTAACCCAACCTCATGTCAGATCTAGGGTCGCATTGTCCCTGATTGATTGGCCATGGAGGCAATCTAATCTCAAGATTAGCACACAACAGAAATTTGGCTTGATGAACCCCTCTAGGAGTGGGGTGTAACTTGGTTGGCAACAAGGGCTGGATTAGCTCTAAGCACAAATTTAGTCTTTCATTTTATGCTTTTATGGGGTACCTTACTATTTTTCTCACTCTTTAATTATAGCCATAAAAATTCACTTTTAATCAGTTATGTTTGTTTTATGGTGACATGTCACAGTGCTTGCTGTACAGCTTCTGGGTATTTAGAACTCTTGATATTCAACAGTGTGAGGTGATCATTCATCACCATCAAAAGAAAATGTTATGGAGCTCAAAAATGATATCTGGATATCTCTAAGGGTAAGTCAGCAACCAGGGGGTAATACTAATTAATTAATCAACTATCTATATTAACTAACTAATACTCTTATAGATTTACTTATTTTGGAGGTGAATGATCTTGATATCCCCTTTTGTAGCTAACAATAGTTATGTATCTAATTATTTGCAGAAGGAAAACTACAATTATGTATTCTTAATCTGAATCAGGTGATTCAAAACAGTGTTCTTAGCCCTGATCTAATTTGGTATTGTTGAAAGAGCTGTAACAAAAGATGCTGAAGAAGCAGTGAAAGTCTCCTTAGTTCAAGTCACTCATTCTGTAAGTACCTCCAGAATATTAGTAGGTCCTGAAATGTCTTTGCTGCCTGCAGTGTTTAGGCATTATCTTTGCAAATGCAGTTCTCAGTGTGTGTGTGTGTGTGTGTGTGTGTGTGTGTGTGTGTGTGTGTGTGTTATGTTTCATTGTAGGAGTCAGTATAAACATTAGAGTTTAAACCACCTATTTCTCTCTGAGAAACCAAGTTATATGTGGGAGTGAAATAATATCGGCCTCAAGAGCCTGGATATATAAATATATACTGGTTTCCAATACAACGTATCAAAATGGATTCATCAGTCATGAATTATAAAAATGTGATTACCTTTTTCAGTAAGGAGGATGTGATTAGTTATGAAACTGGTGGTAGAATTTGATGGGGGAGGCTAAGAACATGGAGGGAATGTGGTGTATCTGTTGTTTCCAAACAGTGTATATCATATTTCTAACGTCAACTGAAAACCTATCATGCTACCAGTCATCGGTTTCTGTTATACCGCTTACCACAGTATCTAATAATTTGTTGTGTTCTTGTCTCCAACATTGGACTATGGGGTTTTTAAAGTTATCTCTGTACCTACAGAACCTGGCAAACATTGGTGCTTAATACAGATATGAGTTTGTTAAATAAATAGTTAGGAGCCATTAGGGCCACCAGCTCTATCCAATTATGGTTTGTCAAGTGTTGGCTGCTTCAGCTTGAGGGAAGGTAATGGCCTGAGATACCATGCTTTCTGGTTGTCAACCAGTTCTTAGAAGAATAAAGAGTCGCTCAAGTATGTACTATGTATGTGTGTGAGTGTGTGTAAATACTTACATATATGTTAACACAAGGCATGTTTTAGCATGAAGTCCTATGGTAACAGAGCTGATGAACTCACATTAGAGGCCCCTGGTTCAACCTCTCATCCCAGACTGGAACGCCATCTATAATTTATCAGTCTCCTGCTGGAACTCTCCTCCTTTGTGAATTAATAAAATATCCCACTTCTCTCTTTTCTCACATTTTAAGTAAAATGATTAAATGTGAGGGCTTGTGAAAAATAGGCATAAAGACCAGCACATAATGGAAGTTTCTTCTCTTGTCTTTACACTTCCTTTTTACCAAGCAATCCTAATCGATTTCATGCTGATCTGCTTGGTACTTAGACATTAAATACAACACTGAGTTATACTTTAATTCATATTACTAAGATTAAAAGTGGATCCAAACTACCCTACAAAAATAGTTATCTATAATTGAGCATTAGTTCTCTTGAGTATCTGAAACCCTGATTATTAAGTGTCACTAGGTTCGGCAATAACACATCTTTTCAGAGCACAACTAGTGCTAAGTACTGTGCCAAAATTAATGCCAAGTAACGGGATTCTTGCAGATAAACAATTACAATTTAACAAGTACTTTCGATCATTCGCATGTACTCCCCCTTTACATACAACTTATTATACAGTATATTAAGTATTGCACAGTATCCTGTTCAGGATTCAGTAATGTCATTTCTGTAGTAATTCTAGAAATGGAATGAAATCAATGATAGGAGGTGGGGATAAAAATAACTGTTAAAGAAATTATATGGGAAAGCCCCTATTTTCCACTTTAATCCTGACCCTCAAGATTATTCACAGGTCAAAACGAGACCTGTGGACACTGTGGCTTTCAGATTCTTCTTATATTCAGATTAGCTCTTGGTTCCAATTTAGAAGACATCTGTATAACTTAAGCCCACAGCCATAGGTTGTTTAGATAACATTAGACATAGACCTTAAAAGCATCCTGGTGCCTATATAGTATTTTCAAAGAAAAGAAAGTGTCTGTAAAAACATGGTCCTAAAATAAATAGTAAAAAAAAAAAAGAAGAAGAAAAAACTCCTGAAAAGTAAATTTCTGCCGTACACAATCTATTTTGCCTTTTGCACTGACTTCCATCTTACAGATACAGATTCATTGGTGAGAGGCAGGAGTTACTTTGAATGGACTAAAATAACATAAATATTTTAAAATAGTATACTTAAAATAGATAACTTCGATATATAACATTAGCAATGATATTTTAAAATATTAATACTAATGTCTTAAGGTAATCAATAAATCATAAACTGAAACCATAATTTGGTTCTGGAAAAATTGATAATGTTATTGTCATACAACTTTATCTATCACAGAAGCAGCAATATAGGAAACTTTAAATAAAACCAAATATTCCCTTCAATTTTATATCCAAAACTTAGGTCTAAGGCCAACTCGTGAATATTTCTCGCGCCATAGCAAGTAATCAGTTCCTACATGCACTACCAAGTGTGTGTTTTGCTAAAGTCACTCTTTCCTCCAACTTCTCATTTTTAAACCTATAAAACAGGAATGATAATTACAATTGAGTTTGTCTGGGAACCAGTGAAAATTACTCATCAAATACAGATTTTTTTAAAAATTGTAGATTACAGGGTATGGAGGTTCAAAGGGTATTTGTGAGGCCCAGAGACGGGAGTGGGAATAATTCATACTTTTCTTCTTTAACAAGGAAAAGTACATGAACTTCTCTAGCAGAACATATGCTAACTAACCAAAGCAAGAATTTTAACTGTATCCATTTAAATTGAGATATTATGTTATTGCCTAAATTTGGGTGAATATATTTGCTCATGGTAATTTGAGAGCAGTCAATTTACCAATGTATATAATTTTTTGGGTAAAATATGTTAAAATATTAAAGAAAAAACCTATCCCTAATCACAGATTTTCTAGGTTTATTCTTAACATTTTCATTTGGTGAAGTGTGTGTGTGTGCGTGTGTGTTAGTTAATGGGTCTTTTCCTGTCACCTTTGTCTCTTTTGTGGAATTCTCTTCTCTAAATTGCCTGACACTAAGTGATATAAAATTTTAAATATAGGCAGAAAAGCTGTTATTTTTTATTTAGCTTTTACTGGGTAATGGAATTTGTGACAAGATTATTTGCTACAATGTTATTTTGTGTCTTGATTAGTATTCTTTGTAAAGGACCCCAAGATATGTGTATAAAAGGTGCTATGTGAGATGTGAATGGAGGGGCAAATGACCTTCATTCAAACAATAGCCAAGTAGTTATTTACCAAGTTTTAAGCAATTTGAACTGCCTCACTGGAGGTATGACAATAGTAATTGTGGATGTCCTTAAAGGATAGCTGTACACATTTTGATCAGTGAATACCCCAAGTTTTGCTTGAATTAATTTCTTTAAAATTGGCATTTTAGAAACTTTTTTGAGCAACCCTAATCTGCTGGGTGTCTTAATGCTAACAACAACATGGCCTAGTGTTGTACTTCCTAAGTGTTTGCCTAGGATGATGTAATACCTTGCTATCAAAGGTCTCTTAAATCTCCTGAATAGAATGAATTGAGCTTAGAGGTGCTGCCAATTATTGTAGCTGTTTGACTTACACAGTGGCCATCATCTGCTTTAACATGTAAACTTTCTTAGTAAAGGATTGCTCTCATTTTTGCAAGCATTACGTTTTTCTTACATAAAGAACATAAAAATTGACAAAATATTTAAGTTCCCCTTACCAGGCAACCCCAGAGCTCGGTCATCACCCTTCTTCAACCACAGTGCATCTCCCCAAATCACTTACTTTCAAAAGTAGTTAAAAGCTAGAACTTCTTCTGTTTTCAAACTAAGTCAAACTCAGAACCCCAAACTATAAAATGAGGAAAAGCAATGATAGGAGAGTTTTAAGTCTTTAGCATTTGCCAGAAAATACTTAACGGAAGTATCCATGGAACATCTTCTGTTGGGTTTGTGCTGACCCTTGGGTTCCCAGTTGAGCCCAGTTTGAAAATCACCAGGCTGTCCACAGGGCTTATAGCTCTTTAGGGTAGAAATTATTCCTTTAGTTCCTGTCACAATGTTACAAGGAAATCAGTAGCTAACTGAAAACTTCCTCATCTAGAATTTACTTCTCTAGCTACCCCAAACATTAAACTTTGTTAGAAGACACAAACCTTGTTCACAGGAATGCCTGCAAGGTCTCACTGAGAAGCCGTCTTCTCTTTCCACACAGATCATATAAGCTTTATTTATTATGTTTTCTGTGCCTACTAGAGACAAGAGACAGCCCAATTGCACGCGACAGAAACAGAAAATAAGTAAAAATCAGAAGGAGGAAATAAATACACAGGGAAGGGCAATGGTAGGATTATAGGTGTTTGTATGGAAAATATCAATAATTAATAAGTAATAATACGAGAATAAACTCAGTGTTTCCCGCACTTACAATTGTAAACCTACTTCTTCCCAACCCTATATATGTATGAAATTTGGGGGTCATTTTAATACAGAATCAAGTAATCCTACATGTCTCCAAGTGCACATTCTATTACAGTACATTGCACTTCAATGTAGATATCAGTAAGAATGATGAATAATAATTAAAACAGGCTAATAATGGTGCATATTCTATTTTAAAACTATGGATGTGTTTCAAAATGGTTTTCATCACAAATAATTAATTTTCAAGCTTCTCTGTGTGTCAGTCTTCCTCTCTTCTTCCCTTGCTCACTCTTCACAGGCTACATGGGATGAGTACATTGAGGCCATAAAATCAAATATGTATTCAATGTCTGGCTTTTCCACCTTATAGTTTCATGACCTTGGGCAGCAATGTTACTCACACTCTCTTTGTCAGTGTAGTGATGAGGTTTCATGAATAAGTGGTGTGCAAATTAGTTAGTACTTAATAGATGTTATTTTTCCATTCCCAACAGTGATAAGCTGGAATTACACTTTATCATCTTCTGAATTTCCTCCTGTAAACCCACTATTCATGCCATATTACCCTTAGCTTCAGTTTTGGTTATGTATTGCTACTTAACAAATCACCCCAAAACTTAGCTTTAAACAATAACGATTTACTGTTTTTATGACAATGTGGGTTGACTGGGCACAACTGAGCAGTTCTTCAAGGTGATATTGGTGGAAGCTGCAGTCATGCTAGAATGTCACTCATATGCCCGGTACCTGCAAGGATGCAGGGAGGCGGAGCTCACCTGGGACGCTGCTCAGGCCTCTTCCTCTCACTGTCTTCTCCACCTGGCCTCTCTCTCCACCTGGCCTCTCTCTTCAGCTGGCCTCTCTCTTACATTAAAGATTAGCCTCCCCACCCTCAAGTATAAAAGCTCACGACTGGAACTGGCTTCTTCTGCTCATTCTCTTGGGAAAAGGGCATGAGGATCTGACTCAGATCACTGTGGGAGAGGACTGAAGAAGGCTGGGATGTGTGGCTCCTTAGAGGACATTTTGGAAACTAGCTACCACAGTATTGTTTTTCCAACTCTTTGTCCCTGGCGTGTTGCCATGATTTAGGTAGCAGTCTAGGAGCGTCCTCTTTATAATTGTGCTTTAATCTGAAAGCAAAGAATGCTGGTAATTGTATGGGTATCGACATGTGAGATGACTGGCATGGCTCTAGCTTTAAAACAGTTTGTTCCAATGTTGAGGAATAGAGCATCCATTTAAGAATATACTTGAATTAAGTGCTGTATTATTTATATAGGATTTGTTTTAAAAAATTTAACAAAGAAGCCTACCAATTGGATGTTAGCACCATACGTAAGAGTCCCACAAAATGTGGCTGGAGCAAAAAGAATGGGAAAGTATTTTGCAGTTAAACCCAAACAGGAATGTTTAGGATGTGGGAGCACTAAAGATCGATTACTATTGCTTTCTAAATTATTCAAGTGGTTAATTTTTGATGTGCAAAAGAAAAGTGCATATGTCTTCAGTGCTTCCACAAACTTACAAAGCAGCGGCTCGACATTTTTGAGTGAGGGACCTCTGCAAATCAGATGGACCCTCTTTCTAGAAAATGCACATAAGCTCTACATTTTGCCCACCAGTGTAAAGGTTTACAGATACACTCAGATGCTTCCATGAACCCCAGGCTAAGAACCCTGTATTGTAGAGGTCATGAAGTCCCTAATGACAGGGTAAAATATATTTCTCTTAATATTTTATTTCCCAAGACAAGACTTAAGTTTCCCTCTCGCCTAGACAGTAGGCATTGCCTTGATTCTATTAGGAAGATTCCACCCATTCCACTTGAGGGCCAAAAGCAAAAGAACAACCAAAAATAAAATTCCATAGTTGCATTTGGATTCACTTTTGCTTTTGATGGTGCCTTCCTTGTGGAAAAAAGCAGGGAAATTTGTATTTCAAAACAAATTTTTGAAAGTTTTGGGTTGAGGTACAGCTCTTTGAGGGAAAATCATAGTCTCTTCTTTTCTGCCTGCCTGTGCCTGAGTGTGTGTGTGTGTGTGTGTGTGTGTGCGTGTGCGCGCGCGCCTTTGGCTTTTGCACTCACCTATCATACTTTCTTGTCTCTTAGGCACCCACATTCTCTCAGTCTCTCTGCATGTCTCTCTTCCACTTTGTCTCCCTTTTCACATGTCTACTAGCACGCACATAAGCACATGTATTTCTGACATACACGTATTTCTATGTACCTCACAGGGTGCTGGTGACAGTCAAATAAGATGATTAAGTACTTTCAAATTATAGTAACTTTCACAGTGCACATCTATAGAAATAGTTCTTATTTGATTGGATTTGTTACTGAAAAGCAATTAAGTTGCAGTGGAAAAACATAGAACTGGGTGTCGGGAGAGTTAGGCTCCAGTCCTGCTCTTGCTCCACTTGCTGTGCTGGTGGAGGCCAGGCTGTGCTGGAGTCTGTTTCTTCAGGAATGGCAGGCAACGCTTACATTAGGTGAGCCCTGGGGCCCTTTTCAAACTCTGTTTTTCCTTCCATTTGTATCTCTAATCTCATGAACTGGGGAGAGGTGAGGTCTTTCCCTATTTTTGTCACATTAAGAAACAATTCTTGGGTGCTTTGATGCCAGTGGATTATATGTACCTAATTAATTGCACACATGAACCCTTCCTGCCTCTACAGCTGGTCTCAGGGGAGTGTGACCTCAGAGAACTAGATACCTCACATTATTTATTTTTCACAACCAACAAAATAACAGCTTTAAAAAGCATTTGCAGATTACATTCCTCTGGGGGCAAACTTTCCGGATGGTTGTACTTAGTTTTAATTGTGGAAGGTTGGGCTTCTATGTTTGACTAATCTATTTGATATACTGAATTCATCCAAAAAAGAGAGGGCCCTTTGTTCAAGCACTTTGGCGGATGGGCTTACGCCATTTGGTAACCTTTAGTGCTTTGTGCTGTAAATTGGAGAGCTCTCTGTGTTATTGCTAGGTTGGCTGGGATGCCTGTATCTATACCAAAGGGAACTGGGCTCCCACAACTGCGGCAATGTTTACTTCTTCCCATCAGTGTATCTGCTCTCTTTTCTAAAGTAATCACTATAATTACACTTCTGCAATGAGTTGTGTTTTATTGTGTCACCAAGCCTATCTGCTAAGCATCATTGTGTTTTTCTTATCTGAGCGCTCTCAATGGGGAAAGTGAGATGTGTTGGCAAGCCACCTTCAATCAAATTAATGTGAGATCAATGTATTGTCACCAGAGTTGGCAGCAACCCCTTTTTATCCTGTCCCAACAGATTGTTACATAACTGACCTAAAGTTTATAATGAAATACTTATGTTGTCGACTACATATATATATATATATATATACTAATCCTTAAAAACAACACAAAAGTTTATTTTCTTACTACTTTCTACTTTCACTTTATTATCATTTCATTGAAACACACTACAGCTGTATTTTTGTAAAAAAAAATGAAATGACATAAAGTGCTCAGATTTATCATTGTAAATTTTTTTATATACTAGGACTCCTGTGGCTTGAAAGTAAAATGTAAGTTATGAGCTCCTGATAACTTTTTAGCCTATTACTTTAGTATATATTTTCAATGACATGCAGAAATTTCCAAGACATTTTATACTTTAGAGTCTCTGTTTTAAGAATTAATAACATGGCAACAATGACTTGTGACTTTAAAATACACATCACAATACTCGGGTCAATTTAGGTTTTGTAAACAAAAGGGGGATGTAGTAGAACAAAAGCATATTTTATATGGTGGTCCTATATTAAGTCAGTCCTATAATATAGTTGAAAGTTTTTAATCAAATTCATTTATTCAATTTATATTGCTTTTGACTTGACAGTAAAGTAAAATTTCAACAATCTGAAAAGGAAGCTTTACATCTATTTAACAAAAGCTACACATTACAAATTATAGATTTATTTTAATACAGTTATGAACAGAATTGATAAAAGTCATAATTCCCAGGTTGAAATGGCCCCAGTGAGGTTGAAACGGCCCGGGTGAGGCTGAAACGACCCTGGTGAGGCTGAAACGGCCCTGGTGAGATTGAATCAGCCCCGGTGAGGTTGAAACGGTCCCGGTGAGGTTGAGACGGCCCCGGTGAGGTTGAAATGGCCCCGGTGAGGTTGAAACAGCCCCGGTGAGGTTGAGACGGCCCTGGTGAGGTTGCAATGGCCCCGGTGAGGTTGAAACGACCCCTGTGAGGTTGAGACGGCCCCTGTGCGGCTGAGATGGCCCCTGTGAGACTGAGACGGCCCCTGGGAAGCTGAGAAAAATACCACATGAACTCACTCATTATGGATGATAAGGACCATTATAGACTGATAAACAAAAATGGATACAGAGGCTGAGCAGCATTGAGCAGACTGTCAAACTACAGTGGGAACCCTGGGGAGGGTTGGGGAGGTAGGAGATCAACCGAAGGACTTGTATGCAGGCATATGAGAATAACCAATGGACACAAGACACTGGGGGGTGGGGGAGGCCGGGGAAATGTCAAGGTGGGGGAAAAAGGAGACATGTGTAATAAATACTCTTTGTAATACTTTAAGCAATAAAAAAAAGTCATAATTCCCATCTTTAATTTGAAGTGGAAATTGGTACATGACAGTGATCAATTTAAATATGTAAATGCAGACCATGTTCTGGATTTACTAATTATTTATTCTTACAGTTAAAATTTTTTGAAGGGTCAACTCACATATACAAGGAAATTTTGTTCCCCAGGTTACAGAAATTAGAGAATGACTGACCTGGACATACACCTTTTTTTATGTAGCTGTTGAGCACTGGACCCCATCACAGGTGTCTTTTAGGCATAATTGTAACTCAAACCTCCCATTCCATATAATAGTGCTATCATGTGAGTAAGCTTAGTCAGAGTAACCCTTAACCCTCTAGGTAAGCGACTTATATCATTCTGTGGACTCATCAGCAAATATAATTATTGCATTTAAAACAACACTTCTGTGAGAAGACCTACCTAAGGAACTCTTGGAAGACAAACCATTCTTAACTTGTATGAGAGACTAATGACATCACAGTAGTATAATATTTTCATTTAATTTCTAAAACATTACCTAACATTAACCGTAAAGTGCAGAAATGTCTCATTAAATTCCTCAGTGAAATATACACATCACATTTGGATGAAGACAAAAAACTGCATAATGCTTCCCTTTTTAGTAATGGCCAACTTTTCCCTATAAATGAATGTGGAGTCATTAAAAACACAGCAAATTGAGAAAAAATTTATTATAAAATAATTTCTCCCTCCAAAGCTAAGACTATATAAATACATTTGTATCTCATTTTCACAAAGTTGTGGATTATCAGAGATAAAGTAGTAAGTAATCAGGGAGGATAACTAATGATTTCTGCTTATCACTACACTGATAAATTTAGTGTTGCTTACAGTTTACATCCAATTTCAAAGTTTGTTATACCATATGTAGTGATTAGTATTTTAATAATAAGGGGTAGATGGTTCTATTGGCCCACTCATTTACTTCCTTGTATAATTACAATTATTTTCACCAAGTCTGAGTTATTCTCAGATGTTTATTTCCTTTTAGAACCTTTACTCAAGTTCATTATTTAAAGTGACTCATCAGAAGAGACTGGTTAAGAAAAAACATAGTTAGAGGCTCTGTTTTCTTGTAACTACAGCCAGCTTTACCTGAAGAGCCATTATTTCTGGAGCATGGCCATGTGTCATTTCCCAGGGAAAGGAAATATCTTAGACAACAGGGACCTGCCCCCATACCCACTAGGATGTGAGGAAGTGAGAATAAGGTAGCGGGTGCAGCAGCTCATAGTCAAGGAGACAAAGGATTCCTCTGTTAAGCATGGCTAAGCTCAGTATAACCTTGGGAGTGAGGATGTGGTAGGAGAGGTACAGAATCCTGTCCAGGAAGCATAACACCCGATTGCCTTCGCCTAGTCTAATTTGCTATGCTACTTCCATCAACTGCACTTCATTTGACATATCTTGGCACTGTGGGTGTATGCTCTATACCAGCGGTTCTCAACCTGTGGGTCGCGACCCCTTTGGGGGTCGAACGACCCTTTCACAGGGGTCGCCTAAGACCATCAGAAAACACATATATAATTACATATTGTTTTGTGATTAATCACTATGCTTTAATTATGTTCAATTTGTAACAATGAAAATACATCCTGCATATCAGATATTTACATTATGATCCATAATAGTAGCAAAATTACAGTTATGAAGTAGCAACGAAAATAATTTTATGGTTGGGGGTCACCACAACATGAGGAACTGTATTAAAGGGTCACGGCATTAGGAAGGTTGAGAAGCACTGCTCTATACTATTAGCATATTTTCCTCTGCATGCTATTGCCTAGTATTCAAAATGGGGAGTGTTTCTCCCATTCTGCTCAGATGTAAAGTGTTCTGGTCACAAATGCTAGGGCCCTGTTTGAATGGGAAACCAATCGCATTTCCTACCACAATTCCACAGTCCTCGTGATCAAAGCATACTTCTTTTTTCCCCTGAACATGTCATATCCTTTCAAACTGGAAAGCCTTTACATGTAGTATTTCATCTCTCTAGAATACTACTTTTTGATACTATAAAATTTTGATTACTTATTCATCCGATATACAATTGATGAGGACCTGTTATGTGCCAATAAGTGTGCTAGCTCCTGGTGTAATAAAGATGAACTATATTCAGTATCTGCCTTTGAGAACTAAGATATCTGCTGGTGGAATCTACAACCAACTCTACTCTGCATTAGTAGGTGTTCTTTCCTTTGAGTACCCACACTGCTTTATACTTTCTAGGTGATCTTAGATGAGCAAACACTCTCCTACTTTCCCATTTCTCTAATTCCTAGAGTTAGTTTCTTAGCATAACCTTTAGGAGTAGCATAAGCTAACTCTATTTGTAGATGAGAAAACAAATGATCAGGGCTAAGTGAATACAACTATCCAGTAGAGTTGAGACTAATTACCCAGACTTATTTACTCCTAAATCTGGCATTGCTGTCACTGTCCCACGGGGTTTACAAGTATTTCCACAAGCTTTTGGAAGCAGTCATGATTTCTGTTGGATCACTAGGGTACTAGTCATTAACATCAGCCTAGCCTAACAGTGTGTGAAACTAAACCATAATGGCTGGAGAATAAAGGTACTTTCAGAAAATAAACTTTCAGTGGGTATTTCACATACTGGGAGTCATGATTCAGCCAATCCCAAGTAATCTAAGCCAGGATATTCTATAGTGACAGAGAAAGAATATTTCATTCACCCCAAATGTCACCTAAATGACCCTTATCAAATTAGGTTGGTATTTGATTATACCATAACAGAGTGTTCTTACTGATGAAACACATCATAATTAATGGATTATGTTACAAATATTCGTGGCCTGGATGGTCAAGAAAACATGGGTTTTAGAAACACATGGACTTAAGACTTTACTAGATTTTAAGTGAAACATGAATGATAAGCTCATCCCTACTTGTAACACAGCCCATAGTATAATTCTGAGGAAAATACTTTGTAATAACTGAATCTGATTTATTTTAAGGGCACCACTCATTGGATTTACTGCCATTATAATCCTATCGCAATCCTATTTTTGTTTTGCTCATCAGACTTCAAGCTCCTTTGCTCCTGGGGGACTATATTTGAAATTATGATTATGTTCCAGGGTGTGGATTTTTAATTTTCTGAAAAGGTGTAAAGCACCCAGGATTGGATAGTGGAAGGCTCTTTAGGCTGATGCAGGAGGTCTTGGTTCTCTAATCCTGGTTTGGCTGCTGCTGAGATGTAAGAACCCTGGACCTCGGCCTCCCCAAGTGAAAGATGAAGAGGCTGAACTAATGGCCTCAAAAGTCCCTTCAAGTTATGCGATTCAGTGATAGGAAACTGGGTCTTTTGCTATTAATTTTTCCATTGATTTCTGAGATTCTCCTTTAAGAATCCCTGACTGTGCGTCAACATGTAAAAATCAGGATGGACCCTAGCTGGTTTGGCTCAGTGGACAGAGCATCGGCTTGCAGACAGAAGGTTCCTGGATTTGATTCTGGTCAAGGGCACATGCCTGGGTTGTGGGCTTGATTCCCAGTGGGAGGCATGCAAAAGGCAGCTGATCAATGATTCTCTCTCATCACTGATGTTTCTATCTCTCTCCCTCTCCCTTCCTCTTTGGAAAAAAAAATACAGATAGATAGATAGATAGATAGATAGATAGATAGATAGATAGATAGATAGATAGATATAGATATAGATATAGATATATATGTTTATATATCTATATCTATCTATCTATCTATCTATATCTATATCTATAGAGAGAGAGATACATTAAAATAAAAATCAGGACAGATAAGTTACTACGGAGTTAATAAAGCCTACTCTCCAGCATTATTAACATGTAGGATAATAGGTGAACTTCACTGGCGACTCCCAGTTTCGGGAAGCCCTCTGGGTAAAGCACTGCTTAGCAGGTTTAACGTGAAGAGCTGGTGTCACCTAATCAGCCGCCTCTGACAGAGTAAACATGGCTCCGTCTGTGCCGTCCCTCCCTGGCTGGCTGTGGGTTTCCGGCCCACTGAGCACTTGATGCCCAACAGTCTGTTAAGGGACAAGGAAGAGACTCTTTGGGGAGCCCCACTATTTATCACTATTTGGGAGACTTGAGCGTCAAAGGACCAGAACTCATATATATTAGTTTCATTCTAAATATTTGACCAAGTACATCTTGAGGGATTTTCTTTTGGTTCTTTGTCTTTAGCATAAGACTGTTATTCTGCTTAGGTATTTTTATTAACCCTATCTTCCGTGTAACTACATATAGCTCAAAGAGCTAGCATCAGGTTCAAAACAATTAGATTGTTTTTTCCGAGTAAATAGGCCGTGATTTATAATGGAACTCCAAGCCAGAAGGGAGCTGTTTCTCCTAGAAGAACTTTATTTCCAGAGAAATGAACCAAATTGCTTTCTAAGTACAGACTCTTTAAAGTGTAAAAGAGATTTAAAGTCAGTGGTTACAAATGATTATTTGTTTCCTGTGCAGAAATGTATAAAATAAAAACAATTGAAACCTAAATGTAGAAATACATGTGCGCACACGCACACATGCACACACACACACACACACACACAGTTATGAGTTATGGTGGCAGGGTGAGAGGGCTTGCTGGTGAAAGAAAATAATGAAATGACTAACCGGTGGATTTTCACAAAAATGATTTTAAAAAGACTGAATCTTCTAATTCTCGAATTATTATTCCTTACTTCAATGTTGTGAAATTTTCCCGTTCAATATTTTCTGTATCTGTTAATCTGATTAAACATGTTACTGTTTGCATAATTAAGTTACTATTTTATAAATATGTGCTAACCCTCAAGCAGAGGGAAGTTTTCTCCAAAAGCTTTTTTATGTTACAAGTGACTGTAAAGGTTATATAAAAGTTCTTGCAGGAGTTACTTCCTGTGCACACGTACAAGTGTGTGTGTGCTCTCAGTAGTTTTCACATAAAGTAGTTTTTCAGCATGCTAGTAATAATTGTAGCACTAAGGACAGCACTTGGATGGTAATAATAATAATAATAATAACTTTCTGTAAGAAGCACATCAACCTCAGTTATATTATGTATGACATATTAATGTCTATTCTCTGTTTACAAAAATTTAAAATATTAGAATGTCACATTAACAGTAAAAAGAAATACTTAGGTAAAGTACAAAAGGAATCCTAGTGGATTTTTGTTTTCCCTGAGAAATTAAGAAAAGACGACTTTTATAGCTTGAAAAATAATTGATTTTGTACATGAAAAGAATGCCTTTTAGATTCTTGTTGTTGTTGATGGTGTCACTGTTTCCTATTCGGTTTTATATATCTGTGCTCACTTCCCACCAAAGATAATAACGCAATTTTCATGGTTGTCTTGAAAGTACATTGCAACATGTTGTATTGTAGAAAATGTGTCAGCTATAGCTAAGGTTTGAGTGGACTGTGGGTGTCTGAGTACTGTAGGAAGTGAAAACTGGCAACTGAGTCAGATTTTTTTCTCTTTATAAATGTCTGAGGGAACATGTATATATGTATATGTTTGCCATGTGTAATCTACACTATGTATAGAAGATTTATTGCCTTTAAAGTAATCTGCATAGCAGAACCTGTAATAATAGATTGTAACATATGCATCACGGAAGTGGTCTTGCTAGAAAACTTGTAAACTTTTCTCTAGCACTTTGATATAATCATTCAAGTATGAAAATTTTAAGTGTAGGGAAAAAAATTGAGAACCAAATCAGTCATAAGAAATAATGCACACTCATATTTTTGGGATATAAAGCAATTCCTAGTTAAGCCCTATAGTAATTTTCTTCAGGTCAAGAGCATTGAAAAACAAAATAAAAATATTTTATCTTTTACCTTGAGTATAATTATCATTTCTTCTGTGACATAAATTCTATTTTGCTATTTTCAGGAAAAAAACAAAAACATTAATTTAAAATAAGGATCCATAAAAATTCTATAGTGATTGGGCTCTGTAAACCATCAGTTTTGCTTACTGGAGGGGTATAATGCTGTTTAATATACTTTTCTTTATGCAATTAAATTAGATGTTTTTTTAGGGGAGAAAAACTCATAAAGGAAACAGCCTTGGAGATGTAATATGCTCTAGCATATTTAAATAATTAGACTTCTGTCTCATTGAAATGTATGTGCTCTAGATTTGATAGTGATAAAAGCAGGAATATTAGTATGATTAGGAAATTATATCATGTCACAGCATAATTGATTGATTGATAGCTGAATGAAAACTAACCAGAAAGCATGTGAAAATAAATGCATGTTCTGCAGTTACTCAGGCAGAATTTTTGCCTCTACCCCACTGCAAGATGATTAACTGAAATGCTCATCTCCCAACAAAATGGAATTGACGTTTCTTCCTTTTGCTTGTTTCTGTGTGCATGCCTTCTTTAGAAGACTGGCAGGGAAAACAGGAGGATTCAAAGTGCTTGCTTCAGTATTTCATTGTCTTTCAAGAACTGTGAGATGGATACCACATTACTAATTGACTCTATGAGCAATTAATGTTTTGGAATTTACCTTTCAGAGCCTCGAATTTTAAATGTAAAGCTCAGCTAATACAAGAGTTAATACTATCATACTTGTCTCTCGAGAATTGAATTTCTCAAACATTTAAATAATCATTAATTTTTAAAACGCATTTTGTCTTTTTTTTTTTTTCTGCTTGTGTTTCCACTTTCTCATTCTCTGTCTTGATCTTTTAAAGATTCTTGCTCACACAAGTCTTTGGCTACAATCACACTAGTGGCGAAGGGCTTGGAGATGCGAGACCACTGCAGGATTCCCTGTTTCAAAGCTGAACCAACAGTCACCATTGACATATCCATTCATCTGTGCAGGGTCATTGGAAATCCTCTCTCTCTAGTTTTTCCTTCCCTTCAGGGAGCAATGCTTAAAAGAGCAAACCCCTGGTGGGAAGAGATAGGAGAATTCTCAGCACGGCCAATGGTGCCAGGAATCGAATTAAAGTTGTCCATTTGCAGATGACTGTCTGATGGAGCTCCCAGCACACTGAGGCACTGTGCTTTCTGTGGATGCTTTATTTACTTGAAATTCTATCAGTGGCACTTCAATTTCATTTTTTTAATGGCTAAAGTCAAATCATGCTAAAAACTTGCACTAAGATATGTCTTTCTCTGTGGAGTTATAGCATTTTATTGGTTTCCCAGGACTTTCTCAAGGAAAATAAAAAATTTAAAGCTTTGTGAGAAAGGATCGTGGTCCACGTTGTGGTAGAAAAAAAAGTTCAACAATTCCTGAATTCACTCCTCTTTTCAGGAGTTTAAAACTTGTCATTTATTCTGCAGTTGTTGACATTCCCAGATCTATTTTGGCATAAATCATATTTTTATATGATTGAACCTACAATTTTGTCTATCTTCACATGCATTATCTCTTTTAAGTGAGAGGCACTAAGAAGACATGAGTTGCCATTAAATCTTAGATGCGGGAAGTCAGCACCGATTTGATTTCATTTGTTCTCATAGGAGATGTTACTTTAATTTGTTGGGCAAAGTTAAAATCTGGCAGAGCTAGCCCCAGTGGGTGTGGCTCAGTGGATAGAGCGCCAGCCCACACTGAAGGGTCCCGGTTTGATTCTGGTCAAGGGCATGTACTTCAGTTGTAGGTTTCCGGCCCTGGTTGGGGTGCATGCAGGAGTCACCCAATCGATGTGTCTCTCTCACATCGATGTTTCTCTCTGCTCTCCCTCTCTTTCCACTCTCTCTAAAAATCAATGGAAAAATATCCTCGGGTGAGGGTTAACAAAAGAACAACAACAAAAAAATCTGTCAGAGTTAGATTTGTGAATGAAGATTTGAAAACCCAAGGAAGAACATAACCTGCTTAGGGGATGGAAGCTGAGAATACATGGTCTCTTTCCAAGTCCCAGAGAACCAGAGCATGTTTCAACGACTGTCAGTTTTGAATTTGTGATTGCTACTGGTTGAGGGGGTTTCTTCTCTCACTTTAATTTCTCTGTTTTATTTAAAGAGTGCTTGGCACAAAGTAGGCCCTCAATAATCTTTGATAGGACAAATAAGTGATGCTTAGTGTCTTTCTTTTATTTATAAGAATTCTTTATCTTGCTTTATTTTTCTTTGTACCTGAGATTTGTTTAATGTGTTTTGTGTTTTACTTGGCAAATTCTATTTAATGTTGTTGTTATTTTCCCCCAGACACAAGTTTTACATACATCCCTAGGATTGCATTTGGGGAAAAATGCGGGGAAATACATTTACCCTAAACCTCTGTACCTATTCAGAAGTCTACGGGAAGCAAGTCGCTGTGCAGTGGTGTATTCACACCAGCTTCATTCACACCACCTTGGAAAGCAAGCATGCATAGTTTGAAAAGTGTTGTGGCAAACAGGTTAATCTAAGTGGCCTTACACAGAAGAGAAAATGTACAACAACAGTCACACTTGTAAAAAAAAGCCAAGCAACTTTCTAAAGCAACCCAGAACTTACCCACAATGAAGGGGTTATGTCATCATTTTAAGAGCAAGTTAAGAACTGATTTTAGAAGTACCTACTACTCTCTTTAGATTTATTGGAAAACAGTAGTGGGACCCTTATAAAAACAACGGCAACTTTCTCTCACTCCCTCTCTCTTTCTTCATGTATCTCTCTCTCCAAATAGGTCTGTATATTTGCTAAGGAGCAGTTCCCATTCATGCAATCAGGCCATTCCTTCACTTAGAGATCTGGATCTTTTTTAGAAATGTCATAACTGGTTATCCTCAATAGAAAGTAAACCATCCAAGTTACCATATATCATACCTTGTATCATAAATATCAGTCTGTGCCCTCTAACCATTAGTTATCAAATATTGTTTAGACCAGTCATGGCATAAATTTTGTTAATTGAGATTTACAAATAGGATGCAAATGATGTGACTTCAACTAAAAGAAATTTAAAATCATATTTATAATGCTTGTTTCTGATATTTGGTTACTCATACAAAGTTTTAAAACATAATAGTTAAATATATAGGTTAAGTATTTGTGGTGATCTTATCATATTATATTCTTATTCATAACATAACATATTTTAATGAAGACTTACTTTATTTTTTATATTTTGTGAGGGAAGTAAGGAATATTATAATTATCAAATGCATTTGACACACATTAAGCATACACATCAGAGATACTAATAGAAAATATCTATTATTCTGATTTTATTTTAAAAAATGACAGGTACAATTTAGCTAAATAGTGACAGCTTGGTGTTTAATAAGAATTTAGTAGGGCTGGTATTATTAGTAGTTTTCCATTTTGCTTATTTTATTCTTTTTCTTATTTTTTGATTCCAAAACTTGTGCTCTTCAACACCACCACCCTCCCCAAGCTTTTTTTCTTATTTATTGATCGCATGCTCTGTGCAAAGTATAGTGGGATGTGCTGGAAACGTAAGTTGAATAAGACACATCTTAGCCTTAGTAAAAGAGACTAACTCATAAAGAATTTTGTACAAGAAAGTGCCACAATAGACTGAATGATTCTTACAAGGAATTTACCATGTAGAGTTAGTTATACATCTTCCTTTTAATTTCCCAAAACATTTTTTTGTGCACGACTATGTGTAATTAGTAGTCAGACATCATTCTAATCACTGAACACTGTGCAATATAGCAGTCATACTTATTTATCATAAATATGTTTTTGGAGAAAAGTACCCTGTCTAATAAAGTTCCTTCCTAACTCAAGCTCTGGTTCATACGTAGTTACTCCCCTGGAGCAACTCTCCTACTATAAAGAGCAGAATAGTGAACTCAAAAGAAAAAGAGGAAGGACCCAAAGCTACAAAAGAAGCAGAATTTTCTAGCACTTAATAATTACCTGCTTTATGAAATGAAGAGGGAGATGATGAAAAAAGAGCGATGTATTTGTGTTTGGCACAGAGTGGCCTATGAAGAAGACTAGATACCTGCTAAATATTATAAATACATTTTCCAATTTTTAATAAATTTTAAATAGAATGAGTTGTGTGTTTGTTTTTTTCTTGATGGCAAAGACAATAAGGATTCCTTAGGCAGTAATCATTTATTTCCAAGTAGGTTCATATATTTCTTCAAAAACTATGTCTCCCTTAAAGTTGAAAGTCTTAATTAATATTTCAGTAATTACCAGTAATTACCCTTCTTAGAACACAAATCTTTGCTACAACTGGGATGCAATCTCCAATTAGGCCTGTTGTTCTTTCTTGTCATATACAATAGCACTCTTGCCCACTATGGTTTGCCTGTGGTAATTTTCTAATGGCGATAATGCATTTGCCTTAATCCTCCCACACTCTTTCATCCTGTCTCTCCTTATGACCAGCGTTTGTACCTGACTGGGATCAGAGGTACAGTTGATGGACCATGGGACAAGACATGAAACATGGGTCTACTGACTGGCTTATAGGAAGTAAAAGGGATAACTGACTCCTACAGGTTGTCTTCAAGGAAATAAAAGGGCACCCAGAGATCAAATATATTCCACCTGTTCTTAAACTTCTCACCAATCTCAAATGAAGACATGACCCTCTGTTTTTCTCCAATATAGGTCTGAAACATGCGTGCCCTTGATTCTATCTATTTCCATCTTCATGAATTCTCACTCCTATCCTGTCGATACAGTGTTTTATTTTTTATTTTTCACTATCTTCCCCCACTCAACCTAGAGCAGGGGATGGCAGGAATTTTCTGTAAAGGGCTATATGGTAAAGATTTCAGCTGTGAGCCATATGGTAACTGCCCCAATTTCTTCACTCTGCATGTAGCTAGAAATAAATCATAGATGACATAACTAAATGGGTGTGGCTGTGTTCCAATACTATTTTATTTACCAAAGAAAATGTCACACTGGATTTTGCCTACCGGTCATAGTTTTGTCTAGGGTAAGGATCAGGCTTTCTCCATATTCCTTAAAAGAAGATAGCTTGCCTCAATTCTTCTTTGCCCTATAAACTGCCTTTTATCTTCATTAAGGTGTTTATCAATGAGGAAAATTCTTCCATGCTTGTCATGTCTCTTTCTCACAACTCATTTCCTCCATAGCCCACTCATCATGGCTTCTGACCCCACCACTCTACTAATATTGCTCTCTCACAGATCATCTCTAGCCTCCTAATTACCTATTTTCTCTCCTAATTCTATTTGACTTCTCTGATGCATATGCTATGATTAAACACTCTGTCCTTGAAAACCATTCCTCACTTATCTTTTGCAACAGCATTTTCTATCCCTTTCTCTGCTTTTTCTATTCTGCAAATTCCCTCCCACTACCCATTGCCTACTTCTTAAATGTTGGTTTAACTCAAGAGATTCCTTCTCATCTCATTGTACACACTTTCTGCTGTCTTTTATTACATAATTTCAGCAAATTCTCATATGTGCACTATTTCCAAATATCCTTGAAGAGCTTTGACTACTTTCATATAAAAAGATTGGAACTTCCAGCAGCCAACTCATTGGTTGTACAAGCTAAAAGCCTTGGAGAAGTTCACCAAGAGGAGACAAAAATATTGCAATTTTGTGTCAAATGATCCAGGTTGCCATTCTGGCTCTGGGTGGCCTTTGGAAAATTCCTTAGATTTGTGGAACTTGTTTCATCTCTAACAGTGGTTCTCAACCTTCCTAACGCCGCGACCCTTTAATACAGTTCCTCATGTTGTGGTGACCCCCAATTTCATTGTTACAAATTGAACATAATTAAAGCATAGTGATTAATCACAAAAACAATATGTAATTATATATGTGTTTTCCGATGGTCTTAGGCGACCCCTGTGAAACGTTCGACCCCCAAAGGGGTCACGACCCACAGGTTGAGAACCGCTGATCTATAATATAAAAGCCTAAGTGACCGAACAACCAAAGGACCGGTGGACTGGTTGCTATTATGCACACTGACCACCAGGGGGCTCAATGCAGGAGCTGACCCCTGGTGGTCAGTGCGCTCCCACATCGGGAGCACCGCTCAGCTGACTGACAGGAGCCATATGCTGCTGGGCTAACAGCTGGCAAGCGCAGCTGCGGTGGCACATGCCTCTCCCACCTCTGCGGCAGCGCTACCTGGCTGCGGCGGTGGCAGGTGCAGGGGCTGGAATGAGCAGGAGTGGCGCGGCACCCAGCCTGGTTTGGGCTCTGGCTCCTGCCTAGCCACCTGCCACTTCACCCACTACTACATTCCCCGAGGGGTCCCAGATTGCAAGAGGGTGCAGGCCAGGCTGAGGGACCTCACCGTTGTATGAATCCATGCACCAGGCATCTAGTCATATATAAAAAGGGAAGAATGATCCCTCACTAGGCTGTTAGAGGATTAAATGTAATACCCACCAAAATCTCTTTATTATTTGACTACTATCTTACCGATATTTCTTTTTTTATGATGTCCTTTGAATGTTCCCTTTCCTTTTCTTCATTCCTCCAAACCTAATTGGTCAGCCTATCCTTTTTATTCTATATATAAAATCTGTTTAAGATGTTTCTCTTTTCTTTGGCCAAGTTCAGGCCCTGCTTTCCCATCTATTCTGTCTCATATATTGTTATTATCGATATGTTTCTGAAGAATCAATGAGGATAGCACTTTATGCTGGCAGTAGAATAAAGCCCAAACATTCAAGTTCTTCTCAATATGAATTCAAGCTTCATCTACTTCCATCCTACCTTAAGCAGAAGTCATATACCGCCCTCCTATCTTCTAACCATATCAAGCTACCTTGTTTCCCAAGTGTTCCAGGTACCCTTTGCTTTATCTGTGTTTTTGACTAAGTTCTGTCTCAGTCAGGAAAACTCAGCTTTCTCTGTTCTAGCTGGTGAAATTCTACTCAATTTTTAACTCCTCAATATAGCCCCCTCTCCCTACCAGATTTTGAACTAAATCATTTCTTTGGCAAATCGCTACTAGAGACAGACTGTAAGTTCCATTGGGGTAGGTGTCTATATTCATTCCCTAGCACTTAAGGCAGAAGTTCTCAAGTCAGCACTCAGATGTTTTATAAGCTCATCCAGTAGGCATTCCGATATCCTTAGAGCAGGGGTGGGGAATGTCAGGCCAATGGACCTGATAAGGCTTTAGAAATCATTTGGTCTGCCCTGCCAAGGCAATGGGGGTGAGTTAATTAAATGTTTGACCAAATAGAGCAGGCTGATGTTAAAGTTGATAATTTTGCTTGTTTGTTACATGAAAGAATATTTACTTTAAGCCTTTTTAGCTCAGGAATATGGCCAATGATAAAACAGACTAGGGGTCTAATAATGGTAAAGCTGTTACTAAGTGTTGTAAATTTGAAAATTTTAAGTGTTAATGAGCCCTAATTATTTTCCAAAATCATTTTCAAGCTTAAGTATATGACTTCTCTACATCTTTAGACAAATGTCTAAATGGTACAGCAAAAAGCTAAAGCCTAAAACCCAGTATCTCCCAGAAGTGTTACATGGTAAATACTACTACCACTACCCATTACCACTGCCATTTATATTTACGCTAGTGGCCGGATGCATGACATTCGTGCAAGAGTAGGCCTTCCTTCCCCCGGGTGCCGGCACTGGCTTCCCTCTGGCATCCGGGACCCAGGCTTCCCTAGCAGCCCGGCTTCGTCTGGAAGGACATCTGGTCTAATTTGCATATTATACTTTTATTATTATAGATAATAAGTATTTATGTGTCAATTGTCTGCACTAGAATTTTATCTCTGCATATTTCCATGTTCCCTAGTTTGTGTTTCCTCAAATTGATAGATATTTTACATAGATTTAACCCTCAGTTATAGAAGGCCGGCAGAATTTGTCTTGGTCTTAATTTTTTTCAACTCAATTCCTAATTAAAACTGATAAGTAAAATCATAGCTTTATCGTATGGGAAGCTATTTTAAAAACTCACCAAGAATGATTTTTATTATCTTTATTATTATTGTCTTATTACTATTATTTGAAATCTTGGAGCCTCTTAGTTATAATAAATTCAACTGCACAAAACATTCATTCTTTTTTATAAAATGTTGATGAATTATATGATTCATAAGTGAAGTTATTCAATGTATGATATGAAATTCCAAAGGCATTGAAAGGGGCCCTCTCTTAGTATTTGTTTTTTACCTGTGACTCATTTAAAGATGTAGGATTTAGGTTTCAGGTAGTTTTATACACTGATTTTTTCTTTGTGGTTCTGAGCACGAATTCAGTGAAGACTTAAAGAAAAAGGAAGATATTTTGATGTGAAAGCTACATGAAGTCACAGGGGATGAGTTTTATTTTCTTCTCTACCTTGTAATGCAAAATGCATTTCACAAAATCAGATGAAATAAGCCACTAATTTGACAGTCTCAGTTCTCCTAGCCATATTGATTCAAAAGCTGGAAACAGTTATGGAGCCTTAGTGGCTCCAATAGGAATCGTGAAGCTTGAGGTTAGAAGAAATAAAAGTGTATTGGGAGAGGAATCATTAAGTAACAGAATCTTTCTAAACATTTTATCATGAATGAGTATAAACGCTTGTTCTCATGTTATTTTTGTACTTTTTCATTTCTTGATTTTCTTTCTGTTTCACAATGTCTAGAATCTCATTACAAAGCTGATTGTGTCATCTTTTGGGTTGCTTTTAGCAAACGAAAGATATTTATCTTCTTTTGTGAGACATGCCATGACTACAAGTTCAAGACCTTCCTATAAGCTTTATTTAGAAGTTCCCCCAAAATATTTTCAGTTCCTTCTATATAATAATATATGTAGAGAGAAATGCCTCAGGCTATCTTCTGATATAGACACTATAGATATGCACTTATTTTAGCACATGCATCATCTTGTGTGGAAATACCTCTTGTCCTTAAAGGTGTGTAACATTTTCCCTTATCAATAAGAAGCCTCGATAACTCTCATGACCACCTTTAGTGACTATAAATAATATATACTGGTAATACTGTTCTTTAATGTTAAGATCATAGTAAATAGTGCTACAAAAAAGAAGGTTTGGGGAGGAAAATGGTATTCATGTATTTCAGAACAATCTATAATAATAAAAGTGCAATATGCTAATTAGACTGGACAGACGAAAGACCTTCTGAACATCATTCCAGACGTCCTTCTGGACGAAGCTGCTGTGGTGGGGGCTGAGGCAGAGGTTGTTAGGGGTGATCAGGCAGGCAGGCAAACAGGGGCAATCAGGCAGGCAGGCAAGCAATTAAGGGCATCAGGCAGGCAGGCAGAGTGGTTAGGGGCAATCAGGCAGGCAGGTAGAGGTGGTTAGGGGCAACCAGGCAGGCAGGTGAGCAATTAGGGGTGATCAGGCAGGCAGGCAGAAGGGTTTGGAGATATCAGGCAAGCAGGCAGAGTGGTTAGGGGCAATGAGGCAGGCAGGTGAGCGGTTAGGGGCGATCAGGCAAGCAGAATGGTTAGGGGTGATGAAGCAGGCAGGCAGGAGAGTGGCTAGGAGCCAGCAGTCCCAGATTTTGAGAGAGAGGGATCAGGCCTAAACTGGCAGTCGGACATCCCCCTAAGGTTCCTGGATTGCAAGAGGGTGCAGGCCGGGCTGAGGGACCCCCCACCCCCGTACGATTTTGTGCACCAGGCCTTTAGTATCTAATAAAGCAATATAATGTTATTTATAGGCGCTATTATGAAAGGCCATCATTTCCTCAAATATTCCTTTCAGAATGTCCATTTTTTTCCATGTTTTAACTTAGTGATAGAAATCCAATTTTTATTTTTAATGATAACAATATATTTATATCTTGGGTAAGTTTTCATATATAATTAAATGATAGGAAGATTTTTTTCTGAGATGTGGGATGTTGATCTGGCATTATCAGTTTTTAAATCTTTGCTTATCATTTGTTAATAAATGCTCCATTGGAAAGGCTGTTGACCACTTTGGCAGTAGCCTAAAATTTGCTGTGCAGTGAATATAATCCAACTCTAATAGAAGATGATTGTATTTCCAAATATATTTAAAATAGAAAAAAAGATTATTGCAATAAATCTAACATCATAGAACCAATTCATGGAGCTTAATTATGACACTACTAAATGTGAAAATCTATTCAGCACGAGGAACACTTTTCACATTACATTCATACTAAAGATTGGCTGTTAAGAGCTCATTACTGGTATTTTTCTAAAGAGTGGTTTATTAAACACAGTTACCTAATAAGCATCTTTGGTGGTGCAAATTGCTGAAAACAGTAATGAGTCTGATTAGACTTCATTTCAATTACGACAGCTTGTCTAGCAAAAAAAAAAAATGTTTTTTTCTTGATGCTTTGGAATCTGCTGCAAGACACTGCACAGTTTAAAAAAATAAAAAGCCATCTCTATATTTCCTTTCCACAGTTCACTAATGGGGAGAGAATTGTTCAAGTCATCATCCAATTTTCACACTGGAAAACTGGATGGACAAAGTGGAGTCACAATCATGTTTGCTTAAAAACAGCAAAGGCTGTCTTGACTAATACGTCTAAATAAGGTCACCTTTAGATTCTATTTGTTTTTTTCCCATCTTAGAAATATAAAGCTACAAATGAATGATTAAAAAATTATTCCTTCCTATTTGGTTTGTGGAGGTTATTCTCTAGATTAAAAGGCTCACCTTTCAATTATGTTTTATCCATGGATCTTCTACTTAAAATTATAACAATACAGGAAGCTGTTGGACTCTGCATGCTAATTACCAGACCTATTTTTTTTAAATCACATATTGGGAGAGGAAAAAAGAAGTCAAACTTTATGAATGTGCACTAATAAATATTTCAGAAAATGTGAAGGAATGTTCGTTAGAAACTAAACTTGATTTTGATATTTTACAAAGTATGTTATTTAGCCTCAGTGAATAGCTAACCTCCTATTAAATGATGCCTGAGTATTACTGCTCATATTGAAAGAAAAAGATGGTTAATGTAAAAAGCCTTCAAGTGATTAAGCTGTCATTGCTGTCATGTGGGTGCTCAAGTAACATTTTCATGCCTCTGGGAGCTGTGGCCAGGGATGCAATCCACTATTTTATACTAATTTTCCGAATAGATTCTTTTAAAAGTATAATATCATTTAACACTGGACTGGATAAAGTAATTTCTAAGGTAATATATGAAAACAATGGCTGGATGTAGAGGCATTAACAAACAAGGGAGGGCACAATAAAACATCCTTGCCGCTTACTTCACAAGTTAGCTAAGATCATGTAATGGCTCTAAGGCTGAAACTCGAATACAAACGAACGCTCTTGTAGATTTCAAAGGACTTGCTTAAAAACGGAGACTAGCTGCACGTATGTCAGTTCAGTGAGTAGGAACGTACTTTTAGATCTGTGATTCATCATTAAATCTATGAATTCTGTATTCTGCTTTAACAAAAAGGACAAAAGTATTTTGTATAGAAAAATACAAAAACAATTCTAAATTAACAATTGGGGCACTTGCCTACATATTATTATATAATCTCATTGTTTGCTTTTCAATGATTTTTTTTAAAGATTTCATCTCAAATTATTTTAGTGCACGTTTTTCTTTTTGTGTGCAATTGAAAAATATGTTTCAGTACTTAATAAAATTGTTATTAGGTTTCCTTTTGGAAGAAAACTTTACACATGTAAAGATCTCCTTAAAAATAAGTACTCAATTAAGGAAATGAGTGTGCATGGTATATTTTGAGGCCATAATTAAGACTTTGTGTCAGTATGGAAAGTTTTTGAGTTATATAACTTGGTTCAAGTCACAAATCTTTAAGATATACTGAAAGGAAACCTTAAGTAATGCTTACTTTTGATTTTAAAAATATCATGTGTAGTTAAATAATTTAGAATTTTCTATGAATTTTGAGATTATTACTAATAAAGCTAGAAAAGCAGATTATATTTAGGATAAAAGCATTTTTTTAATCTGTCATTTCACCCCCTTCCCCATTTTTTTATTAAAGTTGGAGAAATATCCTTTCTCCAACTTCAGACATAACACTTACACATATACAGGCACTTAGATTTAGAGTCCATGTATTACCCGCAGGGTTCTGGTTTTCCTGTTGTCCAGGGACTTTGTAAATAGGATGCGCACAATTTGAAGAAGTAGCAGGAAGATTTGACTTATTTACTCTTTTAACATAAGCAACGGAAAGTGGAAACTTTAGAAATGAATCTCTTTCAAGTTACCTGCTAATTTGAAAAATGTGACTGGAAGAATCTCCCTTGTCCTTAAGAGTATGAAGAAATATGAGAGTTTACCAATAACTAAGGAGGTCAATAAACAGTTCATGATCACCAGTAAGTATACAATTGTAGAAGAATTTAGACCATATCGAAGTAACATCCGTATAGCTTTAATTCTTTTGACAGTATTGAGAACAACTTTATTTCTAACTGCTTACATTAGAGACAAAGTAGGCCACGTTTACTCGCCACAGAAGACAGTTGGATTGAAATTAATTGCAGAATTACAAGAAGGGGGGATCTGTATTTCATGTGATTAATACAACTTGGGTTAACTAACTAGTTGATTCAAATCAGCCAAAGATTATACTTTTATTTTTTAATGTAAAGACATTGTCTACTGTAACAGTAGATGAAATTGTGCAGTTAAATCTTGTCATAGAGAAGGCAATCAAAATGGAATTTGAAGAAACAATATCTTGTGGTTCCTCCTATTGTTAGCATTTCCCCAAGAATTAGGTTGTTGGGCACCCCCTCCAGGATAGGAAACGCCACCTCCTTTGAGGATGCTGATATCCTCAGCTTCTGATTCTGTCTCATTATGCAGCACGCTTTGTTTTTACAAATGGAAGAGCCAACACGCTAATAACTGGACTGTCATTCACATTGCACTTTAACAATGTTCTGTTTATCTGGAAATTAGAGCATCCCAATGATAGGAGCTGCTGGGGTTTATTTCACCAGACCACGGAATGGGGCCAGATGGGGAGAGAATGGAGAGGTGAGGAAACTACTGCTGACACAGAGAGCTCTTCACTTTCCTTCCTGGACCATGTTGATGGGATTCTAAAGCAGTTTATCTTCATATGTCGTCCTGCATGGAAGAAACAACGCAAAGCCTACCAACGCAAAACTCATTTCATATGTAGCTTTTTCCATTGCCTTCAGATCAAAGTTATTTTCTTCAGGCTGGACTACATTATACACAGTTCTCAGGAGTGAAGGACACTGAATTAATGCACTATGTCACCCAGCCCTGACTATAGAATATGTTTTATCAAAGTCCAAGACACTATTTTGCTATTGCATTAAAAATTAATGCACAGATTGCCAAAAAGAGAAAAATGCATAAGTAATCTAAACAAATTTTGCCTGGGCTTTGCACACTTTAGAGTCACCTTAAGCAAAGACGTTTTAAGGGAAATTGTTGAAGAGTTATGTACTTATATGTAAATAGTATTCTTATTCCTTTGTCTGGTTATATGAGGTAGTCCTCAATCTTAAATCAGCATCCCCATTACCTATTTTGTTTTATATAAACTGACTTTTTTGAGTCAGGTTCTAGAGAAGCACAGAAAGAAAAGAAAAAAAAGAATGAATGCAAATTCCATCTTACACAAGGTCATGGGGCTTGGCATGACCTTGTTTATTGACCCATGTCAGCATGATATGTTGGGCAAAGATGAATATAGTTCAGTTTAAATATAACTAGATTGAGCTTTGTATTTATATACTTGGAGTAGAATACACACTCTCACAAATAACTATTTACAAATAGCAATATGTGCTCATAATGATTAACATAATATTTTAAGATTGTGAATGATGAAATTAACCAGCCATCTCATAATTCAAGATTGGTACTATGCCTGGGTTATGTTAATTAAAAGTGCAAATATATTTTATATGGCACAACTGTATCTCGAGATTCAACTGGAATAACCTCAAACTTTAAGACGATGGTAATGTTATCTCAGCAGAGTCCTTTTTAAAATAAAGATTCAAAACACATGGAAAATGCACAATACTTTTGACATTTTGGATTTCTCTTTCTGGATCAATCATACAGGCCAGATACAGTGGGGCCTTGACTTACGAGTGTCCCGACTAATGAGTTTTTTGAGATACCAGCTGTCTCTCGGATTTTTTGCATTGAGTTGATAGAGTAATTTGAGTTAACGAGCTCCTTAACGAGCTGCTTAACGAGCTCGGGCTCGGGATGAATTAAACTCGTAAGTAAAGGCCCCACTGTACTATGAATCTAGCTTATGGCTTTCAGGTTGAGTTAACCCCATTTATCCCCACATTCTACAGCTCACCTGTTATTTACACACGTAAGAGGGTTGATACTGCAGAACAAGGGGAGTGCTCTGTTGTGACACAGAACATACATATTTATTAGTAATGGCAGTCCCTATGGACACATGTGGCATGTCCTGATGATCTTTTTGTGACAAAAGTAACTGGGGGAAAGGGTAGATGGCCTTAATGGATTGAAAACATATATGGGCAAAGGGAAGACAGGCATGAGAAATGAAAGGCCATAAAGTAACAACTTTAAAGGTTAACTACCAAGCACTATTTAAGCTTATTATAAATTGTTTAAAATAATTCTCATAGGTACCTTAAACAAAGTAACATTTGACTTAACATGGGACAATCCGTCCTCTTACCTACAAACTCTCAAATCTTCTCCCTTGTTATAGTTGATGACATCTGACACTAAATACTAAGATTCTGGGTATGAATCACTTGTCTATTTTAAGGTGCATGTATATGCATAGTTGTGTACTCTTTTGAATTGATTATGTTAGGATATACACAGACTTTTGGACACTGTTTTTACTTGATGTAGATTATTATTAAAATATTTACACATAAACTTTTGTAAAACCTACTTTCTGTCAAAAACAACAACATCAATTTAAATAATAATTTTAAAATGTAGAGATTTTTATATGAGCATAATTATATGTTCACTTGAATCGTTTAAGCATTGGAAATTTTAAGACTGCCTACAGAAAAAAAAAGTTATTTGAATTAGGATTTTGATTTCCTGGGTTGCTTTAAGTGATAGACAATCTATCCTGATTATATATTGAATATAAGTTCAGGTGGATGAAAAGTGTTATTTCCTTCATCAGTGTAATTTGCTTTGCATAAGTGCTTATGCATTCAGCCTCACAAATGCAAACCATCTTCTTTATGTCTTATATGTAGTCACTGATCATCAGAGAGATGCAAATTAAAATGACAGTGAGGTATTAGTAATGGCACCTGTCAGAACGGCTATCATCAGCAAATCAACAAAGGACAAGTGTTGGCTAGAATGTGGAGAAAAGGGAACCCTAGTACACTGCTGGTGGGAATGCACACTGGTGCAGCCTGCATTTATGGAAAACAGTATGGAGTTTCCTCAAAATATTAAAAATGGAACTGCCATTTGGCCCAGTGATCCCACTTTTAGGAATATATCCTAAGAAACCCAAAACACCAATCAGAAAGAATGTATGCACCCCCATGTTCTTAGCAGCACAATTTACAATAGCTAAGGTCTGGAAATAGCCCAAGTGCCCAGCAGTAGATGAGTGGATCAAAAAGCTGTGGTACATTTATATCATGGAATACTATGCAGCAGTAAAAAAGAAGGATCTCTTACCCTTTGAGATAGCATGAAGGGACTTAGAGAGGAATATGCTAAGCAAAATAAGCCAGTCCGAGAAGGACAAGTATCATATGATCTCACTCATATGTGGGATCTAATGAACAAAATAAACTAATGAACAAAATAGATCCAGAGGCACAGAAGCATGGAACAGACAGTTGAAACTTAGAGGGAAGGCAGGGGTGGGTGAGTGGATGGGAAGAGATCAACCAAAGAACTTGTTGGTTCTTTGCATAATCCATGGACACAGATAATAAGGTGGTGAAGATGGGGGCGGGGTGGAGGGCAGGGTGGGCTAGAAGGGGTCAATGGGGGACATAAATAATACTTTCAAAAATAAAAATTTTAAATAAAAAAATAAAAATGATTTTAATATTTAAAATGCATACCAAGTTACATCCTCATATGATGAAATGTTGGCAAAATAGTCATTTTTATATTTGGTCACATTTTGGTGAGTAAATATTTTGTTGCTGTGAATAAAATTTAATGACTTTTAGGGAAACTAATTCAGATCATAAGCTTCTCACAAAGTTAGTTGAAGGACAGGGTATATACCATTCTTGTCAAAGTCATGGTGCCTGTAACACTGAATACAGGCTCGGCCTAAGCCCAAAGATCAGTTGATCATCCAGATACCATCCACCCAACAGCTTTCTATAAGAAATAAGAAGTATAACTTTGTAGTCATTTAAGCAGTCCCTCAAAAGTTATACCAAAGCTCATGACTGGCTATTAAATGAAGCTTTGGTTTTGGTATCAGAACCTATGGCAGATTCAAAGGAACATTAGGGATGGCATGGACTGACACAGGAAAATAGCTACGAGAAGTATCTGACGAACCACAACCAAGGGGAACAGACTGAAATAACAGCAATCTGGAAACCAGTGTTTTGTTTTTAATCATTATTCATCATACTATTGTATCAATGAGACTCAGTCAACAAGAAAAGTATCAATTATTTTATCAGTGCCCTGATTAAGAGGGCAGGAACATATAATGAATAGTATTTGGAAACATTTTGTTCTAAAGGGACTATTAAAAAAAAAAAGATTAAGAGCACTAGTACTTTTTAAGAAAATATAATTAAGTTATAAGCCAGAGCTTTAAGCTTCATAGTGAAATCATAAATTCAATTGCTTATGTGACCAGTAAATATGGTAAAAATACCTTGTTGTAATAGGGAAGGGGGCGCCATGACAAACTGGATTGCATGCCATGTCCAAAGTGGGCAGGTGGTCATCACATCCAGCCAACTGTTGCCTGGCAAGAATGAGTTCTAGTATTATAAGATCATTCAACTTGAAAAAAAGGGAAATATAAGAATTCTTTTATATAAAGTTGGCTGATTCCAAACCCTGTGCTGGCCAAACAAAACATGGTGGCAGGCTGCAGGCTGCCCACAGACTGTCAGGCGGCAATTTTTCTGTTAGAGGGTGAGGTATTTGAACTATATTTACTAAGGGCCATTTAGCCAGAAATGCCTTCATGATTGTTAAAAGGGATTGTTTTATGCAAATAAGATGGAATGGGGGGAGAAAGTAATTTGCTGCAAAATGTATTATAATTTGGAGTCTTGAGGTGTGAAAGTGTGATTTAAAGAGAAAAATCATTTGACAGCCTTGCTATATAATTAGAACATCTTATTTTGAGACTGTGAGTTTTGAGATCATTCTTAACTGGTTTTAAACCTCTAAATATTTTGTTCCTTAGTTGTGGTCTCTACAACATTGAGTCAAAAATCACATTAAAAATAAAATGCTATGAAAAATTTTTGAATTTTTGACACCTTTTTGATTAAGGAGATCATGCTCTGTGTTTTGCTGAGTATTAAAGAATTTTTATACCATTTTTATAACCAAGATTCCCACTGGAAAATTTCCTTTTCAGTAGATGTCATGACATTAAAGAAAAAAGTGATTTATAAATTCTAAGAGTGATTTTACTTTTTTCTGTCTAGTCAGTTTTGTTTTTAATGCACCTCTTGCTTTTTTTCAAAATGAAAGAATAACAAAAGTATTTGTACACAGTTGCAAAATATTTTCCCAAATATTACTTAAGGTAATCTTAACAGTCCAGTAGCATATTATACCACTGCCATCCACATTTCATAGCTGAGTGTGATATGCTTGACTTCACCAAGATTAGAACAAATACATGATGGGATGAGCAAAGCCAGTTCCCTTAATCTTTAAAATCAAAGACTCTAATTTTAGGGAATTTAGAATGTAAATTGTTATTGAATGTATTGGGGTGACACTAGTTAGAAAAATTATACAGGTTTCAGGTGTACATTTCCAAAACCCATCATCTGTATTGTGTGTTCACCTCCCTAAGTCAAATCTACTTCCTTCACCCTTTATTCCCCCCTACCCTCCTCTGCCTCCCACCTCCACCTCTCAGAAATCACCATTCTGTTGTCCTTGTCCATGAGTTTTTTTTTCCCTTTATTTTTCTTTTTGGCTCGATCCCAACACCCTCTCACCCAGCTCCCCTACCCCTCTGACAGCCTACAGCCTGCTCTCTGTCTATGAGTTTGTCTCTGTTTTGCTTGTTACTTACTTTATTGGATTTCACATATGAGTGAATGTAAAATTACAAAGAAGATAGAAAGCTGGAAAAGTTTCATTGCCTGGTAAACTGATTCCCCCTGATTTAAATTCTTAGAATTGAATCACAAAGGTTTACACATAGTGGGCCCTCAGTTTGTTGACCTTCACACGTAGTGCGACCTCAGTTTGTTGACTAAGTGAACAGTTCCTACATAAAATTCATTTTATAAAGGACTTCTAATTTTAGTGTTCTGAAGATGGAACCAAATTAAATGTATTAAAGCGAATATGTAATTCATGTGTTTCTTCACTTTTGCCTTACTTTTACTTTCTGATAAGACATCACATTTTCAGGCTAGGAATGATCAGGAAATGGACTGGGGAAGTTTTCCGTTCAAATGGGTTAGTTCAGATCAAGTGTGTTGGCCTCTTGGTTTATGAAAGTCAGTACACAAAAGAAGACTGATGCAGCCCAGCCAGTGTGACTCAATGGTTGAGCATCGACCTATGAACCAGGAGGTCATGGTTTGATTCCTGTCAGGACACATGCCCGGGTTGCAGGCTCAATCCCCAGTGTGGGGCGTGCAGAAGGCAGCCAATCAATAATTCTCTCTCATCATCAATGTTTCTATCTCTTTCTTCCTCTCCCTTACTCTCTGAAATAAATAAAAAAATATATATTTTTTTTAGAAAAAGTAGACTGCTGCAGAGTCTGCTCAGACATTTCATTTGGTCATCACTCCCCTTGAAGAATAATGGTCAGCAGGTATTACAAGGCACCAGTTTTCAGTACCAGGAAGTTTGTAAGCCCTCTCAGAAGGCTCATCACTGCATGAACCTATATTTTTAGCCAATGAATTTGCTCCCCTCTAATTGAAATGTTAAAGCTGTGTGTATTCTGCCATGTCCCACCTATGAGATGATGAATCTGCTGCACTGGTAGGCTGAGGGGGCTGGAAACTGTAATTACTTGTTATAGTCACCCTAGTAGTAATTGTTTTCTAGAGAGAAACCATGGTAGATATGGTACTATATATTTTGAAATCCTATCTAATAAAAGAGAAACATGGTAATTGGCATACGACCGCTACCCTCCCCATTGGCTAATCAGGGCGATATGCAAATTAACTGCCAGCCAAGATGGCGGCCGGCAGCCAGGCAGCTTGAAACTAACATGAGGCTTGCTTGCTTCAGTGATGGAGGACTCCAACGTTCCCCGCCTGCCGCTGCAGGCCTCTGAGCTGGCAGTTTGAAACATAGTTACAAAAATAGAAGCTAAACAAAACCCCAGAAACCAGCTTTCAGCCAGCGGGGATCTCAGAGCTGGAGTTGATACAGAGTTTCAATTGTAGAACCTAAACAAACCAGATACCTGCTTTCAGGAGTGGAGGCCTAAGAGCTGGAGCCTCAGAGCTAAAGCTGGCTCAGAATAAAAAAAAATAATAATATAAAAAAAGGAGCAGTTGGGAGCTTCAGTCCCAGCCTGAAAACAGCCCTCAGCCCCTCACCCAGGCTGGCCAGGCACCCCAGTGGGGACCCCCACCCTGATCCAGGACACCCTTCAGGGCAAACCAGCCAGCCCCCACCTGTGCACCAGGCCTCTATCCTATATAGTAAAAGGGTAATATGCCTCCCAGCACCGGGATCAGCAGAGCCGCGAGGCCTCCCGGCACCGGGATCAGCGTGACAGGGGGCAGCGCCCAAACCCCCTGATCGCCCTGTGGCTCTGTGTGTGACAGGGGGCGGGGCCACAACCTCCCTATCAGCCCTGCTCTGTTCCAGACAGGGGAAGGCGCCCCAACCCCCTAATCGGCCCTGCTCTGTGCCTGATAGGGGGGAGCTCCCCAACCTCCTGATTGCCCTGCGGCTCTGTGTGTGACAGGGTGCGGCGCCCCCACCCCCCCACCCCATGGGCCCTGCTCTGTGTGTGACGGGGTAGAGCCATAACCTCCCCATCGGCCCTGCCCTGAGTGTGAGAGTTGCGGCACCCCAACCCCCTGATCCACCCTGCTCTGTGCGTGACAGGGGGGAGCTCCCCAACCCCCTGATGGGCCCTGCTCTGTGCATGGCAAGGGGGAGCTCCCCAACCCCCTGATCGGCCCTGCTCTGTGCGTGACAGGGGGCAGCGCCCCAACCCCCTGATTAGCCCTGCTCTGTGTGTGACAGGGGGTGGCGCCGCCTCCCCATCGACCCTGCCTTGAGTGTGACAGGGGGCGGTGCCCCAACCCCCCAATAGGCCCTACCCTGAGTGTGACTGAGGGTGGCATCGCAACCTCCCGATCTGCCCTGCTCTGTGCATGACAGGGGGCGGCACCCCAATTCCCCAATCGGCCCTGCTCTGAGCCCGACCAGGGGCTGCACCTAGGGATTGGGCCTGCCCTCTGCCACCTGGGAGCAGGCCTAAGCCAGCAGGTCGTTATCTCCTAAGGGGTCCCAGACTGCGAGAGGGCACCGGCTGGGCTGTGGGACCCTCCTCCCCCCCGAGTGCACAAATTTTTGTGCACCGGGCCTCTAGTATATTATAAAAAATAATAATGAAAGCTTGAGAGGTGCAGTAACCCAAAGGAGTGAGTGTGATGAGTGCAGTGACGTTGCAGGCCTGTGAGAGTGCTGTGCAGCCATCCTAGAGCAGCCAGCCCTGTGCCTGCAGGTGTTTGCCTCGGGTCCCTGCCCTTAGGAAGTCTGAGAACACCGACAAATGAAGGCAGAGTCCCTAGCAGGCAGAATTACCCCATGGGAACCTGCTAGAGGAGAACAGCTTTTTTAGACCTGATGAACTGCTGAATAGCATGTGTGTGTTATGGGTGGGGGTGGAGTAGTGAGTGCCTTAGATTAATATTTCCAGGAATGTGTGCTAAAAATAGATTCTAGCAGGCTTAGTCTTTTATTTCAGTTTCCTCCCATTCAGAAAGTTGTTTTTATATCCTTCATTTTCCTATACAAGAGCTTCTTGATAATTTGGAAGCTGAGACAGAACTGTGAAGGATGCCACAATTGTTTCCAGTTGTTTCATTTCAAAATTGTGAAAATGTAGCAAGTAAAGCGATGAGGCAGCAACTGTTTAGTAATTAAAGATAAGTTATGAAATGGTCCTAAGGAAAACAATGGAAAATGTTATGCAAACTGCCCAGTTTTATGGGAAATATAGGCTTGTTCATTTGTACACACATAAATTAATCCTATAACAATAAAATAACAAAATGCTCTGGCTTTTTACTGTAGAACCTGCCGTTCTTGTGTAACATGGTAAAGTATCTTAAAAGCAATTTTCTATTAAATTACACATTTTTAAAAACAAACACATTGCATTGTAAAATTTGCCAGCTGTATTAATAATTGTCTGATCCTATCAAACATAAAAATTGATGTTTTGGAGCAATTCTTCAGTTACCTTTAAGAACTATTTTTTCTTAATTTTCGCTGTTTTCTGAGTTTTTATTGTACTTATGTAAGCTATTACTAAACAGCAGTGGGAGTTAGTTTTTTTTGGAATCACGTCTCTAATAATGTTTAAGATGGCATTGTTTCTGAGGTTTTTCTCTTCGTGTTTCAAAAAGAAACCATATAAAAGCTGTTTTTAAAACCCATCTTATTATTTGGGTGCCAAGTTAAGTGACAGGCATCTGCTGCTTCTCACTCACAGATAACAGCAATACAGTAAAAGGGAGCGTGCTTTTTTGTTCAAAGAACATTTAACAGTATGTTTTTCATCCATTTCACATCAGACATATCACCACCAATAAACGGAGCAATAATAACAACAACAAAAATAAGTTTGGTTCTACTTTCAATTGGGATTAAAATTCAAGACACCGATGAGAAAGCTCTTTGTGCTCGCAAGGCCAGGACAGCGTCCTGAACACTAGCTTCCTGGGCGCCTACTGATAGTGAGAACTAGACGGTAAACTATTAACTTCCACGTTTAAACAATACTAATGACTTTAAAGCACTAGGTAAGTCCTTGTGTTTCAGGGATGCGAGTAATTCCGTTCCTTTAAGTTTATTTAATCAAAGCTCAATCTTGCCTTTTGCAGCCCCGCTAAGGTTATTGTTATTTAGTATGAATCAATCAATAAACTTCCAATAATCTTGGTAATCACATCCAAAAATAGCCTGAGAATCAAAAAGCAATCGTGTTTCCCATAATTGTTCCAAATAGATAATGTTGATAGGATCTTTGCTTAATTTCTGATGAAACAGAAATCTTGTGAAATTTAATTCGTTTTGCCAGAGCCTAAGCAAAAAGGCCCAGTGGAAAATAGCCAACCTACTTGATTTAAGCTTTATATTCCTGTCTCGTATAGGGATTATACCTTACCAAGATTACTTTATACGTATTGGTATAAATGGTTAATTTACAAGGAAAAAAATTTAAGCCAGTACAGGCGGAAGGCTGCCCATCGTTTTTGTTTTGTTTTTAATAATTATTCTAAATCTAAAGCTAAATAAGTGTTATTTTGTTTTTTACAATGAGCGTTTTAAATATCAATTTTGTTATGTATGTGTGTTAACTCATGATAACAATGGCTTACCTCAGCTCACTGAAAGGAAACCAGGCCCTTTAACATGCGTGTTGTGTTGTGTGGTGTTGTGTTGTGTTGTGGTGCACTTGTAGTAAATCCCATTGCCCGTGACTCCTAGATTATTTTCTGAAACCTTGTTTCAAGACATTTATTTACATGTTTATTCTGTATCAGTCTAATCAAATACTTACTCATAGCATATGTGTATTCTTATGTTCTCAACACTGTATTTTGATAGTCTTAACAAAAAAAAAAAAATCCTAATAGAAATTCCCTGGAAATAATTTACAGGACTAATGAATTTGTAGGTCTTTTAGACAGCTCTCCATTACAGTCGCATTAATATTCTCTCCTTCTTATAAGGCTTGAAGTAAATCCCATGACACTAGAAGAATTTAGATACTGATTACTTGCGATTGGTTCCTGGTGATTTGCTCTTAATAATTTCCAGTTGAATTTAATGAAAGTATGATTCCTGAAATGCTGCTTCATTAAAATTGCATCTTTTTCCCTGTAAGTATGGTTTCGATCATTTCACCCATTTTGTGGTATGTTTTCCTCCCCCTTAAAAAATAACGATTGAGAAAACAGAAACAATTAAGAATATCACTTTAGTTCTTCCTAGAACTCACACCGAGTTTCTCAGAGTGAAATGATACAAGCTGCATTTCACCCAGATTTACAATTTATTTATTTATTATTTTACTTTATTATTTTGCAATTTGATGAGATTGTTTCTAAAAGACAGACTTTGAAAAGCAGGAAAGTGAAGAAGGAATCTGTTACATGTACAAGAGATCTTTAGTAGCAAGGCCTTTAGTATTTTTACTAATAAAATGGTAAAGCTTGATTAAGTTATGCTGTGCAGCTTTCGGACTTAATTTAACTGAGATGGTGATTTGCAAATGAATGTCTACATGGATCCTTTTAAAAAATCCAAATGCAAATGAGTACAACTGTAGTAAAATATATTTGCAAATGAATCCTGTTGCTTTATTCATTTATTGTGTAATTACTGCAATCCTTCCTACCTTGTTTTCAGTATTTTTTAATCATTAAGTTGGAAGCATGACAGCAGTGCCAGCCCTGGCATGATTCTCTTTGACTAAAACCTTGTAAATTAACACAATTAGCACAGCATCATCCCGCTAATTAACTTCCAGTGTCTGGTGCAATGGTTTTGCAAACAAGGAAGAGGGAGTCAGAAGGGAATCAACATGCCATTCTGTTACCAAACTCTGTGCTATGTTCAGATTTGCTCAGTAAGTCAAAGCTGGCTGTGTCAGAAGCCAGTCAGGCAATGAAGAGCTAACGGGTTTGGAGGAAGGAAGCAGAGGCGGGTAGGAGCTGTCAAAATAGACTGGGAAATTCAGAGGAGAGCTGATGCCACAGAAGCTTCATTTAGACCAGGCCTCCTCCTTATCAAGGAATCTCTGCCAGAGGGCACAAGACAGTTTGCAAAATTCACTTTGGGTCATACAGAGGAGATGAAGGAGGGCTGCTTAATACAGCTGAACCAGACTAGCAAGGGTTCCAAGGGAGCAGAGATTAGGATGGGATGAGCCGGCCCTGGGAAGTAGAACAGGCTTCCAGCGCTCTGCTGTCACTAACTGCATGCGAGGCCTCGAGGGTGCATTATGAATCCCTTTGGGTGTGAGAAGGTCATTTCTAAGGTCTCTTTTAAACTGTAAAATTCAAATGATTCTGATTCTAACTGCTTAGCATTTTCTTTTCAGTGAGAAAATACTCTTGTTTTATACTTGAATACATAGTCACCTTGCTTCAGTTAGTAATCTAACAGATGCTACAATTACCCATAGCAATCCATTACAGAGCTGTACTATTCCAGTGTCTGCCACACACTGCTTCCCATGGAAATATAGTTAGACTCCAGATTCTCTTATTCTCTCTCTAATCTTATCTTCCTATTCACCTCTCTCTCTAGAGAGAGAGACAGAGAATCTTCTTTCCTCTTAGTAGCTTGGAGGCTCTAAGGCAGAGAGAAGGATTATTAGAGAAGGAGGGAGAATGCTAGCTAGAAGACCGGCAGACAAGTGATGCCTGTATCTTTTTTTCAGGGGCTCAACAACAGGACTGAGAGGCAGAAAGGAGCCAGTTGTAATTCATACCGAGTTGTGGGCTTTGTGCGATGAAAGCGATGGAGCGCTGCCTGGGAGATTGCTTTGCTGCACTCCACGAAACAGATTTGAAACTGTCGTGGGCCACTTTAGATGAGAGTTGGATTATGGAATGACCTGCTCTGTCTGTGTCATATTGTTCTGTGCAGGGAGCATTATACTGTGCTAACTAGGTGTTCAGTACCAAATAAGAGGGGTATCCTAGATGTGATCTGTCAGCTGTGTCTCATTTTTATATTGGCTAAAATATAAAACAGAAACTGTGATGTGGAAGAGACAGAATAGCTAGATACCGCACATTAATACAAGCACTTGCTAGATATTTAAAATGTATGCATATTTTATTGTAAGAACCTAGGGTTGAATTCTAACTTGGCAGGAATGTGTGTGTACATATATATGTGTTTCTGTGTAGCGAGTGACTTAATAGGCTTAACAGAAATATATTTGTCTATGAGTTAAAAATGGGGAAAAATTTAAGTCTTCTACGGAGTTTTCATTTGAATTCAGTTTATTTTTTTATACAGGGCTGAAATTCAATCCAATTTAAAGTATGCATGTTATAGAGATCATGACAGATATTATAAACTGGGGGAATATTTTATAATGTTGATATTATTGGTAGAAAATAATAGGTAACAAAAGAAGTTCTGATGAGTATCTAAGTAACAACTTTCCCCCCACCCCCATCCTTAGGCTTGAAGATGCAGTGGACGCCGGAGCATGCCCAGTGGCCAGAACAGCACTTTGACATCACCTCGACCACTCGGTCTCCTGCCCACAAAGTCGAAGCCTACAGAGGTCATTTGCAGCGCACCTATCAGTACGCCTGGGCGAATGATGACATCTCTGCTCTGACTGCATCCAACCTACTAAAAAAATATGCAGAGAAGTATTCTGGCATTTTGGAGGGCCCTGTGGACCGACCTGTGCTCAGCAACTACTCAGACACACCGTCAGGACTCGTGAATGGCCGGAAAAATGAAAACGAGCCCTGGCAGCCGTCCTTGAATTCAGAAGCCGTTTATCCCATGAACTGTGTCCCGGATGTCATCACTGCCAGCAAAGCTGGAGTCGGTTCAGCCCTCCCTCCAGCAGATGTCTCTGCAAGTATAGGGAGCTCTCCTGGGGTGGCCAGCAACCTGACAGAACCCAGTTACTCCAGTAGTACCTGTGGAAGCCACACTGTACCTAGTCTTCATGCAGGGCTCCCATCTCAGGAATATGCCCCAGGATACAACGGATCTTATCTGCATTCTACGTACAGTGGCCAACCAGCACCTGCACTTCCCTCGCCTCATCCATCTCCTTTGCATAGTTCTGGGCTCCTGCAGCCACCACCACCCCCTCCTCCGCCACCAGCCCTGGTCCCAGGCTACAATGGGACTTCTAACCTCTCCAGTTATAGCTATCCCTCTGCTAGCTATCCCCCTCAGACTGCGGTGGGGTCTGGTTATAGCCCTGGGGGGGCACCCCCTCCTCCTTCAGCATACCTGCCTTCAGGAATTCCTGCTCCCACCCCTCTGCCCCCTACCACTGTTCCCGGCTACACCTACCAGGGTCACGGTCTGACACCTATCGCACCCTCGGCCCTGACAAACAGTTCGGCGAGTTCTCTCAAGAGAAAAGCTTTCTATATGGCAGGGCAGGGCGATATGGACTCCAGTTATGGAAATTACAGCTATGGCCAACAGAGATCGACACAGAGTCCTATGTACAGAATGCCCGACAACAGCATTTCAAACTCAAATCGGGGGAATGGCTTTGACAGAAGTGCTGAAGCATCATCCTTGGCATTTAAGCCAACAAAGCAGCTCATGTCCTCTGAACAGCAGAGAAAATTCAGCAGCCAGTCCAGTAGGGCTCTGACCCCGCCTTCCTACAGTACTGCTAAAAACTCACTGGGCTCGAGATCCAGCGAACCCTTTGGGAAGTACACGTCGCCGGTGATGAGTGAGCATGGGGACGAGCACAGGCAGCTCCTCTCTCACCCCATGCCAGGCCCTGGGCTCCGTGCAGCTACCTCATCCAACCACTCTGTGGACGAGCAACTGAAGAACACTGACTCGCACCTCATTGACCTGGTCACCAACGAGATCATCACCCAGGGACCACCAGTGGACTGGGGTGACATAGCCGGTCTGGACCTGGTCAAGGCCGTCATTAAAGAGGAGGTTTTATGGCCAGTGCTGAGGTCCGACGCCTTCAGTGGACTGACGGCCTTACCTCGGAGCATCCTTCTATTTGGACCTCGAGGAACAGGCAAAACATTATTGGGCAGATGCATCGCTAGTCAGCTGGGGGCCACGTTCTTCAGAATCGCTGGTTCTGGACTCGTTGCCAAGTGGCTAGGGGAAGCGGAGAAGATTATCCACGCCTCTTTCCTTGTGGCCAGGTGTCGTCAGCCCTCCGTGATCTTTGTCAGTGACATTGACCTGCTTCTCTCCTCTCAAGTGAGTGAGGAGCACAGTCCAGTCAGTCGGATGAGAACCGAATTTCTGATGCAGCTGGACACTGTACTAACTTCGGCTGAGGACCAAATCGTAGTCATCTGTGCCACCAGTAAACCCGAGGAAATAGATGAATCTCTTCGGAGGTACTTCATGAAACGACTTCTCATCCCACTTCCTGACAGCACAGCGAGGCACCAGATAATAGTACAACTGCTCTCACAGCACAATTACTGTCTCAACGAAAAGGAGTTTGCACTGCTCGCCCAGCGCACAGAAGGCTTCTCTGGACTAGACGTGGCTCATTTGTGTCAGGAAGCGGCGGTGGGCCCCCTCCACGCCATGCCGGCCACAGACCTTTCCGCCATCATGCCCAGCCAGCTGAGGCCCGTTACATATCAAGACTTTGAAAATGCTTTCTGCAAGATTCAGCCTAGCATATCTCAAAAAGAGCTTGATATGTATGTTGAATGGAACAAAATGTTTGGTTGCAGTCAGTGATAACTTCTTTTAAAAAGTGTAATGAATGTTGGCACACACACATAAAACCTGCTACATAGGGCATAGAGCCCCTTTCCAGTAGTGTTTAAATTGCAAAGGGTACCGGGGAAGGTGATGATTAAGTTGCATCTTTAGAGTCAGGGTAGATTTGGAGGGGGGGGAAAAAATGCATCGAATGAGAGCATCCGATTTGAAAGCCCCAGATGACAGAGAGCATCTGTGGATGCTCAGTCCGGCTCACGCTAGACAACACTCACCAAGGAGCAAGGTGCAAGTGTGTTGACTTCGGAAGGACATGAACCTCGTGTGTTGATTCCATTCTGCTGTTCTCGAGATTTAGTTGCTGTCAAGTGCCTGGAGTGGTGCTTTATTTTTTTGTTTGCCTCACAATTACATTGGTGGCATGTGCTAATATAAAGAGCTTTAACTTCAAACATTAGTGGACTAAAGAGATGAACGCTTGTGTTATGACAGAAAACCAGATTTTTGCCATTTTAAGAGCAACAGTATTCCTCAATCCTGTCTGTTCTGCGGTATTAAGCTAAGAACAGGTAAAACAGGGTAACGGTAATCTGGACCTTATTTTCTGCAGTTCATTTCTTTTCATGTTCTTGTCTGCAAAAACTCAGGAAAGCGATTGTGATTTGTACAGTACCTCAAAGGAATGTGTTGAAAGCACTATGTACTGCTGAGAGTAATGGGATAGGCTCCAATGTTACTTTATATGAAAATGTATGTTTACCTCAACGATTGGAAAATAGCAAGGGAAATTACTTTGAATGTATCCAGAAAAATAGTGAAGTGTGATACAACTGAATATTTACAATTTAAAGTAGAAATGGAAGGATTTTTTTTTTTTTAAAAAAAAAGCTTCTTTTACTAATTATGGGGAATTAACCAGAGCAGAGTCATTCTTTATGTCAGTCACTGCAAGAGTTCTTCGTACACTGCTCCTTGATAATGAAGTGAAAATGTTCTTAAAAGTTACACTGGTTAATGGAAAGCTCCTTACTCCGTTTGTGTTAGCGTCTAGGACAGTCAGCCACGAAACCTGTGTAGGCCCCTGAAAGTCACAGTACCTAAAGGCTAGGACTGCATTTTACTGCATCGGTGGGAGTGGTGGTGGTTTGCAAGTTCTCTCTTAAAACTGCTGGGAACGGTGTCATTCTACTCACTAATCTAGCTTGTAGGCTTGCCGTGCTGTTTAACAGAATGCAGAGATAGCAACCAAATCAAGCAAATAACTAACTAAATAACTACAAAACACAACCGACCAACTTACATATATATATCCACAAAGAGCGTCTACATCCCCTCTCCTTCTTTTTGACTCCTCTCTTGTCAGTGCAATTTTGCTTCTCATTTTAAACTCTTCTGGGCTGTAGTGTCCCCACAACGTTCATTTCTACCTCAGTTTTGTTACATTTCTCTTGGAAATTAAAGTAGGAAATTAGAAGTGGACACCCACACAGGCACACACACACATACACTCTATAGCTGGCCAGACATGTCACTTCGTTTTCTTCCATCTTTTCCCATAAATCTCGTTGCCAAGTACATCAGTCTTCCTGCCTATGTCTACCTGATTCTAGCTCCCACCCCAATGGCATATGTGGCATTTGTCATAATTTCGCATTCCTCTCCTGCTCCCCACCAAGTTGTTCTTTGTCTTCCTCTGTGCTTCCTGTGCAACTTCTCACTGGTAGCTGACGGACGCCCGGCAATGCCTCTGAACAGACACAATGTAGGCTGCAGCTTTCCAAAGCCACTGCCCATGCATAAGCAGACAGCCTGGCTTTTTGAATGTATTTTTCCTTTTTTTTTTTTTTCTTCTTTCATTTTTTAGTCAAGAGATGCAGTAACAAAACTGTTGCAAAGCACTGGCATTTTATGTATTCCGAAAGTGATGTACATTTTTTAAAACTTTAAATAAATGCAATGGGAAGCCCCAAGAAAGTTCTTTCTGTTTTTGTTTTTGTTTGCCCTTCAAATATTTTTACTGATTTCATCCCCAATGTCAGATTCTCTGAAACACAACATAGAGAAAGCTAATGAGAACGTCATGATATTTCTGAAATTTTATGATGTTTGATCCATTACTCCTTGTTTTTATTATTTTCATATTGCTAAAAGCTGAGCATGTGAATCAGAATTTAATTTACTATGATATTCCAGGAATTAAAACTGTGCTTACATATAAGTATTCCACATTAAAAAGCAGTGCCTTTCATTAAGGATACAAAAATACACCCTCTGCTTTTCACAAGTGAATAAATGCTACAATCGTATTCTGGCTCCACCCTGCACAGCCCTTATTGTAAGGAAATTCTAATATCCCCATTAACTTGTAGGTCCATATTGATCTCACTGACAAGTTTACTTTTGTATAGTACTGGCCTATTTTCTGTCTTTTAGACACTACATTTCATTTCCGCCAACATGCTGTGTTCACTTGAAAGCAACCGGCAAGTTTTGATAAATCCAGTCTTACTTAGACAACTTTGGAAAATCCAATATTGATCCATATTTTTTGTGGCTAGTAAGAGTTAATGCCAAATATATGACTGCACTGTTATGTTTTACATGCATTTACAAAACTGAAAATGAAGTCAGACATACTGGCTTTTAGCTTTAAGTGACTCAATAATTACTTTGAGATATCAGTGGTCAAAAATCCATGTATTTAGGCAGAAGCTGAATTCATGTGTGAATTTCATTTAGCCTCCCGAATTCTAGGATTTGAGTTTGTAAGAAATTGGGCATGCTGAAGAAATGAAGAACTTTTGGGGGAGATAAGGCTGACCTTTGAGTAGATCGTGCTCTCCTGTGATTCTTTGATTCTACATGACAGCATTATGAGCTCTTGTATGGACTAGCCTAATAATGAGCTCTTTTCCGACTCTCCCTTCTGGAGCATGGTGTGGGGGACGGGGGCCGCATCCTCAGTAGTGAATGTGCACAATCAGTGACAGTACAACTGAGTAACGGGCTCCATACTCTTGGCCTCTTTTTGACTGCTAAGAATTTGGAGAAGGCTCCTAATGAAGGTAAGGAGTTAATGAGCCAGTCTAAATCCCTTCCCTTCTGGCTAAGGGATTTGAGCCCTTTCACTTAACAGCCCCTAATTCTCTTCTTCACAACTGCAATAACATTTCCAACGGGGACAAAAAGGAAGTGAAGGAAACCACTTCAGAAGGATCAATAGAAATTCAAGAGGTAGTTCATAATAACCTTATGTGTGACACAAATGGAAGTACTCTACACTTCTGGCATGCTTCTCACCAAAATATTTAGAACATTAGTGACAATATGGAAAACTGTGCTGACTGAGCTGATCAATGGAATGTGAAGGCAGTATACTTTAAGGCTATTTACTTTCACACTGAATGTTTATCTATTAGTCAGTTTGTATTCTACTCAAATGCAGATAGACGGGTATAATGTTTCCTTGTGCATTTGAAACCTATCATGGAGAAAATAAACCATTCCACTAAAATACATAGGCCAAACACCATCTGGGCGAGTGATAAAAGTTATCCAGAGGCTATGCTATGTAAAATAGCAAGGTCAATCTACATTGGTTGCATAGTACTTGGCTATGCAGTTTTCAAAAACACTACATCCAAAAGAGTTCAAATTAATTCCTACAAGAGGTCTTTGTAAATTTAAACATATTTGTGGGTTGGAAAACATGTTTTAGAGGCATTTATAATTTCTCTGAAAATGTGTCTAACTCCAAGCAGGAAGATAATGCTATAATCCCATTCTCGTGTTTCTTAACAAGAACTGGGTATCGTGATCAGTGAAAATGTATTTTGCAAAGTGAAAGGGACACAGTTGGTTGAACTATTGAGGCCGCTAGAGTAAAGTTCTAATATATATACATATATATATATATATATACATATAAAATCGGTGTGTTTGTGTGTGTGTGTGTGTGTGTGCCGTTTTCA